>NC_061100.1:36389403-36611903 GCF_015104395.2 Macrobrachium nipponense
CATTGCGGTTGGAGAGTAAGGGGTCAACCTACTGTTAAAATTTTATGTTATTTTCTTCCCACACACATCATCTCTGCTTCCCCCCACCCAAAAACACCCGCTTCCCAACACGCTCCCCCATTACCGTTTATATAAAGTTTTCGGTGGTCATCGCCACTTGTATCTGACTCCCCCCACCAAATATTGGTTTTGGTGTTCTTCCGCCAATTTCAGTCGGCGGACAGGTGGGCCCGCGAATCTGCATGTGTTCCAGTTTTTCCATTTATGTGTTATTTTCATGACAAGAGCATGGGGCAGTACTGTAAAGATAAGCTTATGAAATAATGCAGAAGTATCGTCGATACTAACTCTTGTTTTCAAAAGTCTCCCAGGCATACCATTTTTCGTATAGTATAATCATACTGGCCCCCCTCCCTGCCCTCTGACACTCATGGCATGGGTTGGTGGGGTAGGAAGTTAACGCGTTCTGGACCTGTACACTTCTCGCTGCTCACTGGTGAGCCGTGAGACCTGCTCTCTCTCAGACTCCTAGTCTACCACACATGTCCGTGGTTATAACACCTCTTCTCTCACATATCTTCAGTCGAGGGTGTTGAGGTATTTTCATCTCAGTTATGACTTTACCTTAATATGTTGAGACACCTTAATTAAGTTTATTGATGAATTGTGAACAGGCATATGTTGCTTTATTTGTTTTGCGAAAGTTGAGAATTAATATTCTAATAAATCAGAAGTTGGATGTGACGCTGAAAAAGTTAAAATCATGTGCTGTTTACAGTAAAATTGTATTAATGGTCATGTTGATTTGTTTATGATCCTGATGTTGTGATTAAGATCATGATGTCATGTTTAATAATCATGTTGCATTTATGATCATGCAGTGCTTATCACTGAATGTTAATCATTATGATTATAACATTATAGTGGTAATTATGGTCATATTATAATTATGGTGTTTCCGATCATGGGTGTTATTAATCTTGTGGTTATGATTATCATTATGTTGTGGTGTTTATTATTATGTGGTGACGTTTACCTTACCTTGCACATGTTTTTTTGCGTTGTTCACAGATAATTTGCAATGAGTGCCAAGAAGCGGAAGTACACTGAGGATTACATTCGATTTGGATTTATGTCCCTCCAAAAGGATGACAACGAGTTGCCACAGTGTGTGATGTGTTACAAGACTCTGATCAGTGATGGAATGCGGCCCTCACGCCTGGAATGCCACTTGAGGACAACACACCCTGCTTTAGCTGACAAGCTCAAAGCATTTTTTGAAACCAAAAAACACACTTTGAAGCAAGCTAAGTTAGATGACAGTGGGTCATTTCGGCAACAAACTTCAAAGGTTGTTGAGGCTTCCAATGAGATCGCTATGTTGATTGCAAAGAGCAAGAAGAGCCATAACATTGGAGAATCTCATAAAACCAAGTACAGGCAGTCCCCGGGTTATGACGGTCTCGGCTTACGACGTTCCGAGGTTACGACGCTTTTCAATTATATTCATCAGAAATTATTTCCAGGGTTACGACTCGTGTTCCAGGGTTACGACGCATGTTCCAGAGTTATGACGCCTACAAACGCTGATCTGGCAGATGAAATATGACACTTAAAATGCAAAATAATCAATATTTAAATGTTTTTTTGAGGAAAAATGCAATAAGAATGGAGTTTACATAGTTTTGAATGCACCTAAAGCATTAAAAGTAAGGTTTTCTAAGGGTTTTTGACAATGTTCCGGCTTACGACGATTTTCGGCTTACGATACGTCTCAAGAATGGAACCCCCGTCGTAACCCGGGGACTGCCTGTATACTAAGTGCAGCAGAACTCGTTCTCGGGAAAGATAGCGCAAACAAGCTTTCGCAGATTTCTCTGTCAAATGATACAGTCAAGAAAAGGATAGATGAATTGTCTCAAGATATCAAAGATCAAACTCAACCAGGTAAGAGCCTCCCCTGTTTTTGCCATCCAGTGTGATGAAACGACTGATATCGCTCAGTGTTCTCAGCTACTGATGTTTGCTCGTTTCGTGTCAGGCAACAATATAAAAGAAGAAATTCTGTTCTGTCACCCGATGGAAAGTTGCACAACAGCAGAAGCTATTTTTCATGATACATCAAACTTTTTTCAGGAAAATCAACTTTCTTGGGAATCGCTGGTAGGGGTGTGTACTGATGGAGCTCCAGCCACGCATGGTCTGCGGTCTGGGTTCGTCACAAAGGTGAAAGAAAAAAATCCCTCTGTAATGAGTATACACTGCATACTTCATCGTGAAGCCTTAGCATCCAGAACTTTGCCTGCTGAGATTTTGGATGTCTTGAATGTGGCTATCAAGGTAGTCAACTTCATCAAAGCTGGAGCCTTAAACAGTCGTCTCTTCAAACTGCTGTGTAAGGATATGGAATCTGAACATGAAGCCTTGCTTTTTCACACAAACGTACGATGGCTGTCAAAAGGGAACATGCTTGGACGGCTCTATGAGCTACGAGAAGAAGTAGCAATATTTTTAGATTCACAGCAGAAGGCAGACTTTCATGACAATTTCCAATCTGAAGGCTTTCAATAACTAGCTTACCTGGTGGACATTTTTGAAGCATTGAATGCTGTGAACCTTAAACTACAAGGGAAAAGCATCAACATCATCATGCACCATGACACCATTCGAGCCTTCATGGCCAAACTCGACCTCTGGAAATGTCTGGTTCAGCAGGAGTTTTAGGAACTTGGATTCTGCTCTCACTGACAGTAACCTCTGGGATGACAAGCATGAAGCCTGGAAATTCATCAGGAACCCATTTCAATGTGAAGTAGCTGATGTTGCTGATGAAGTCCAAGAAGAGTTCCTACAATTGAAGTTACCCTACAGCTAAAGAAGACTTCAAAGATATGGATTTGGGGACGTTCTGGGTCAAATACCTTCCTGTTTACCCTCTGATCTCACATCAGGCTCTTTGGATTCTTAACAATGTTTGGATCCACATATCTATGTGAAACTGCATTTTCCACGCTCGTTGCTATCAAAACCAAGTACAGAAACCGCCTGAACGTTGAAGGGGACTTACGTTGTGCACTCTCAAGCATTTGACCACGTATTCAAGATCTGGTAGCTAAGAAGCAGTGTCAAATATCTCACTAACCCTGTATTCAAGATCTGGTAGCTTAGAGCAGTGTCAAATATCTCACTAATGTAATTCATGATTAGTAAATTGACTAAAAAAGCCATTTTTATTCATTTTCTTTTTAAATCTGGGAGTGAAATTTGTCTATAGATGCAAGGGGGGCGTGGAGGGAAAGAGCTGTTCCTAGAGGGGGTGTGGTAGTAAAAAGGTTAAGAACCAGTGTTTTATTCTCTCAGATTTTGTGTGGTTTGGGATGTTTGAGACATTACAGGTTTGTGTTGCAGACAAGGGTTACATGCGAGGATTCGTGTTACTTACACAGAAGTATTCCTCCACTTCTTCAACATAAATATTGATGGCAGAAGCTCTCCAATTGCATTGATCCTGACTACTTGCTCAGGACCCAGTCAGAATTTTCCATCTTGTCTCTTTTGGGGGGAAGCCTGAGTCGTACGGCTTACAGTGGACCCCCCGTATTCAATTTCTCTGTAATGTTTACCAGCATTATTCGTGGAAAATTCGCATATTTATGGTATTTTTCTATGAGAAATATCCACAAATTCCTGTTTTTTTTTTTTTTTTTTTTTTTTTTTTTTTTTTTTATTTCATCATAAAATGCACTTTGTGATAAGACTATTAAAAAAACCAGTATAAAAATTTTTAGTGGGTTTTTCTTGAGTTCTAACTAACAAAATAGGAGGTTTTAAGCATTTTTATAAGGGTTCCAACTATTTGCGGGTTCTAACTATTCACTGTGGGTCTGGTATGCATTCCCTGCGAATATAGGCGGACCACTGTACTCCCTTCCTTATCCCTTACATATAAATATGTTTCTTTTCCTTCTGTTAGGATAGGAGGTTTCTTCTCTTTCTGAAAGGGAAGGCATATTATTTGTTGTTTTTCAGGCTCTGCAGTAGTCAGCCCTGCTTCTTGCCTTAAAGTCGGTCAGCAGCGTGATCTGCTCGGATCTTGGGAGCCCCTCTGCATTTGCTTCCCTCTGCCAGAGTTGCCACTCCACTAATTATGTACTGGTATGCTCATTGCTGCTATAATGAGAGTTTGGAACTTAGTCAATCCTGACAGCATTGTATTCCTTTTATTCCTCAGAGCCCATTGTACTCGGTGGATTGCGAAGTTTACGTTGTCATGCAGGGGTACCAATCTTAACAGACAACTTCTCCGATGTGGCTTCATCTGCTTCTGTGGCATCCCTTCTCCCTCTGATATTTTGTCATCTGATGATGTTTGCATTGGTTCTCTTATTTGTCATATGAAATAAACTTATCATTACAATTTTGTTTGAATATTATTAATCAACTTTTACAAACAATATTTTCTCATTTGTAAGAGTAGTCTGCTGTGTGGTGTCGTGGCTAGTTCTTATGCATTTCAAGAAAAGTGCGACCCATCTTCTGCTACCTAAGGCATTGGAATTTCTTGGAAATTCTTCGCTTTTCTTCATGTGTACATGCACTGGTGAGGCCCTCCGATTGCTGTAGGAGTCGAAGGAAGATTCTTTTGCCATTGTCATCTTCGCCGCCTTCTTTCGGTGCTCTCCCTCGTCAACAGGCTGGGGTGAGCTTCTCTTCAAGATCATGCAACTCTCAAAGCTCCAGGTGCATGATTTCCTGGGATTCAGCGAGTTGGAGAGGTAACTGGGGTCTCTGAGAGTAGTTCCGGGATATTCCTGAACTAGTATCTTCTACCTTGTTTCTTCAGACTCTTGATTAGAGGGAGCAACCAACCTTCATCCTGTTCATGGCTTGGTAGCTCATCTGAGTTCTTTGCTTTTTTTGAAATCCAAGGTTCTTACAGTTGCTTGCTATACACAGTTTACTTTGGAACTCCGACCCAAAGATTCTCTCCAGATTGAAGTAGCTGTGAAGATTCAACAGTGTTCCAGCCAGAGTTGATGTAGTATTCTTTACTGGTTGTGAGAGATTCTGGATGTTCAGGGATGTGTTTCCAGCATAGGCGTTGTCACCTCGATGCTCAAACGTTCTGACTTAAGTCACCTTAGTTCCAGTTTTACATGGATGTGATACATGTCCATGGACATGTTTTCCCGAGAGCTGTGTCATCTTTTTTCTCTCATGGGCATGTTGTAACTATCTGCTAAAGAAATTAAAGTTCACAGTCTTAAGCTTCCTATGGAATCAGGGTTCCTAATAATACCTCTATTTTATGTTAAAGTAAAGATTTTTTTGACTAGAGCATTCCCCAAGCACAGCTTTATTGTTTTGTTAATGGATTGTGCATATACATTTTCCTTTAGGTTCTTAGCTCCTTTCTAAATTTCATTACCACATGGAAATGTTATTAAGAGTTTCATTATACTGAAAACTTATTATCCTCAGTTTAAAATTTTAGTTTACTAGGGAACGAATAATGTTCCCTATAAATATTCCAATCTTTAAAGTTATGATCTTTATTTATCTAGAGCTTCTTGAGTGAGAGTGAGCATCCTCCCTGGTTTGATTTATTTTCAAGAGCATTTTTCTCTTAACTCCCTTTGTAATTTTCAATGTAAGAAATTATTGTTACATAATTAGTATCTTGGTTAAATTTAAGGTTGAGTTTTTTCATGTGAGATTCATTTTTAGATACATCGACCCAGTGGACCTACTTTTCAGTGTACGTGGTTGTATTCCTCTGCCATGCTGCACTTAACCCCTTTTTTACCGGGTGGGTGAGCAGAATGTAAACATTGCGTTCGCTGCCGAACTGAATCTCTCGGTAGTGACTCCAGTTTGGAGGGGTGCTGATCGTAAAAATATTTGCCAAAAATACACTAATCAAGACAGGCTAATGAAATTATCAGGTATTATTAGCACTATAATAATGCATATTCTCTGTTAGTTTTATCATCCTACAGGGAAAATAAATGATTTTATGAAAAAAAATGTGACTCAGTGATCCCATTGTACAAGGGACAATGGCTGGGCGGTTCGGTTGAGAAAAAACTACGGTCTTGAATAGAAATTCGGTCTTACAGAATGTTGGTATATCGCACCTGGAACATGCACATAAAGTATTATCAAAATAGAACAGTAAATAAGCATGTAATAACAAAAAAAAGAGCAAAAACTAAAGCGAAAGCCCCGCCAATAAATATGGAAATCGCAAATTTTATAGTATATCTTTCAAAAATTGGTCGATGTCATTTTCTACGTTTTCTAAGATTAGTTTCATCACAGAAAACAACTTTAGGGGTATCAGGGGTATCTAAACTAATTTTTCTTGTCCTCAGAAAAAATCGCTTTTGCTTTTTCTCTGGTTTGGTTTTTTATATATAAAGTTACTATAAGGCTTTATTTCTACCTTCATTTATCTGGTGTTCATATCTTTTATTTGTAAAATGTAATAAGTGAATAAATAGATAAATACAGTAAATGATGATACAACTGGTTTTTTACTTGGGTAGAAGTTATTACATGTTTACGCTTGTCTGGTTTTGTGATTTTTTGTTGAGACGCAGTTCATCTGTCACCTACACACTACTATAAGCAGTAATAATATTTTTTTGGGTTCATCATACGTCTGGCATCGTGTCATACTGTTTATTTTGCTCCAAACTCTTCAAACCAAAATTACAGAATGATTGGAAGTCCCTATCTGAAAAGAGGAGTTTTGGTGGTACTATGCGTACCACCTTTATGCACCCGGTGCGGTGTAGTAGACTTGAATGGTGGTACCCACCTACCTCCAAACAAACTTTCGGTAATGAAGAGGTTAATATTACCAGTCTTTGTCTTCATGAACCCCTGTTTGAACAAATCTTTTGATGCTCTTATTGATACAGATACTGACAACATATCTGGAAGGGTACACCTTAATGCGATATAGACATTTTTTTTCTTTACTGTGTTATTTTTATCATACTATTTGAATTTTAAAGTAACCATTAATATTTAAATTTTACAACCATATCTTTAATTGTTCAAATGGGAATACAGTAGTCCCCAATTATGCGAGAATTTGGTCGATCCACGGCCTCGCAGAACTGGAAATCGCAGATTTCGATACACATACCTCATGGGAATAATTCCATTAGGGCCAAGGCAGACAGCAACTTACCCAGTCAAACTTTTTTACTACCTATTTTCAATACTTTCTATGTACTATACTGTATTTTTTCTAATGTGAAATTGTTCTTATGGATAAAGAAAACATTAAAATGGTTTTAATAACTTGAAAAAGTTTAAAATTATACCCAAGATCGTGAAAACTCCCACACGTAAACACTGCCACCATTGGGTGCAAGTGTACTGTACAATACCGTCATTTTGTTTAAAAAACCTTTTGGATGGATTTTCCTCTACCTATCCTCTGCCAAAAAACCTCCAAACTCCTTTATCTCATCCTCCGTGAAGAGTTCTTCTGCTGAAGGAAGGCTTTGTGAACCATTTGAGGTTTCGGGGACTGGTGAATCATGCACATCTTCACTCCTGTTAGGATTAACAAACTTGGTTATGAGCGCCTGTCTCAGTTTCTTTGTCCGTCACGTTCACTATGTAATTGTTTTCATCTAAATTTATTCTACAATAAAAAAGAACTGATGAAAATTCAAAATTTGGTATGAAATTACAATTTCTTAAAAAGAAATGTCAAAAATTCAAAATTCAACATAAAATGACAGTTTCTTGAAAAGTTTAAACTGAATGATTCTCTCTCTCTCTCTCTCTCTCTCTCTCTCTCTCGTCTCTCTCCATCTCTCTAATCTCTCGCAATCTATCTCTCTCCTCTCTCTCTCAACTAACACTCTGATGCTCTGTTAATTCTCTTTTTGCTAATCAATTTTCATTTTCCAATCAAAATTCTATTTCACAATACGAAAAAACAAGAATTAAATTGATCAAATGCCAGAAGTTAGTCAAAACAAGTTAACCTAGACAAAAAAAATTCTTACTTCATGTTCAGCAATCACAGATTTCAAATTTTCGACTGCTGCCAAAATGGAATTTGCTCTTTCCTTCATCTTTAACTTAAGGGCAAGCTTTTTAGTTTCGAGAAAATAGGTCTTCTTGTTCGACTTCTAGGCAGATGCATACCTAATGTGGATGATCAGAATACACTTTGCAGATCTGAATATGTATGGTGATGATGATGATACCGATAATCCATTCACACTGTGCTATGACGTCACAAATGCATGAGGCGGAGCCTTCCGTCTTAGCTAATGGCTGAGCAGAAGCCTTCAGAATAAACTTTGCAGATCTGAATAATACCTATGGCGATGATGATGATACCGATCATTCAGAATACACTTCGCAGATCTGAATAATACGTATGGTGATGATGATGATACTGATCATTCACACACTGCGCTATGACGTCACAAGTGCTTGAAGCAGAGCCTTCTGTCATAGCTAATGGCTGAGCGGGAAATCTTTCTCTTGCATTCCCCCCACCCCTTCTCTCAGATACCAGTGAAACACCCCCCCCCCCCCCCAAATACTTGAAAAGACAATAGATTTGATATGTTTGTGGCGCATGACTTGCAGACTTTGAATGGCTTCGCAGATACAGAAAATCGGTTTTTGGTAACTAGCGACCGCATAAAAGGGGAATCGCACAATCTGATCACGCATATTTCGGGACCGTACTGTACTAACTGTATCCTTTTTAGTGAACAATTTATTTTGTTCATAAAGTTGAATGTTTGAACGAAGTTACTAGGATAGCCATAACATGGAACTAGTGAGTGAGTGGGGGTACCCCACAGCTTCCTCATAGATGACCCTCTGTCTTGTCTTTCAACTCCTTGTGAGGCTATATGTAGCTTCCCTTTAGTGTGCATTCCCTAAGGGGGTTAGTGCCTTCGGCCCCTAGCTGGAACCCCTTTTGTTCCTCTTATTATACCTCGATTCGTATACTCTTTCTTCCATCTTACTTTCCACCCTCACCTTAAAATTGATTCATAGTGCAACTGCAAGGTTTTCCTCCTACTACACCTTTCAAACCTTTGATTGTCAATTTCCATTTCAGTGCTGAGTGACCTCATAGGTCCCAGTGGTTGGCTTTTGGCCTAAATTTTATATTCAATTCAATTCAGTTTTGTGTGTGTTGGATAAACTTGGCTGTCTTCAGCAACAATAGCAGCTCTTGAAACAAAAACATACCTTTTATGTATGCAACTTACCAAGTTACATAGCTATAGTTTCTAAAACCGTCGGCAGCTAGAATTTTTGAAATTCGCGGAAGCGCTAGTTTGTTTTGGTCCCACTATCGGGGGAGTGGGGAACCAATACCGTCCGAAAATCAGTTGTTTTGCCGGCTGGTAATGTCAACACAGTTTCAGTAGCAGCAGAATTTTTGGAATTCTTTGCCGTTGCTCATGGTTGGAGTTATTTGGTGAAGTACTCTGAATATTGGTAGTTTTGTTTTCGGTGATAGCTATTTAGGAATTGAAATAGTTTTGAATATTTTTGCACCGAAATTCACTAGTTTTGAATTGGTCAACGTAATGTCAGACACTAGTTCATCTGGGATTAGGTATTGTAGTAAAGGCTGCAATACTAGGATTGCTAAAGCGGGTAATGATCCACATTCAATTTGTACAGGTTGTAGGGGACAGATTTGTACACCAGATCAAACTTGTGGGGAGTGTATTAATTGGGATCAAAGAACTTGGAAGATCTTGACTATACTCTGTTTTTTTCCATTTGTCCATCCGCCTGTGGTGGTCGCACATGGTAACACTGCGTCCCGGGCTTTAAATAGTTACGCTATGTGTAAGTTTTAGGTAAATAAAAGGATATCTTGGTGTACATTTGCAAATGAAAAGTGTTTTAATAATTTACTGTATGCGAATTACACTGTTAATATTCGAAATAGGATATTATTTAAAGCCTGGGACGCAGTGTTACCATGTGCAAACACCACAGGCGAACAAGTTAGAGAGAGATAAAAAGAGAAAACCGGCTTCCAGAGCTAAGCAAAAAGCTTAGTTAGTCAGGAATTGTCTAATGATAATTTGTCTCTTTCTGAACCTTCCCCTCCACCTGTCATTCCCAATCCTAATCTTGGCTCTCTCGCACCCGTACCCGATGCTGTGGCCAATTTAGAGGCAAGAGTCGATCAGAAATTTTTTATCATGCTCCAAGCAATGAGAAATTAGGAGCATCCGTGAAAACCCTAATGGACAAGGTAAGCGGTGAAGTGAGTGCAAGTGTAAGTGTGGTGGAGGAGGTGGCTGTTCGGCCTACTGATTCTCCCAGGCAAAGGTCCCTGTTAAACTCCCCAGAACCTGGGAGGAGGCATACTGGTAGCCCAAGGGAGGTAAGTGGGGTCTGCCCACGAGCAGTCACCCCCTCAGGCAATTCTGTTGACAAATCCCAGATCGCAACAGAGCACCATTGGAAAGGTGTCTCTAAAGGAGTGCCGCTGTCGTCTAGTGCTTCCAGCTCCGGGGAGTCCTCTCCCAGGCGCCAGTGGCGATTCCATGACGAGTCCCGTCCATTGAAAAGGAGGGCTCGTAAGTTGTCTCCCTCTCCAGTCCCCTGTAAAAAGGCTAGCCCTTTATGGAAGGAACAGCCTTCGTGTAGTTTTTGGGACTCTCCAGAGAGATTCTCTCAGGATACGGCAGGAGAGGGACGTTGTAGTGAGAGGATCACATCCTCTAAGTCGAAGTCGTCGTCGAGAAAGTCTTCCTCTAGCAGACGTTCAAAGGTGAAGAGTACGGGGAAGAGTAGACTTCCGGAGATGTCTTCAGCACCAGTCCGCACCTGCAATACTAAAGGACAGGTAAGACTGCCATCAGTCCCTCCTGTAATTCCCAAGACTCCTAGGAGACATCTTCAGCGTTCGGAGCATGAGAACCCGCCGACTCCTGAGCGCCCATCGGCGCCACAGTTTGCCCGCTTGCCAGAGCAGCCTTTGGCTCCCGGAACTTCCGCAGCGACGCTAGAACAACCTTTGGCTCCCGAGCGTCCATTGGCGCCCAGGAATACAGTTGCAACTGAGCGTCCACTAGCTCCCGAGCATCCACTAGCACCCAAGAATCCATGAGCACCCGAGCGCCCACTAGCGCCTGAGCACCCACTAGCGCCAGAGCGTCCGCTAGCCCCCGAGCATCCACAGGTATACTATATGCAACCAAGTGCACAGAGGGACCAGTCTGAAGCGCTTGGACAGTTTATGTCATCAATTTCAGCTTCAGGTCTACCGACAGGACTTCAGGTGATGGCTGCCCCGATCATTCTCTGTCAGCTATCCAGAATAAGTTAGACAGCATTTTGGGCTTTATTCAATCAGTGGTGCCCCCTATCTAACCTGTAGAGACCGTATCACCTATTTCTTCAGCCGAAGAAGAAGAGAAAGGAGAAGAGGAGGATAAAGACTCTTCTCTCACTGCCTACAAAGCCTTGCTTTTTTGCTTTGTAGACAATTTTTCAGATTCATTCTCACCAGTAACCCCCACGTCTCCAGTGTCTTCTTACATGAGGGACAACCGGGAAAACTCCAGGAAATTACCGAAACTAGTACTGTCCTTTTTGGCTTGGAAAGCGTTAAAGGAAATTAACCTTTGGCTTGAGGATAAGAGGGATCAAGGCAAGGTCAACTTCTGCTTCCCTCCTTCTCGTCTTTCAACTAGGAGACACGTGTGTTATGAAACCGGAGAAGCTCTCTCTTTGGGTGTATCTGCCTCCGCCCAGGGAGACTTCTCCGCGCTTATTGACTCGGCGAGAAGATCGGCTTTCAACTCGGCCAAGATAATGTTTACGGCGTCAGAATTAGACCACCTCATTAAGAATATCTTTAAGGTATTCTAAGTTTTTAGAGTCCTAGACTGGACAGTAGGAGCCTTGGGACGTAAACTGAAGAGCTATTCAATGTTGAGTGAGGAGGCTTTTACAGACATTTCGGGAGTGATCTCCTGTTTGGATAAGGGGATTAGAGACGGTTCCGCGGAACTAGCCTGTCTCATCATGTTAGGTATCCTAAAGAAGAGAGAACTATGGTGTTCTTTTACATCCAAGGGAGTATCTCGTACCCAAAAGTCTGCCTTGTTGTATTCACCCTTGGATAAGAAGCACCTGTTTCCAGAAGAGACAGTAGTGCTAGTTGCCTCTGAATTGCAGAAGAAAGCAACACAGGATCTTCTCTCACATTCCACTAAACGGACTAGAGAAAATATCCCTAGTGTATGCCCCACACCAGCCAGCCGAGGACAATCCTTTCGGGGCAGGGGATTCGGTAGATATTTCCCAAGATCAAGGGGCAGAACACGTCTCACCCTTAAATCTATTAAAAAATCCTCAACCAACCCCTCGACCAAGAAGTAATGTATCAGTCCTTCGTGCGCCAGTAGGAACGAGGCTCCATCAGTTTTGGGAAGAATGGGAAGCAAGAGGGCCGGAACCTTGGATCGTAAAGGTTTAAGAGAAGGATACAATATTCCGTTCAAGAGAAAGCCACCATTATCAGGCTCTCCGATAGCTTTGACAGCTTACTCAGAGAATTCAAAGAAGTTCATCACCCTTTCGGAAGAGGTTTCGTCTCTCTTGCAAAAGAAAGCAATAGAGTTAGTAGAGGAGCCACTAACACCGGGGTATTACAATTGTCTGTTCGTTGTCCCCAAGTCATCGGGGGGATGGAGACCTGTATTGGACCTAAGCACTCTGAATCTTTATGCGCAAAATACAAAGTTCAAGATGGAAACGAATCAGTCTGTCCTTTCATCAATCCGTCAAGGGGATTGGATGATCTCCATCGATATGGAGGACGCATATTTTCACATCCCAATACACCAAAACTCAGAGGTTTCTGCATTTTGTCTTCAGGGACAAAATATACCAGGTCAGAGCCCTGTGTTTCGAGCTTTCGACCGCACCACAAGTGTTCACCCGAGTGCTAGCTCCCATTGCGAAATGGTTACATCTAGTCGGGATAAGGATATCCCTTTACTTGGATGATTGGCTTCTCTGGTCACAAACAAAGGAGAGATGCACGAAGGACCTTCAGAAAACCCTGACTTTAGCTCAGGATCTAGGACTGTTAATAAACAGACGAAAGTCGCAGTTACTCCCCAGTCAGGAATTAGTCTATTTGGGGATAAGGATCAACTCAATGAGTTTTCGGGCTTTTCCATCCCCACAAAGAATCGAGTCGTGCCTACAGAAGGTAGTGAAATTTTTAGTTCTCCAGGAATGCTCTGCAAAGGAATGGATGAGTCTTTTGGGTACTCTATCCTCAATAGAACAGTTTGTGACACTAGGAAGACTGCATATAAGGAACCTACAGTTCTTCCTCAGAGCGAATTGGAACAGAAAAAAGTTTCCGGACTCTTTTCTGTTCCCTATCACACAGGATATGAAAGAGGACCTGCAATGGTGGAAGTTAAGAGACACTTGCGGAAGGGAGATCCCTCCTCCTGCAGAGCCCTAACCTAGTGTTCTTTTCAGACGCATCAGATCAAGGTTGGGGAGCGATTCTGGGGGAAAAAGAAGTATCAGGTGTTTGGAATGCAGAACAAAAACAGTGGCATATAAATCGGAAGGAACTGACCGCCATCCACTGGGGATTGCTGAAGTTCGCGGACGAAGTTCGCAACAAAGTAGTGGCGATACACTCAGACAGCACGACAGCGCTCTCCTACATAAAGAAACATGGAGGGACACACTCGTTTTCTCTTTGCGAGACAGCAAGGAGCCTGCTGGTATAGGCGAATTGGAATCAAACCACATTAATTCCGAGGTTCGTTCAGGGGAAACTCAATGTTCTCACGGATGAACTGAGCCGCAGGAGGCAAGTACTTCACACAGAATGGATGATGAACCCAGTGGTATGCCTCGAATTGTGGAAACTGGGGGAAACCTATGATAGATCTGTTTGCCACAGCAAGAAACCATCATCTCCCCCTTTACTGTTCACCAGCCCGGACCCGAAAGCATGGTCGGTAGATGCGATGCTTTTGGACTGGACGAACAAAGACTTGTACGCTTTTCCTCCATTCAAGATGGGTGAGAGAAGTCATCAACAAATTTGGAACGCATCACAACGTTTCAATGACTCTCATTGCTCCATTCTGGCCAGCGCAGGAATGGTTTCCAGATCTTTTAGGTCTTCTAAAATACTTCCTCAGAGAACAGATCTACTCAGACAACCCCACTTCAGGAGGTTCCATCAAGGACTATCCACTCTGTCTCTAACTGCCTACAGACTGTCCGACAACTTTTACGAGCGAAGGTGTTTTCAAGACAAGCGGCGAGAGCTATTGTGCAGTGCAGAAGGGAATCTTCAAGTAAAGTCTATCAAGCAAAGTGGGCTGTGTTTAGAGCCTGGTGTAAAGACCATAATGTTTCGTCTTCTAAAACAACTATAACAGAAATAGCAGATTTTCTTTTATATTTGAGAACAGATAGAAATCTGTCTACTGCAACTATCAAGGGCTATAAGGCAATGTTGGGATCTGTTTTCAAGCACAGAGGATTGGAAGTGTCGTCGAATAGAAATCTTGCAGATCTCATTAAGTCCTTCGATATAGAAAAACCCAAAGGTTCGAAGATATTATCTTGGAACCTAGATGTAGTACTAAGTGGTTGTCGGAAACTCTTTGTAAGCCGTTGCAAAGAGCATCGTTGAGAGATTTGACGAGAAAGATCTTATTCCTAGTAGCCCTGTCTACAGCTAAGAGTGAGTGAAATAAATGCCATGGACAAGAGAATAGGCTTTGAACAGGGTAATGTGGTTTGCGCATTAACCTTGGGGTTTTTGGCAAAAAACAAGGTCCTGTCCAAACTGTGGCCTTGTTTGTTCAGTATCAAAAACCTCACGGACTTGGTAGGAACGGAAGAAGAAGAGAGGTTGCTCTGCCCGGTCAGAGCTCTGAAATGTTATTTACAAAGGGCAGAGAAAGTTCGGGGCCCGTCCGATCGTTTATTGTGTTCGGTAAGGAATCTGGCGGGCCCGACGTCTAAAAATGCCCTGGCGTTCTTCTTACGTAGCGTGATTGTAGATGCTCATTCACAAGTGAAAGAAGAAACCGACCTTAATAAACTTAAAGTGAAAGCTCACAAGGTAAGAGCAGTGGCAACCTCTCTCTCTTTTAAACACAATCTCTCTATGGACTCGATTATTCAAGCAACGTATTGGAAATGTAAATCAGTGTTCGCCTTGCATTATTTGTGTGATATTGAAACAGTATATGAAAATTGCAGTTACCCTAGGTCCTTATTTAGCGGCGGGCACAGCATTGGGTAAGGGTGTGTAGGAAGTCATACCTTCCTAGCCTATCTCTTCGCCTTGAACGAGGTTGTTGAGTTTTTTAGGGGAGCCTGGTGGTACTATGGATGTACTAGGAGTACCCTTCAGTCAAGTGTAGAGTTGGGTATGAATTTCATGGTTATGGTTGAGGTGATATGTTTTTTACTCTGGTAACTTTTGGTTATTTGGTACTGCGCCCTGGGCAGGGGCATCCTTTGGTTGACCATGCTAGCCACGGACATTCCTTAGCTGCATGGGTCCCACTGTTTAGAGGACGAGCCATGGCTATACCGCCACGTCCCTATGAGGCAGTAATCAACTGTTCAGCTCTCTTAACAGGTAAGGAACCAACAAGCATCTGCATGGATGCTAGCTCTAAATATATACAGGCGGCCCGTGGTTAACGGCGCAATCACTCAACGGCGAATCGGTTTTACGGCGGTCGTCAAAAATATTCATTAAAAAAATAAGGCATTTTAAAGGTATCTTTACGGCACAATTTTCAGTTAACAGCGCCGCTAGCGCCATTGTCTAACGAGTTCATACATTTGTAGAAATGCCGTTCAGACCATAAAGGTTATGCAAATTATATTAACAAATTTTATGGAGAGTTAATACTAGGTATTAGGGTAAAATATATGCCTCTGACGCTGTTCTATGCCGAAAATATCGAGTTACATAAGTGCAAATTTAGCTATGGATGTGTTGATTTATAAATGTTCATTCTTTTGTTTAAAATGTGTCTGAAAATGTATTACGTGAAAGGTATTTTTATTTCTGTACAGAAATATGATACAAAGGCAGCTTTTGAAACTGCCCTTCACGTTATCAAATACGATGTTTTTCATGTTATTTCTTGTGAGCCGCCGCCTGCCGCTCTTCCAAAAATATTGATTTAAAAAAAGTGCAAATTAGCGATCGATGTGTCGATTTTATAAATGTTTATGCTTTTATGTTTAAAATGTGTATGAAAATGTATTACAAATAAGGTATTTTTATTTGTGCAGAAATATGATAAAAAGGCAGCTTTTGAAACTGCCCTTCAAGTTATCGACTACAGTGTTTTTTCAAGTTTGTTCTTGTATGCCAGCGTCTGCCGCTCTTCCGAAAACCTAGAGTTAAAAAATGTTTATGCTTTTTTGTTTAAATTGTGTATGAAAATATATTACGTAAAGGTATTTTCATTTTTTTACAGAAATAAGATACAAATTAAGGCAGCCTTTGTAACTACGCTCCACGTTGTCAGGGATGTTTTTTCATGTTCGTTCTTGTCCGCCAGTTCCGAAAAGTGCATTGTGTTATTTTATTAATTATGCATCTTTTCCATAAATCCTTTAAAAAGTTATACATTATTTCACTTTATCCATGAATATTGTATGTATTCTCATATTATTGTATTGTAAAATACTACGGCAAATTTAAGCCAGTATTCCGCGGAGCGGCCAATGTTGTGGTTTGAAATCAGCTGATGAATATGAGTTTGTTTCACCATAACGCAATTCTGAGCGAATGCTTTTGCTTCTAGTTAGCATAAACGAATATCTAGATACTTGACTTATATGAGACAAAGTTATTTTTCCTTATACAGCGTGTTTTTAGGTGGAAATATTTATTGAATATGTCTCGTTGTGAATGTGAACTACTTTTTTTCCGTTAACAGATTATGTTGACGGCATGTTTATTGCGTAAAAAATTACGTGATTCCGTTCGCAATAATCCTTTATATCATCGTAATACGAACTTTACGTTATTTATCTTATATCGGCGTGAAACCAACAGTAAAATGTGTTCTTTCAAGCACAGTAGTTTTGATTAAAATGATTTTATCCCAATTTTATCTACGGTTGTGTTTGATGGCATACGTTTACTGCAGTTGTATCCTTGTTGCCGATGTACGATAATAGTCATTAGCAGCTTGAACAGTTTTCTCAGCTCCAGTTATAACTAGGTTTAATTAAATTTAACAGTATATTTCCCGATTGATCTTTAATCTATATTTACCTCTGATCTATAGCAAATAAAGTTGACCTCTGATCTATAGCGAATAAAGTTATTACATTAAGATATCTCAGTTCTATTCTATACATAACGCCATTTATAACAACTACGGTTATGTTGTACTGTAGTACGATGATTGAAATACAAGCCAAACGGATGTTATCCACTTCGGTTGTACTTAGAAAAAGAAGTCGTTTCTCGTTCGGTTGTTCATGGCTGTACATGTTCACGCAACGAATATAACGTTAAAACCATACTTTCATCATTCTCTTTTGCTGTTATTGAACTTATGTAACTAGAAGATGGATAAAGTTAGGCCATTGTAATTTGATCTCTCATAAAATCGGACTATTGTAAGACTAATGATCAACAACACTACAGCTACCTGTACATTGTATAAACTTTATTATATCTTTACATACTCTAGACACCCAAATGTACTGTACAGTAAATTCTATAGTACTATACTGCATAAATATAATTTTACTTATTGCGCCGTTGTGGGATTACGGTGCCTTTGACTGGTCTAGAGTTTCGAAAGAAGGTGTGCCGTGGCTGTAGGCTTTAAAATCGCTTAGCGTCGAAAATCGCTTGGCGTCGGCGGCCAGGAACGGAACCCCTGCCGCTAACGGGGGGTCGCCTGTATTTTGTTTTTATTAAATTTTAAAAAGTTATGAGCATATCCATGGATCCGACCTCCTACAATGTGGGATTCAGCTATGTAACTACTTGGTAAGTTGCATACATAAAAATGACTTTTATTATGATAAAATAAGATTTTATGTATACTTACCAAGAAGTTACATGATCAAAGCCTGCCCTCCTCCCCTCACATGTATAATAGGGCATAAACAACTGATTTTCGGACGGTGTTGGTTCCTCACTCCCCCGATAGTTTAGGGGGGGGGGTTATCACCCGACCAAAAAAAAACTAGCGCTTCCGCGAATTTCAAAAATTCTAGCTGCCGACGGTTTTAGAAACTATAGCTATGTAACTACTTGGTAAGTACTATACATAAAATCTTATTTTATCATAAAGTTATTTTTATGGCTAACAAGCATTTTTATCTGTGGGAAGGAATATTAACACTTGGAATGTCCATATGGGACACTGGAAGAGAGAGTTCAGTAGAACTTGCAGGTTGGGGATTTTCTTCTGCAGCACCACATGCTGTTGAAGTCCATCCCTTTGGGATGCAGCATCATTTCCAACAGGTTGGAGTAGCAATGGTCCCATTCCCTACTACTCAAGGGATATTTCCAACAACCAGACCACTCTTTGGAGAAATATATGCAAAAAACTCTCCTAAAGGGAGACATAGTGAAAGACTTGTTCAGCTATCATCAGGTACATCTCTTCAGTGTCACAAAGAAGCTCTAAATGGAAAGCAATCCTTGACTTGTTAAAGCTGAACAAACAGGAGTTCAACAGGTGGCCTGCTTAGCTGATTGGCTAGTCTGGACGACCACCAGAGTGGGGTGCATACAAAACATGCAACTAATAAGTGGTAGACTCTAGTCAAAGGTTTCCTGAATCTTCTTTGATCAAAGCTTATTGGAAGAGTTTCATTACGTACTATGTATAACCTGGCCAGGTTAAGGCTGTCTTTTTCTTTTGGATTGTCTGTAAACATCTGCTTGCAGCAGGATTAGGCAACTGGAAACTAATGGGTTTATATGAAAAAATAGATTTTGTTTATAAAATATATTTTTGTATTTAATAATCTTTTTTTCAGTTGCATATTGTTTTCCCATTGACATATGTTTATGCTATATAATACCTGAAAGTTATAGATCGTATTGGGACCCTTACCTTAGAACTGATGTTAACTGGATGCTAATTTGGAGATATCTTTCAGAGAATGATGAATTTAGTGAAAGACATTGCTTTATACTGTGACTATCATCATCACATCATAGCGCATGTGTGTTCATATTTCTTGCGTCCAGTTCAGAAATTTGGAATAACCCTAAGATCTTCACTGGCATTTCATCAAGCTGAAATTAGCCTTGAGAGAGGGAAGCGCAATTCTGTTTTGATAAATGTTTCAGTAAGTTGCATATTTTTTCAATTAACAAATTTTGTTTTCTACTTAAGTATTTTTATTGTCCAAATATAGAAATATAGTTAGTAGGAGAATAAAGAGGATTGTACTGAGAATATAGTAAAGTTCTGTCCATACAGCGAACACCTATCATATTATTTTTGCTGTACGTACTACCGTGTGGAGTGGTAGCCAAGGATAGACATCAGTAGAAGAAAGGAGCTGTGGGTCTTCCTCTTTGCTGTCTCTTACTAGAGAGAGCCCTCGCACTAGTTACAGCTCAGTGCAGTAATTGATGTAGCTACTATATATGAAAGCTTAACCTTTAAGAGCTGGGCTAAAAAAGGGATTTTGACGTAGGAAAAATCTATTTCTGGGCTCAGCCGTGTCGCTCCCGTGAAATATCCCAGCCCCAGGAAACTCACAATCCCTTGTGGGGCCTCTTTAACAAGATAGTCTTAAATTTTACCAAGTTGTACAAGTTTTTTCCAATAAATAATTGTATTTTATTATGTAGAATTATAATTATAGCTCACACAATACCAAAACAGATAAGAACTAAAATAATTAACAAATTCTGAGTATACATATTTGTTGTAAGATGATAAATAAATTTACTTAGCTTGAAGATGCAGTAACTTTTTTTGGATTAAGCATGTTTTTTCTTATATTGCTTTGGAGTTTTCTTTGCAAATTTATAGTTATAACTGATATAATATCATAAAAGATAAGAATTAAAACCAACCCGTGGGTATATTGATGAGCAAATAAATAAAAAGACGTCATGGGAGGAAGAGAAACTCAACATGCCTCCTTGAAGTCAAGATCACAACTAACTCATGAGCTACCCACTTCATTGAGCTAAGCCTGTCTAAAAGTTGCCATTAGTGGATTTATGGGCTATAAAAGAATTGGAACATCTTTCCCGCCCAATTCCCTCAAATCGGTGCTGTGTGATATTAATGCTTACCATGAGTGAATCCGTCCACCACCCAAAACTGGTATCAGTCAATTAAAGGTTAAGTGTTAACTCCAGTACAGTAAACATCCCAGATTTGTAGGATCACAATTCATGGATTTCTCTATGGAACATATATAATATATATATATATTATATACTATATATATATAGTATATATAATATATATATATATATATATATATATATATCTATATATATATATATATATATATGTATATATATATATATATATAATATATATACAATATACATTATTTGCGGGAAATTCGCCTATTTGCAGTATTTTTCACTGAGAAATATTCACTAATTACTGTAGTTTCATATCATTTTCATGACAAAATACACTTTTTGTGATAAAACTATTAACCCTTAAACGCTGAAGTGGTAAAAATAAAAAACTCCCCCGAATTCCGGAGCCGGTTTTGAGTGAGCGCGGAATCGGAAAAAATAATTTTTTCAAAAAATCACAGCGAGCTTAGTTTTGAAGATTAAGAGTTCATTTTTGGTTCCTTTTTTTGTCATTGCCTGAAGTATAGTATTCAATCATCAGAAATGAAAAATAATATCATTATCATATGTAAATAATGCAATATATGGTAGCGAAAAAAAGAAATTCATACATAATTGTATTAAAATCACGCTGTGCAAAAAACGGTAAAAGCTAACGAGTTTCTTTTTTTTTCGTTGTATTGTACACTACATTGCAATCATTTTGATATATAATACATTGTAAAACAATAAAAGCAACACCGGAAAAATATTATCACAAAACGATGTACGAATTCGTAACGTGCGAATGTAAAAAAATATTTTTTTCAAAAATTCACCGTAAATCTCAATATTGTTCTAGAGACTTCCAATTTGTTTCAAAATGAATAAAAATGATTGAATATTACGATACTGTAAGAGTTTTAGCTTACAATTGCGTTTTTCGACCATTTCGGTAGAGTCAAAGTTGACCGAACATGGTTTTTTTTCTATTCATCGTGATTTATATGCAAATATTTCGAAAATGAGAAAAGCTACAACCTTCAAATATCTTTTATTTTATGTTACATGAAATTGCGCACATTTTCATATATAAAACTCTATGAAATGCCTAATATGAAACGGAGCAAATTTTCCGAGAATTCGATGTACGCAATTCGGAGATTTATGGCGGAGAATCCGCGCGCGGAGGGAAGGAAAGTTTTTTTCATAAATTCACCATAAATCGAAATATTGTGCTAGAGACTTCCAATTTGTTGCAAAATGAAGGTAAATGATTGAATATTACTAAAATATAAGAGATTTAGCTTACAATGGCCTTTTTCGACCATTTCTGTAGAGTCAAAGTTGACCGAACGTGGTTTTTTTTCTATTTATCGTGATTTATATGCAAATATTTTGAAAATGAGAAAAGCTACAAACTTCAGTTATTTTTCGTTGTATTTTACATGAAATTGTGCACATTTTCATATATAAAACTTTATGTAACGGCTAATTTAAAATGGTGCAAACATTACCACAATCGCACGTAAAATTTTTTCGGAAGAGTTACCGCACGGACGTAAAGAAAATTTAATATTTTTCATAAATTCACCATAAATCGAAATATTGTGCTAGAGACTTCCAATTTGTTACAAAATGAAGGTAAATGATTGAATATTACTAAAATATAAGAGTTTTAGCTTACAATTGCGTTTTTCGACCATTTCGTTAGAGTCAAAATTGACCGAAGGTTGAAAATTTGTCACTTATCATTTTTTATATGAAAATATTTCAAAACTGATAAAAGCTACAACCATGGGTTGTTTTTAGTTGTATTGTGCATGAAATTGCGCACATTTCCATATATAAAATTTTATGTAACGGCTAATTTTAAAATGGTGCAAACATTACCACAATCGCATGTATGATTTTTTCGGAAGAGTTACCGCGCGGACGTAAGGAAAATGTTTTTTCATAAATTCACCATAAATCGAAATATTGTGCTAGAGACTTCCAATTTGTTGCAAAATTAAGGTAAATAGTTGAATATTACTAGAATATAAGCGTTTTAGCTTACAATTGCGTTTTTCGACCATTTCGGTAGAGTCAAAGTTGACCGAAGGTTGAAATTTTGGCACTTATCGTTATTTATATGGAAATATTTCAAAATTGATAAAAGTTACGATCATGACTATTTTATTGTTGTATTGTGCATGAAATTGCGCACATTTTCATATATAATACTTCATGTAACGGATAATTTAAAACGGTGCAAAAATTATGTCAAAGTGACGAAATAATTTTTGAGATGTGTCACTGATACTTTTGAGTGCGATAAGAAAGAAATTCGCGCTTGCGCGCCTGCGTAACGATTGTAAACAAAACAACGCCTTGATCCGTGAACTCCCAGCATCCCCCAAGGCGCGTGATTCAAAAGTTTTCGGCTGGTAGGCCTATAAGTATTTTTCCGCGAATTTTTAAAAAAACTTTTTTGAGCCGACGTATGGTACGTCCATTCGGAAATCGGGGGAGATTTTGACTCGACGTTTAATACGTCCATTCGGCGTTTAAGGGTTAAAATACTCATATACGTACTGTATAAGCATTTTTAGAGGGTTTTGTGTGTTTGAACTATCAAAATAGGCAGTTTAAGCATTTTTAGAGGTGTTTTAAGTATTCGTGGAGTTTATCTATTTGCTGGGGGTGAGGGGACCGTTGGCTGGGTGTGTGGTATGCATCCCCTCTGAATCTCAGGGGTTTACTATATTCAGTGCCCTTTACTTATTCATATACACTGTCATAAATTCATCTGAATTAATTATTGTTCAAATTTGAATTTTTCCTTCTGCTTTTGTTGTGATTAGTATTCCATTCCTGCCAGCTCCTCATCTTTGCCCTTGTGTCCCATGCCTTTCCTCTGCCAGAGCTTCAAGGCTGTTTTCAAGGGCTCTCCTCCTTTGTGACTGGCTCTCTTGTTTTGTTTTCAGCACTGTCAAATCAGCTCTTAACAGTCTGTGTGGTGTTAACCATGTTTCCCCAGCATAACAATGCAATCCTTTTCTTTAATGCTGTTTTTACTTTTGATCACAATAAAAGCCGTGTTTCAGCTTCTCTTTTGTATATTATTGGCTTTTCTCTACTCTTAAAAATTGTGTATAAGGCAGAATCCCACTGCTCTTTCTGCTCCCAAATTTCTGTCTTCCATAATATCTTCCCATCTCATATTGTAAACTATCGCTTATGTTTAATTTTTATATTTATTTATCTGCAATTTATTATGTTTATTTATACCTATACATACTATACTACTCATTCTCAATTTTTTCTTTCACATTTTATGAAAGGGTCTTTTGATTTGATTTCTTAAGGTAGTTTATACTTAAACAATTTTAGTTAAAAAGTATGAAAGTATTTTAGGATTTCTCAGTGAAGTTTGAATTTATATGTTCAGGACTATTTCTATCTTTCACAGGTTGGGGATGTTTTGGATTTGGTCAGAGAACAAATTCATGTATTCAGTGGTGAAACTGATAGTTCCCTCTTATTGTCAGTTTTATTTTTAATAGATGTTTGCATAAATGATGAGCCATTGCCAGTTGATCAAAGGGTAAGTCCCATATTTTGCTTTTTAATTTGATATATAATACTTAATTCATGTGATATATAGATGATTTTGATTTGATAAACATTGTCCCTTTTCTCTCTTTGATAGATAAACTATAACTTTATTTAACAACCTAACTGTTATATGGCCTTTTTTTTTTTTTTTTTTTTTTTACAAAAATGAAAGTAGTAGCTACCCAACCATATGGGAATTGGCTTTTGTCTTACCTTATGTTAAATCAGGTAAAGACCCTTATTCAGTGGCTAGCTATCGACCAATAGCATTAACTTGCTGTGTATGGAAGCTAATGGAGAAAATGGTGAATACGTACAAGATTTGCCTGGTATTTGGAGCTCAATAAAGCTTTATATCTTATTATACTTGACAGGCCACATTGCAAGAGCTTTGCAACACCTTGGAACTTACAATAAGGAAGAGGAGAGGAAATATTGATGACCAAAACACCCTCCATCTGAATTCTTATATGAATCGTGTCATGGTGAAATGGAGGCAAAAAGCTGTAAGTTTCATGATTTTTTTTTAAAAGATAAATGTAAGAGATTATTATTATTTTAATAAAGTTGAAGCAGTTTAAAAAGACAATGTCATATTTCTAGTCTGTTGGGTTATTATAATTATTAGGTAATTTAACCAGACCACTGAGTAAAATTGCATACTTAATTTTCATAGGGCTGATACCGATTTGTTAACTTATTACTAAGGCTACATAATAGTCGAGCTCTTATGTATCCTGTATCCTTAAAGGTGATAAAAACCCAGAACAGGCTGTAGCCTAACCAGATTGAGTAGGAACTCACTTTCTAATTACCTCCCAGGTTAAGCAGGCTGAATAAGTGAGGAATCTTTGCACGGGGGTGACATTCTTAATCGGGAAATATGAAGTGGGCAAAGCCACTGAAATGGCCCAGCCGAACCCAGAAGGATTAGGGACACAATTTTCAGCTAGCCGAAGGAGAAACCTTCTAGAAGGAATTCTGTCCCCCATGCAGCTATTGATGCTGAAGAGGATCTTTCCCCCATAAGGGATATGTACTAGGATCCGTTGAACTCTGACTGAAATTACTACATTTTCGAAGGGGTATTTTAACTTACCCAGGACTTTTGCACCTTGGTTAACAGGCAGTTACAGTTTAGATGTTGAAACTCGGTCAAATTGCACAAGCTTCCCCAAAAGGGATATACAGTTTGTGGCAGTTGATAAACTCCATAAAGAAATAATGTAACATGAAAGATGTCCTTGCCACAGAATAGCATGATGCATGATTCCGAGAAGGAAATTATGTCAGTCAAGTTCAGTCCAAAGTGCAAAATTACTGCATCCTGTAATCCAAAAGTGAGAGGGGATGCAAATGCTGCCCAAACAAGGTCTAGTGCTGGAATTCTGACTGGAAACAACTAAGTGGTCAGTTTGGAATACAAAACTTCAGATCAAAATATGATAAGGGCTCCAATACTCATCCTTGATGTTACTAATAATCTTTTGTGATACAGCTCAATGTGCATTTTCTCTCCCTATAGTAAATATGTATCTAATTAATGATAGAAAAACGATGATCGAAGCTGTAATGTAGAATTTAGACAGGGCACCCCCTAATACAGAATGATGCCTGGTATCATCCTCAGCAGACATTGAGAGACCACTAACAGAAATAGTTTTCTTACCTGTGTTTATAACATTAAAAGTTATAGAAGACACCCTTTATCAAGTTTTTAAAAAAATATTATCTTTACTCCCTATTTTGAATAAGACCCAAGTTGCTCACCAAGCAGCCCCAGCCTTCTGTCCCTTCACTTTCAAAATTATTAATCTTGTAAAGGTAGATTTTCAGAATTTTGTAGTGAGTAAAAGACCCGAGACAATGGTAGAATTAAAACCATTCATTAGCCATATCCATCCCAGTTTTGGAAAATTCCACCAAGTAACGGGCAATGTCACAACTCCCTTCTGAAGGAGAAAAACTCCCTTTATGTACAGTATAGGTACACAGCAATTTAGTTTCCCTATGAGAAGAATCTCAGAGGTGACAGCCTCAGCAGAATTTCATAGTAGGATCCAACTCTGTAGTTTCTACCTCTTTGCTGGAAGTCGCCACGAAAAGGTTCCAAAACAATTTTTGCTATTGTGGCCAAGTCTTATGAGAACCCTTTGGCAAGCACTCTTAACCTTTTTAGGGTGGTGCATAAAAGCGTGAATGGAAACATTGGAGGACTCCAACAAGTTGCTTCCCAATGTAACTTCATTATTAGATAATAACCCCTTCTGTAAGGACCTGTTTGAGGAGTCCGTTGTGGTTAAAACTAACCAGCAAGCCTGCCAACAGAGTTGTACAGAATACCCTCTTTTGGAAAAAAAGGAATTAAGGAAACAAAAACATGAAACTTCCTCGCTACTTCTGCAGTTTTTTCACTTAGGAAATTGGGCACAGCTTTGCTGAAGATAAGACAAAATGCCTTCTTGTCTATCACATATTATAGAGTTTATCATTATGGCATTTGGCTACAAGACCAGGCTAAAAGATATTTCTTTGATATTAGTCTGATCACCATGGGGTGCTGGCACAAGTCATGGAGGGTAAATCCTTTGAGGACTCAAGAGCGACTACCAAAAATAGGTTTTTCATTCGTCAAATATTGTTCATTACGACACAATACCCAGCCACAAGACCAGCTAAAAGAGAATGCTTTGACACTAGTCTGGTTACCATGGAGCTCGGGTTAGACCACAGAAAAGGTAACTCTTTGAGGACTCAACTGTGACTACCAATAATAGGTTCTTCCTATATCAAAACCTGTTTTATTTACTTTTTCTGGTTAAAAACCTGGTTGGGAAAAAGTTGTGCAGCTTGTATATTATAATTTTAAATTGTTTGGCAAGGTATTTGATGTTTTCATGTTGAAAGGTGTGCTTCTGCAGTAGCATTTTTCTGGGATCTGTCATAATATAAACTACCAGTGTTCAAGATTGCTTTAGAGTTGTTTTATAAATTGAAAGGTAGTTTAACTTTAACCCAAGAGGTGCTGGGGGATGCCGCTAAAGGATGATGGCAATGTTATGCATTAGCAACAACAGTAATGGAACCAATATTTTCTTGCTCATTTCTTAACTTTTCACCTAATGTTATATGGTTGTAATCTCCTTGTTTTGCAGATTAATGATAAAAAATGAAATATAAGATATTTTGAAAATTGATATTTAAAAAGAATATATTTTGGAAAGAAAAGGTTTTTAAAAAGAATATATTTTGGAAAGAAAAGGTTTTTTTTTTTAAAGGCATTTTAATTTTGGAAAGTTTTATGCCATATATTCTGAGATAATTTCACATTTTTTTCATGACAATATTACTCCTTAGCTATTCAAGAAACACCTTTAAAATTACGAAATGTATACAGCAGTTATAATTGGTTAAATCTGTGTATGTGTGTGTATGTTAACTGGCATATGTATACTAACTTTTAAACCAATATTACTATCGTCACTGTCACTATAATTATCTGTCTCTATATCAGTATTTGATGGAAAAGAATAAGCATCATCATCAAAAGCCATTATCACCAAAATTTATAATATAAACAAAGATTTATACAAATTTTCGGACATTGTAACTTCAGGATATGAAAGCCTCCCTGGTCCTGCCCCCTGGGCTGACGGAAGGTTTACAATTATGCTATTTTGATACCTATGATTAAGAGAAATCTGGCATCTTTTATGTTCAAGAGTGAGCTGAATGGCTGGTGAGACTGTTGATGTCACTGAAACAGAGCTAAAGGGAGGGACTAAATTTACCGTGATATTTGAAAATAAGGCGTCAATCATATCAACGTCATCCTTGTGCGGCATGTAAAGTGTCGATTTTAGCGGCGCTGCACCTTGTGGTTTAATAATTCATGATTATATTACTGATCTAGTTTACAAAACACTAGTTGTTCATATGTGGAACAAACCTTCAATCTTAACAATAGGATAATTTTCCAAGCGCCAACTGGTAAGCAGTTAAAAGAATCAAAGATTGTAAAGCAAGGAAACTGTGAGATCTGGCAACTCCTGTGCATACGAGGTGATAGCTGGGTCAGAGACCGCACACTGTTCCTCGTGACACATTCAGTCTTTTCCTTAACTGTCTTGGAGAGTAGACGCTATTGCTTTCGCTCTCCTTCCAAGCCAGTTGATTTGTGCCCGTGTTTCTTTCCTTTTCATTGTGTTTGTATGCGATTGTTTCTGTTTATTATGGATTCCTCCGAGTCTTCACAGCCTTGTCAACTCGTGCCCGGGCATTCAGGGATTTCTGTGCTCAAGGTTTCTAGTGTCTACGATCACAGATCCGCATACTATGTGCAGTAGGTGCAGAGCAAATTATTGTACTATTACCAATCCCTGCCCAGAATGTCATTCCTGGCCTAAGTCGCAGTGGAGAGTGTTTTAAGAAGAAGGAACATCACAGAGTTTCAACTTTTCCTTCTTGGGAGGGGTTTTCTTCTCCTCAACTGGACGATTTGACTTCTCCCTCTCCTGCGATCGCTCTCCCTGTGGCTAGTTTAAGTGTACCTTTTCTTCCATGGATTCGTCGAGGGAAGTATCGGGAGTGCCACAGGGCGATGTTATGTTTAATGTAGCCACTTCTCCCTATGGTTCCAATTCTCTTCTAGAGAGGAAGGAGGCTACACCATCTAATTTCTTAGTGTCAGGTTTGGAGTCGTCCAAGATGGCGGCTGTTTGGGCTTCGCTTGGTCTACGGGGTTCACCTTCCTTGGATGGGCTGTTGTCACATTTCTTGGAGGCATGTACCCCCCCACTGTCCCCTATAGCAGTCCTACCTCCCCCAGGACTCTGTATATTGGCTCTTGCGTGCTGCCACCTTGCGGAGCTCCCGTTTCATCACCAGTGCTCACTTGGTCGCGCCTTATTGCTCCCCCAGTCTATTGACCAGGACTGGTCTTAGAGATGTCGTGATGTCACTCCCAGCGTCCTCTCAGCCTATGCGTCAGATGCAGTTTTTTCCGCTCATCCTTCTATCATTATGACGTCCTCTCTCGCTGAGCCATCTGAGGCGTTGTTTCAAGCAATCTTCAAGAGGCTGGACTCTGTTCTGGAAGAGAGGTTTTCTGCCTTTTCTACGAAGAAGAAGAGTTGTAAACGTAGGGTCTCTTCTCCACTAAACGTAGGGTCTCTTCTCCACCTCCTGCTACTAAGAGACCTCGTAGAGGGGTGGGAGTTTCACTCCTCCTGCTTCCTCTCCATCACCGCCTCACCATCATGTCAGACTTTGGAGGATCAAGGACTTTGTGGTTTCGTCATCTGCGAGCAAAAGGAGTGCATCACCTCTTGCTTCACACAACTGCGTCTCTCCCAAGCATGTCTGTGTTCGTGCAAATGAGAGGAGTTCTTCGCCATCTGCCCCACAAGGTCGTGTTTCTCCCTCGCATGTTCATGTTTGTGAGCTTGGCAGTGGAACTTGTGGAAGGAAGGCATTCTCGTTTTTGATGCATGGCCATGTATCTCCTGTACGTGCAAGTATTATATATTCTGTCTGTTCACTGAATTGATAAAAGTTTTATATATAGTATCTATATCAAACTTAGTGGAAATTTATGGTTAGTATAATATAAGCTTTTATTTCAGATCTAGGGAAACCATGTGAATGTAATTTTTTGCATTGAAATAAAAATCTTTTTCTTTCTCAGGGCAGTGTGACCAGACAACAAACATTGATGGAAATGAAAGGCAGTTACACTTCCCCAGGCCATAGTTCTGGTTACAAGAAAGACAATACGTTAGATATTGAATGAACTCGGTTAACTATTTTTTATTTGGAAAGATATTAGATATTGTAATCACTTTGTTATTCCAAGTTTTATTTCTTAGGAAAAATGTAGTTGACTTTTAAACGAGTTATTATTCCACCTCACATGAATTTGCTATAAATATGGAAATATGTTGGATCCTAGCTTATGTGGGCATTAAGGGAAACAAAGATGCTGATAAAACAACTAAAGCTACAACTGCTATGACAAATTAAAAAGAGCAAGCCTATTGTTGGAATATGGTGTATGTATTGGTCATAGCAACAAGAGTATAGCCATCATAGAATAGAAGGCAGTTATCAACAAACTTGAACTTACAAACTAGGTGACTGCCTATATAATTTTCCAGGAATATTCTTCATGCACATTATGTCTTTATTAATGTAGCAAATGGTATGCATGAAAAGTGTGTGAAAATTCAGGGCACAGCTTCCTAATTGTATTCAAAAAGATTTTAACCTACATCAAGTCACACTAAGAAACCTACAGGAAAGACATTACTACTGACCAAGTATCCATAGGCCCCTTCCAGATGTCAGACGATGTGATAGTAGGTTACTTGTGTAGGGTTAGTTTTAAGAGTTATGTATTGGGTTTTCAGAAATTAAAACGTGGATGGCTTATTTTAAAACCAAATACACTATTTTAAATGTCAGTATGTTGAAGGTTTTATCATGTCTTGCTGTGAAAATAGAAAGAAATTAGGATTTTCCAAAGCACTGATTCTGCCAAAACTAACTTGATGTATATATCAAAATCCATGGTTTATTCACAAACGTTTCTCTCATAATCTCAATGTATCTTAAATCTGCAAAATTAACACATAATCATTAAAAATATTGTAAATGACAGTAAAATTATTAAAAACATGAAATTCCTAATTATATAAAAATAAGATCAAACTTATCTCTACTGACTAATGTCAAAGAAAGGGAGAGAGTTGTTACTTTCATTTTCCATAGTAAATTTCATATTTTGGTGTTGTTTATTGATATGATCTAGGAGCATCTCATTTTACCAAGGTTCTTTAAATAACACAAAAGTGTCATAGACATACTGTCTATTGTATGTGGGTTTACACCTGGGCAGTTGGTTAAAAAAGTTTCTTCTAATGAAGACATAAAAATATTAGCAAAAACAGGCCCCAAAGGGGAACCCATAGCAATACCATCGACCTGCGAGAAGAGTTGACCATTGAAAATAAACAAAGTCATGCATATCAAGCTCAAGAAGTGTCTTAAAGAGTTGTCTTCTAAAACCCTGAAAAGGTAAATTATTTTCATAAAAAATCTTATCTAAAATAATCTTAATAGTTTTATTTAAAGGAACATTTGTTAAAAGTTATTCTACATCAAATCTAGTCATGTAAATCACCATCCTGTAAAACTATTTGTGCTTGGAACTCATATCCATTTTTTAGTGAGAATTGGTTATAAGCAAATTTGTAACAGGCTCTTCATTTAGTATTTTATATGGTCACCCTAAAATACACAAGAATAGAATTCCCATTAGTACCAATTATGGTAGCACATTAGCAAATTTGCTTATAACCAATTTTCATTAAAAAATGTTTACGAGTTCCAAGCACAAATAGTTTTACAGGATGGTGATCCACATACAACTAGCTTTGATGCAGAATTACTTTTTACAAATGTTCCTTTAATTGAAACTATTAGAATTATTTTAGATGAGATTTGTTATGAAGATCATTTAACTTTTCATGCTTTAGTAGACAACTCTTTAAGATGCTTTTTGAACAGGCTGTGGAAGACTCCCTGGTTATTGGGGGCGGGGGGTCTGTTGACGGCTAAATGATAAGCAAAAATCGCAAATTTTCGACGCCAAATGCACTGATTTCTAATTATCGGTACCAATAATTGATACATACCTAACAGAGGTGCCATTAACCAGTTATTGGCACCAAAATCTGGTTATCAGTGCCAAAAATTGCCAATTTCCGGTTATCGGTGATTTTTTTACTTATCAAGCTGTCGGAACAGAACACCCCCTGTTAATAACTGGGGACTGGGGCCAGCTGCCAGTATATATATATATAGATATATTATATATATATATATATATATATATATATATATATCTATATATATACACACACACATATATATACACACAGAGGCAGTCCCCAGGTTACGACGGGGGTTCCGTTCTTGAGACGTGTCGTGAGCCAAAAATCGTTGTAAGCCTGAACATCAGAAAATATCCTAAGAAAACCTTACTTTTAATGCTTTGGGTGCATTGAAAACTATGTAGACTGCATTCTTATTGCATTTTTCATAAAAAAAAACTTCAAATATTGATTATTTTGCATTTTTGGTATCATATTTCATCTGGGAGATGAGCGTTGTAGGCGTCGTAACCCTGGAACATGCGTCGTAACCCTGGAAATAATGTCTGATGAATATAATTGAGAAGCACCTTAACCTTGGAATGTCGTAACCCGAACCCGTCATATCCCGGGGGACTGCCTGTAATATAATATATTAATTTATATTATATATATATATATATATATTATATATATATACCTATTATATATATACAATATATACCGATAAATACATATATATATATACATATATATATATATATATATATACTTATATAAATATATCATATATATACATAGTATATATATACACTATATATATATATATATATATATATCCGATAATATATATATATATATATATATATATACACAACATATACACACACACACACACACATCTTAGATATATATATAATTATATATATAATATATATATATATATATATATATATATATACCCACAATATATACACACACACACACATATATATATATCTATTATATTATATATATATATATGATATATATATATATATATATAATTACGTAATGTGTATTGTATATACACACGTATATACATATAAGCACAAGCTACAAATGTCCTTTAATATCTAATTCGCTCTACCTCGGAATTAATATATTTTCATATATGTTAACTGAAAGGGAATTTTTTAGCTGATAAGACATTTGTTGGCTCATGGACACGAACCATTGAACCCAACAAATTCAAGACACACATTGAAGCCTTAAACTGCACCATTGTGGTTTAAGGGGGCCGGCCGGCTAATGCCATTTTTTAAGGACAGGACTTTGATATTCATACCACTTAATAAGGTGACTTGGGACATCTCCAAACCGCATATGATTTTCGCCTCTGACCTTTTGTTTTGTGACGCCAGGGCGCTTTATCCCGAAAATAACCATTTTACAAATTCTATCTCCTCCCTTGATATTTAATACTGTATTAAGACCTGGGGATTACTACCATATATAGACCTGATGTAGAACTCCAATCGAATGGGGAGTTTTTTTCTAAAAGTTTTTTTTTTTTTTTTTTTTTTGCTAGATATGAATTTTTCAATATGGTTAAAAAATAAACCCTATAAATCAGGAGGAAAAAAAATTATAAAAAAAAGAGGAAACTAAAATTGGAAAAAAGGGCTCTATTTGATTGTTCTGTAATGTCTTTCTGAGTTATATACCAAATTCCAATTTATAGCTTTAAAACTAAGTGAGAAGATAGATTTTGAAGGTCAATAAGTATAGTTTTGAGATACGGGCGTTCAAAGTTTTCCTTCGTATTTCTATAAAGACAAATGTTAATAAATAATGATTATTATGAATGTAGTATATTTCTTTTTTGTGTATTAATAAACCAAAAGTATTTTATTTATCATAATTTAATCATAAATGGTGATCCCTTTGCTCATATATCGTATCCTGGGGCACTGCTTGAGGCAAGATGGGGCACTCCTCCTTACGCAATTCTCTCTCTCCCCTTCACTAACTCGGCTTATTACAGCGAATTTTCTTCTTCTGTATGTTAGCGAGATGTTTTCCTTGTATTTTCCTCATTGGCATGATGAAATTTTGCCGAAACAAAGATAAACAAACGTAAATGCAAGAGAATGTCAGAGGTGAAACTCGAAGGTGCACTCTCTTTTGACAAAGACAATTTAATAAATCATGATTATTATGGATTTCACATTCCATTTTGGGTATTAAAAAACCAAAACTTTGTTATTTATTATAAATGAAGATCTCTTTGCTCAAAGATCGTAGCCTTGGGCACAGTGTGACGTGTGCTGTCAGGCATGACAGGGGCGTTACTACGCAACCTTCCCCTCTCTCTTCACTAACTACGCATATATTATGATATCCTGTAATAATACTTGAGCGATTTTTCTTCGCCTGTATGTTAGCGAGATGTTTTCCTTGTCTTTTCCTCATTGGCATGATGAAATTCTTGCCGAAACATACATAAACATACGTAAAAGCAAGCGAATGTCAGAGGTGAAATCGAACGTGTAAACTACTTGAAGTTTGTGATCGCACTAAATCATGTCTGGACTTGGTAGCTGAGCTGAAGTCTCCCTTCTCGACTCGGGGAATGTCTACAGATGCCATTTCTCCCAATTTCTTTGACAATAATTATCAAAATTTACGATAATAGAAGAAATATTGCATTTTCTTGTACGGATCAATGTTTTAGGCTTATTGAGTTACGTTAACTAATTACCCTGTAACTACGAAAGTAAAAGGAATTTTGACGAAATATTTCGTATACGTATTCTCAATTGCCATATGAAGCTCCATCAATTTTTTCATGACTTTGCATTTTTCGCCCTATACCACCATATATGGGGTTCCGGCCGGCCCCCTTAAGGCTTCACTGTGCATCCTGAATTTGTTGGGATCGATGGTTTGCGCCTGTGAGCTGACAAATTTCTTTTAGACTAAAAGATTCCCCTTTGGTTAACATATATGAAGATATATCAATTCCGAGGTAGAGTGAATTAGATATTAAAGGACATTTGTAGCTCGATGTATGTATATGAATCACGGTAATGTGAGATGACTCATGTATATATATGTACAAGCAACCACCAGTCGTTGGCCTAATCGGTTATCGGCATTTTGGTTTTTATGGCCCTTGTCCAATATATTCATAACTGGGGTTTACAGTTATCAGTGGCTTAAACACTGTGAAACCATTATGCATCTTTTCAATGAATCTGTTAAAAAGTTATGCTTTGCATCACTGTATCAAATACTGTATGAAGTCTCATTACTATTGTTTTATAAAATACAAACAAAGCGATTAATGTTTTGGTTGAAAAAATCAGCTGAGGGCAGAGGTAAGTTTATTTCCCCATATTTAACACAATTCAGAGCGCTTTTCTTGCTTCTAGTTAGCATAAAAATATCTCTAGAAACTCCATGTGGGAAGAGGTTATTTTTCATTTAATGAAGTGTTTTTAAGTCAAAATATGACTTAAATACTACATGTTGTTGTTAACTAAATTTAGTTGTTTTTGTTAATAGATGGTGTTGGGAACATATTTTTGTGTAAAAAAATTAACAGATGCAGTTCGCTGTTGTCGCCTGATTTCATCATAATACAACCTTTACGTATTGTTCTTAGTCATGGGTCCCAAGAATGTTGCTGAAGTTCACGGAAAGAAGAGGATGCTTTCTATGGAGAATGGAAGATGGAGATAATCAAGAAGTGTTAATGTTTTCTGCCATTTGTTAATGTGATTCGTAAAGTTTAGCGTTAATGTTTTCTGACATTTTTTAATGAGTTTTGTATAGTTAAGTGTTCATGTTTTCTGCCATTTATCCTCCTCCTCTGTCGCCACTTTCAGAGATCGCCTCACTCGAAAGGTAAGGTTCCACATTTTACTACATATGTACCTACATGTACTTGAATTATTTCTTGTACCATGTACACTAATACACTTTATTTACAGGTATGTACTACAATAAAGGTTATGCTAGGTATTGAATGTTCCAAATTGTTGTATTTTATTGTTTATTGGTCAATTTAGCTTTATTATAAAATTTACTGTGGTGTTTTTGTAGGGCTTGGAACGAATTAGGTAATTTACATGTAAAACGTAGTTCAAGATACGAAAAAATCAGGTTACAAAGGCCGCTTCGTAACAGATTAATTTCGTATCCTGAGGCACTACTGTATTCCCTTGCTGATATTTTCTCCTTAGCGAGTAAAGTTATAATGTAAAAATGTATCAGTCCTGTTCTATTTAATTAATGTCATTTGTAACATAATTAGGGTAATTTATTACCACTGTACAATGGCTGAAATGCAAGCAAAAGTGTTGTTATCCGATTTGGTTCTGTTGTTTGTAGCAAAACAACTGTTTTCGTTCAGTTGTTTATGGCTGTACCCATTAAAGCAATGATTATAACATTACTAACCATACTTTTATTATTCTCTTTTACTTTTTTAAGTTCTTTAACTGGAAGATAGGACAAATAAAGAGATGAAGGAAAAGAGGTTAGGAATTGCCGCTAAGAAGAGGAAGAAGATATCAGTGGAGATGAAATTTGACATCGTTAAGTGTTCAGAAAAAGGTAACTTTTTTCTGCTCCCTCTCTTTGTAAGCCAAGGGTTACCTGTAAGTTCAATGAATCTGACATTAAAAATTTGTACTGTGCAGGATTAGGCAAATGAAATTCCACATTTTTATCAAAGAGTTATTACATATTATGGTAAAATATATGGCCATGACACTGTTTAAATGCCAAAATAGAATAATTTTTTCATTATTATGGGCTCCTTTTATTAAATAGAATTCTGTTGTAACAGAACATTTAACCAGTTATATATATATATATATATATATATATTATATATATGATATATACTATATATATATATATATATATATATATATATATATATATATATAATATATATATATATATATCTATATAGATATATATATATATATATTATAGATATAGATATATTATATATATATCTATAGATCTATATTATATAATAATATATATAATATATATATATTATAATATAATTATATAGATATTATTATATATAATATACTAATATATTATATATATATTATAATATATATATTATATTATATAAAGATATATATATATAGTATTAATATATATATTAGTTAATACATATATTATAATTATTATATATAATATATAATTATTAAGATTATATATATTGATATATATTATATAATTTAATATTATATTAATAGATATATAATATTATAATTATATATTATATATATATATATATATATATTAATATATATATATATATATAGATACTATTATCAGATAGATAGATAGATATATAGAGATATATAGATATATATAGTATATATGATATATATATATATATATATATATATATATATATATAGATATATATATATATATATATATATATATATATATATAATATATATATATATATATACATATATATATATCTATATATCTATATATATATATATATATATATATATATATATATATATATATATATATATAAACACTTTAATCATAATCAGGACTTGGATCACGAGGACGATATGGAGTGCTGCTAACTTGAGTGCTTGTGTGAGGTTTGGAATTTCTTCTGTAATGGTAATATTCATCACGTTGCACATATTTCAAGTCTCCATCATCTCTGTAATGATGAAATTCTTGTTGAAGATTATCAAATTTATGGCCTTTACTATTCAAGATGGCATGTCTTAGCTCATCCTTTGATGCTCTTGTTACCGAGAGTTTTGCACTTTGTGGTACCCTGGAGCACTGATTCTTAGAATATGAATGTCTCCTGTTTACTTGTTCTTTTAGAAATCCTTTATATTCAGATGTTTTATCAGGTACTGAAACATCCTTTGCACCTTTCACTACAACATTTGATACAGTTGTCCAGTCTGGTTCAGGGGGAAGTTCATCAAACTGTAGTGGAATTGTGTTAACCTTACTCCAATATGCAGTTTCTAAATCTGTTTTGGTAGAATCCTCATTGCATATTTTTTGTGGAGACATTTCTTTGTGGTATTCACTTTTGTTTGGGTCATAGGTTTTGGTATTAGGTTTTGTATCTGCAATGATGTATGCATCCTTTTCACTTTTCACGACGACATTCAATATAGTTGTCCAGTCTGGTTCAGGAGGAAGTTCATCAAATCTTAGTGGAATAGTGCTATCCTTCGTACAAAATGAAGTTTCTAAATCTGTTTTTGTAGACTCCTCTTTGCATATTTTTTGGGGAGACATTTCTTTATAATATTCACTTTTGTTTGGATCATAGTTTTTGGTATTAGATTTTGTATCTGCAATGATGTATGCATCCTTTTCACTTTTCACATTGACATTCGATATAGGTGTCCAGTCTGGTTCAGGAGGAAGTTCATCAAATTTTAGTGGAATATTGCTATCCTTCCTACAATCTGTAGTTGCTACATCTATTGTTATAGATTCTTCATTGTTAGAGTTTTCATAGCTTTCATCATCACCTTTTACCTTAACATCAAGGACAGCATGCCTGCTTGTTTCTATTTCAGAATCATCTTGTTTCTCATTCATGTTGTAAGAAAAAACTTTTTGTGGCTCATCTGGTTTACTGTTTTGTATTTTCGAAGTCAAGTTGTTATCAGTTGTAGTCTCCTTATATTTGTCTTTATGAATATTGTGTGGAGGTATTTCTTTGTGATATTCACTTTTGTTGGGATCACTGATTTTTGCATCAGGTTTTGTATCTGCCATGATGTATCCTGTGAGAGTAAAGGGAAAATTTCATAATTAGTGTATGATAAGCAATATGAGTGTGACTGCCAAACCCCACATATTTGTAACTGCATTTCTTCTGAAAATTCATATGAATAATTAAAAATAGAATTGAGTAATGAAATGTGAAAATATAATTACATTAAATTCCTATAGTATCCTTGATACCGTTGTGTATATTTATTTTGCAGATCTGTAGTACAGGCTACTGTACAGCAGTCCCTGGGTTACGACGGGGGTTCCGTTCTTGAGACGCGTTATAACCCGAAAATTGTTGTAAGCCGGAACATCACCAAAAATCCTAAGAAAACCTTATTTTTAATGCTTTGGGTGCATTCAATACTATGTAAACTGGATTCTCATTGCATTTTGCATATAAAAACCTTCAAATATTGATTATTTTGCCTTTTTGGTGACATATTTCTTCTGCCAGATGAGCGTTGTAGGCGTCGTAACCCTGGAAATAATTTTTGATGAATATAATTTAAAAGCGCCTTAACCTCGGAACGTCGTAAGCTAAACCCGTCGTAACCCGGGGACTGCCTGTATTAGTACGTGTCATGCCACTGACATGGACAGACGTATCAGTTTTGGCAGTTTTTGTGTTCTAATCTCCTTAAGCCCAGAAACTTGCAAATCCTGGGTTACCAAAGGGCCAAACGGTATCAAAGCATGGGAGTTCTACACATGAAAAGAAGAGTATCACTTATTACATATGGGTGGATGACATTAGATAACAAAACTTGAAGCCCAGGAGGTGATGCATAAGACTATGCCAAAACTTCAGGCTAGTTAGGAACTTCACATAGCATTCACAAGTAGTGGCACAATTTGACAAAGTGTTAGAACCGGTTTTTGCTTATCTCAGGCAAAACGGGATTAAGATTTTGTTTGTTCAGTCATTTCATTCAGCCGTTAGGAGCATGTTCTGAGGTTTGCATTGGTAGAATAGTGATTATTGTTACGGTTAAACATATTTGTATGAGAGAGAGAGAGATAGAGAGAGCCTTGGTGACAAATGGTGAAGAATACAAAGGAAGCATAGAGCACTTATTAAGCTACTTGAAGCATAACTCAGAAATTGAATGCTCTTGTGCACTTGAGTTTTGACTGAATGAGATTTATATTGGTACTTCCATACTACATATACTGCAGTAGCATAAAATCACAAGGATCAACAATTTCAATGAGCAAAGGGGATTTGATGGTTGAAGCAATTTGTTTTAAAACCTTTGTTTACAGATATATGTACAATATAAAATCCAATTTCCTTGTGCAGAGATGTTGTAATGGTCACTCTGCCATGCAAGGTTGGAACTTAATAGGAATAGTATTATATGATTGGAACTTAATAGGAATAGTATTATATGATTATGCTTAAAATCCATCTTAAAAATTTTTTTTTGTCATTTAGCCACCAAAAATATTTTGTTAAAGTGTAAACAACAGGCATTGATGGGGTAGATCAAACTTATATCTCAGAAAATAAAACTAAAAAGATTTTGTTATAATTTAGTATCAAAATCATACAATTTGGTGATGGTTGAGGCTTCAACAAAACTCACTAGGCCAAGGAACAGTTATCTTTTCATGTACTTACCTCCCAGGTTCACAGTAGTTATCAACTTTCTTACTCCCAGTTCACAATGTAGGCATTACTTAAGGTTCTGTGCAGCATCCCTTCAGCCCCTATCTACAACTACTTACATTCCTTTTACTGTACCTCTTCATATTCTCTTTCTTCCATCTTAACTGTCCACCCTCTCCTAACAATTGTTTCATAGCGCAACTGTGAGGTTTTCCTCCTGTAACACCTTTCAAACCTTTCACTGTCAATTTCCATTTCAGCACTGAATGGCCTTAGTTGCTCCAGTGCTTAGCATAATGCCAAAAATCTATATAAATCAAATCAGAACAAATGAAATAGCTTTTAGCTAATCTTTCCTTGTTGTTAGTCAGTTTTAATTGCTAAAAACTGACTTGGAATAGCATTTACCTTTGGTTTTTGTTTATAAGATTTAACACTTACAAAGATGAATTTGAGGTAGAAAACAGGTGAAAATTGTATTTATATTAATTAACATCTATTGAGTAAAGTAGATAATTATAAAACAAACTGCAGGCATTAATCCAGCACAGTAGTAGCACTGATAATTGATTTGATAAAGGCTTGTGAATATGTTGAAAAGTTAGGTTTGCTTTTATCTCCGCAGCATGGCACAGAATTAACTCTCTTGCACACAGGCCGAAAATATAAGGGTGTAAGGTACACATGAAATTTTTAAGAAAAATCATAGATATTTTTTGGAAATAGTCATTAAAAAATATAATAATTAGGTTTAGGGAGTTTGTTTTATACCTAAATTGTGTAGAAATGTTTGATCTTTCACGTGGAAGCAATAATTTTCCTATAAATGTGTTTGCTAATGAGCTGTAATTGATTAAAAAATGCAAATTTTTACGGAGTGCAATTTTCAGATTTTCCAACCTACTTGTGTTGACGTTTTGTATTGTAGCTAAGTAAGCCAGCAGCGTCGGGTTTGCATTTTCTTCAGGATTCATCATATGTCAACCCAATGGCGTCAACTACGTTTTCTATGAATGACGCTTTTTTTTTTCGTGAATTTTTCCAGAAAATAATTTACATATTATGTGCCCGGCATGTCACCTGTGCACACAGAAAAAAATTTGACACACGCTATGCATCATCAGATCACGAGAGGGTTAAATGTGAAAGAACTCGTGTACTTTTGATTAGTGACTGCATTGTAGACAATTATAAATATTGTATGTGGTAAGGATGTCACCTTTTAAAAAGCCTTGATGTTGTAGACATGGGTTAAATTCAAGGAATGTTGGAATGAATTTAAAACAAGTTGCATAGGTTCTTCCTTCTATTGAGTGGGGGCAGGTCATTTGTTTGGGTAGCCTTTCATGATGTTGATAGGTGAATATAATAACACTAGCATTTTGCTCTTAAGTTCTGTAAGATACTTATGCATTGTGTTAGTTACGTGTACAATCATCACAGTGAAAGGAAATCCATGGTGTTAATGATTTTGGTACCTAGGTTAAGATTTAAAGCATTTCTTCCTATCTATTAAAAGTAAAATGTGGGTTTAACTCTGTTTTCAGTCTTACTCTGACTTGACGGTTTTGTAAAGAGAACAAATTTTGTTAGCCAAGTGATAAGAAATATATAATTTTCATCAAGTTTGATAATTTACTGTGCATTTTGTGACCAACAAGAATTACCATGTACATACAGAGGAACCTCGACATACGGAAGTTCCTACTTATGAAAAATCCAAGTTACGAAAGCAAAGACGAAGATTTTTTTTGCCTCTGTATACGAAAATAATTCAGGTTGCGAAAGGATAAAGTCTGAGATTCGCCCAGACCACTGAGAACAATTTTAAAACTCGCGCGCCGCCAACTGAGTAGACTTGCCACCATCTCCCGCTCTCCCATTGGTTCCTGATGCTAGTCACCGCCATAAGATCCTGCTCTCCTATTGGTCAGCATCATGCCTCTATGCAAAGGCGTTCCTTGACCATTTTTTGCGGCAGTGTTATCGTAAACACTGGAATTCATTCGTTCACATATATGTATTTCATTTGTTAACGTAAATTTGTGTTAGTGATTTCGCTTTCGTTGTATTGTAAGTTACTTTAACGTGTTGTGTGTGAACTTAATTACTTACGTTATTAGCCATGGGTCCCAAGAATGTTGCTGAAGTTCACGGAAAGAAGAGGATGCTTTCTGTGGAGAACGAAGATGGAGATAATCAAGAAGTGTTAATGTTTTCTGCCATTTGTTAATGTGATTCGTAAAGTTTAGTGTTAATGTTTTCTGCCATTTTTTAATGTGTTTCGTAAAGTTAAGTTTTCATGTTTTCTGCCATTTGTCCTCCTCCTCTGTTGCCACTTTCGGAGATCACCTCACACGAAAGGTAAGGTTCCACATTTTACTACATATGTACCTACATGTACTTAAAGTATTTCTTGTACCATGTACACTAAAGGGATTTTGACGTAAGAAAAATCTATTTCTGGGTGATTGGCTGGTGTCGCCCTATGAAAGTATCCTTAATATCATTCTTTCTAGGCAAAATTAATCTAAAATTACCAGAGAAAAACAAAATTAAGAAAATGTCAGTAAAACTGACTCGCTCACTCTATAAAAGAAGTGTCGGTATGAGAATAGGGGCGAGTGGGAACACTACCACGAGTCATTCACCATTTAGACCTTCCAATCAAAATCCCCACCAGAGAGAGCTGATACTAAGGGGTGATGCGGCCGCTACTACTACTACTACCGACACCACGGACAGCAGCGCCCCTAGCGGTCATCCTTAATCTATGAACATCTTGTCCTGCAGGGTGGGTAAACAAGGACAGGGTGGGTTTCATAGGGCGACACGAGCCAATCACCCAGAAATAGATTTTTCCTACGTCAAAATCCCTTTTCTGGGCTCAGCTCGTGTCGGCCTATGAAAGAGTACCAGAGAAACAGACAAGATGGGAATAAGGACAAATGAAAATCAGTTGTAAAAAAGAGGTATATAATATAAGTGAATCAGGGACATTACACAATACAAACTAAGTACTTAAAGCTAACTTATCCTAAACAATGACATGATAAAGAAAGCAAACAATATAAAGTACTTAACATTAACTTATATTAAACATAGTAATATCCAGTAAAGCAATGTAAATTAACATAATAGATTCACTTAAGTAAGATATTTACATAATATACAAACACATTGTGTCCTACCCTAGCATAAAAATAAGGGTAGGGACACTGAAGTACATTATAAGTACATAGTGTGGATGTCCCTAGCAAAAAAATAAGGGACAATCCACCAATATGATCTCAGCGGCTAAGGCTAGAGTATCCGAGTAGCATGGCGATGGGGTGAGGCATGTTGGACGAGGTAGGTAGAAAGGAGACCTGGATCTATACTATGACTACTATACAGTATCAGGAGAAACAATGTTTCCCGCTGCTACTGCAGAAAATTTTAAAGATTCCAAGGACTTTAGGTAGTGACGTTTAAAGACTGTCGGAGATTTCCATCCAGTACACTTTTTAAGATCCTCAAAGTTCATATGTTGAAAGTAGTTAATTGAGGTGGCTACTCCTCTGATGTCATGTGCTTTAGGAAATGAATCAGGATTGGCTTGTTTAATGAAGTAAAGGATCTGTTGTCTAATTCCTTTTACCGATAAAGTACCACCTTTTTCTCTCATAAAGAGAGAACCTGAGGATCTTGAGGATGTGCGAGATAGAAAGGCTCTTAAAGTTGATACTGGGCAGAGAGAAGGATCTTGCGGAAGTGGGATGACTTTCCAAGGAGCCCACCTTGCAAGAGGATCCTCATTTTTAGCCAAAAAACTACGATCCGGAGCAAGCAGAACTTCTCCTGAGGGGAGGAATTCCACATGACCCGCATCTCTGGATAGAGCCGACAGTTCTGAAATTCTAGCTCCTGAAGCTAGGCTTAATAAGAATAATGTCTTTCTAAGAAGCATTATGAATGTACAAGACGAGTTGTCAGTATCTGAAGCTAGTTTGAGGACATCATTTAAGAACCATGAGACTGCAGTAGGCCTTTGAGAAGGTCTAAGTCTAGCACAGGCTTTAGGAATAGACGTAAAGTAAGATTCTGTTAGGTCTATCTGGAAACCCAACTGGAAGATCTTCCTCAAAGCCGATTTATGAGTAGTAATAGTGCTAGCTGCTAAACCTTTTTCAAACAAGGATCTGAAAAAGGATATAGCTAAGTTAACTGTCATGGTTGTAGTGTTTGATTCTTTCAGGAAGGATGCTAATTTTTTAACAGCTGAGTCATATTGTCTAATATTTGACTCTCTCTTATCTGATCTAGGAAGAGGATGTTTTGTGGATCAATGTTAGCATCTTTGTTAGCCGCAAACTTCATGAAGTCCATAAAGTTAGGGTCTGAAGAATTCCTGAGGAAGCGAACACAGTCCTCATTTGTACTGATTGTGACAGCTTGGGATTGGGAATCCGTTGAGGTCGGAGACCCAATTCCAGAAGCAGAGGATACCAGTTGCTCTTGGGCCAGTCTGGAGCAATCAGAGCTACTTAGTCCCTTGAAAGTCCTCAGCTTGCTCAAGACTTTCAGAAGAAGATTCACTGGAGGAAAGACATAAATTTTCCTCCACTGATTCCAATCTAACGACAGGGCGTCCGTGGCATAAGCCAGAGGGTCCAGGTTGGGGGCCACATAGCAAGGGAGCTTGTGGTTTGTTTGTGAAGCGAAGAGATCCACTTGGAGACCTGGGACTCTCCGGCATATCCACTGGAATGACCTGTCGTCCAGGGACCATTCTGATTCCAGAGGGACTGACCGGGACAAAGCGTCTGCTATCACATTTCTTACCCCCGCCAGGTGAGTGGCAGACAGATGCCATTTGTGTTTGTCTGCTAGAGCAAAGATGGCTATCATGACATGGTTCACATGTTTGGATTTGGACCCTCCTCTGTTGATGCAATGAACTACCACTGCACTGTCCAAAACTAGTCTTAGATGAGACTTTTTCGGGGGAGAAGTCTCTTCAGGGTAAGAAATACTGCCATTGCTTCCAAGACGTTTATGTGGAGCTGGCGGAACTGAACTGACCAAGTCCCCTGAACTTGTTTGAATTGAGAATATCCCCCCCACCCGGACAGGGAGGCATCCGTGTGAATGGTTAACACTGGAAGGGGATATTGAAGGGGTACTAGTTTGGCCAGGTTCTTCACTTTTGTCCATGGACGGAGCTGATTGCGAAGGATCTGTGGAATTACTGACAACTTGTCTCGAGATTTGGCGTTTGCTCTCGATCGCCAAACTCGGTTTATATCTTTCAGCCTTGCTTTCAGGAGGATGTCTGTCACTGAGGCAAACTGAAGAGAACCTAGGATTCTTTCCTGGTTTCTCCTTGATGTCTGTTTGCATTTGAGAAATTGTTTCACAGACTTGGCTATTTCTTTCCGTTTGACCACCGAAATTGACAGATTGTGGGAAGACAAATCCCATTGGATTCCTAGCCACTGAAAACGAGACTCTGGAGTAAGTCTGGATTTTGTCTTGTTTATCTGGAACCCCAGATGTTCCAGAAATTGAACTACCTTTTTCGTGGCTTTGAGACATTCCTCGACTGTTGGTGCCCAGATCAACCAATCGTCGAGGTATGCTGCTACCATTATCCCTTGAGTTCTCAATTGTTGAACCACCACTTCTGCTATTTTCGTGAATACCCTGGGGGCTACATTCAGACCGAAGGGCATCACTTTGAATGAGAACGTCTGATTTCCTAGTTTGAAGCCTAGGAATGGGCGGAAGTGCCTGGTTATAGGGATATGATAGTATGCGTCTGTAAGATCGATGGAGCATGTGACGGCTCCACGGGGAAGTAAGGTCCTTACTTGCGAGATGGTAAGCATTTTGAACTTGTCGCAACGAATGAAAGAGTTTAGCCTTGACAAGTCTAAGATTACCCTTCTTTTTGTTGAGCCTTTCTTTGGCACGCTGAATAAGCGACCTTGAAATTTTAGATGCTTGACTCTCGCAATAGCTCCTTTCTGAAGGAGTTCCCTCGCGTAATCTGTCAATTCCTTTGATGGTTCCTGATAAAATGATTTGATTGGAGGGGGATCTTTGATCCAACTCCAACCCAATCCCTTGGACACGATGCTCTGTGCCCATTTGCTGAACCCCCACCTGTGACGGAAGAGGAACAGCCCTCCCTCCCTACCTGGGGAGCCTCACTGTTGTTGGGCGGGTTGACCTCCTCGCCCTCCTCTGAACTGCCTTCCCCTTGCCGCTCTTCCTGTGCCACGCTGGCGAAAGTGGCCTCTCGCTCTGCTACCTCTCGAAAGCCTATTAAAGGGAGGGTAAGCCTGACCTTCATACATAGGGTTGAAGGCCGGCGAGACTGCGTAGGAGGTTGAGGGTTGCGACTGAGGGGACAACAGGAGGATGGGTTGGGCCTGTTTTGAGGTTGATGGTTGTCCCTGTTGGGTAACTGGGACGGCCTGAACGAACTGCTGTTGCTGCTGATGTTTCTGGTAAGGCTGGAACCTTTTACCAGACTTCTTGAGTTTCTTACCAGCAGCAGGGGCGGATTCTTGTTTCCTCTTAGAGGAGATGCCCCACCTAGCTCTAAGGCTCTGGTTGAGCCTAGCAGCCTCATGGTGCACCTCATTCACAGCGGACTCTGGGAAGAGGTCCGCCCCCCACATACTGGAAGCCAGGAGTCTATTAGGTTCGTGCCTAATAGTGCACTCCTGCAGAACATGCTTTCGGCAGTTCCTCCTAGCTTGGAAGAAGTCGAAAGCATCCGTCTGAACTGTTTGGAGCTGAGACTTGGCCAGAATCTTGAACAGCGGTTCTGTGCCATACGATAGTGCCGCCATTTCAGTGATAATTAAGGAGTTGAGGGACCTCCCAAACCTAGTTCGAGCATCGAACTCTGCCTGAATCAAAGTATCAGGCAGCCTTGGAAGCTTTTCGCCAAACTGGTCCATTGCGCAGTCTGGTTTAAGTTTACCAAGCGTGAATGTGGCAGGCAAGTTCTCCCACAATTCTCCAAAGGCTGGAAAGAGCGGAGAAGTAGAATCCGCTTCCCTCAGCTGTGGCAGGGCTTCATCCTTGAGGACTGCCTGAAGAGTCGCTTCCACTATTTTGGTAGCGAACGGAAGAGAAGCCTCCTCCTCCGTCGCGAAAATAGTGAAAGGACTCTTGAAAGCCTGGAGCTTAGTGTTGGTACACTCCCAGTCCTCCAGGCAGTGAACCCATTCCCGCTGTGCGTGCTCTCTACTATATAGCACGTTTTCTCGGGAAATCTTGTCCTCCCTAGTGAGGGCCGCCACGGTCAGCCTAGCATATCCAATGAAAGGCTGAGTCAATCCCGGAGGATAAAACTCGAAGTCCTCAATCCTTCGAGTTCCACACTCCGGGACAGAGATCATACCGTCCTTGAATGGAGCGTAAGCGGCCACTCTCCATGGGTTATCCATGGAGAAGGCTGGTAGCGACTCATAAGGAGGTAGCTGGAGAATGCCAGCACCTGCTACTGGGGAGATTGGATGAGGAGCCTGAGAAAGCCCAGCTACTCGGTCCTCATTCTCTCTAACTCTGTTAGAGAGATCTTGGATGGATTGGCCCGACTGACTAAGGGTGTTTGACAGCTGCGCAAACATCTGTTCAAACTTGGTTCCGAGGGCAGAGACCTGCGAGCCTACCATCTCTCCTACCTGTTGCATCACCACTGCTGAGAAGGCAGTGGGATCAAAGGTGCTCGGTCCCGCTACTCCAACCGGCGTTGCCGGAGTGGATGCGGTGGAGGCCGGAGAAGGCATTGGCTCAGCTGGAGTGCGAGCCTTCTCCTTAGAAGCCTTGCTTCTAGAGCTCTTGGAGTACGAAGAGCTCGGCTTAGCCTTCACCGCGTCAGCATAGGAAGTCGAGGACTTCTTTACTGAAGAAGACGACGACGACTTCTTAGAAGTCGTCTTATGGAGGGTCTTCTGTTCTCTCTGTCCCTTCACCTTTGGGGGTACAGAGAGAGCGGGAGAGCGGGCAGGGATCTCAGATCCCGTAAAGCCTTGAAAAGAAGCAGTAGAAGGGACAGGAGAAGATCCAGGAGCGCCTAAGGAAAGACCTTGGGCGCCCGACACACCTACCTCAACCAACAAATCCTCCGCCCCTACCGCCATAGGTTCGATGTTCAGGTCCAAAGTTGCGACGTCTGGGACCGGCTCGTGCGTGGCCACGGACCCGAACGACTGCTGCACCTCTTGCTGTATGGAAGCGATGAGAGGGGCTGCTGAGATGGGATCAACGTAGCCTGTTGATTTGCCGCCGGGGAAGATCTGAACGGCCAGCTTCTTATCTAAGATGTACGGCTGGCCCTTGGCGGCGTTCTTCCCGAAGCCGCCCACCCAAGCCTTCAGGGTTGCTAGGGCGACTTCCTTCACGGCGGCAGCCTGAAAGAGAAGGCGAAATGAAGCTTCTAGTGGCGGGGACGGGGTTTAACAAGCTTATGACTAAGTGTTATTAGTAATACGATAAAGAAGTCTAAAATCGACTTAACCCCCCCACCAGCTGACTGACAAGGTCATAGCAAATGGTGCAGGCTTCTGGGTGCCAGACGATCATGGCGTTGTGGGTCGTGGCACACGGGGCGTGAGTCCTGCACTCATCGTGGGCGCAGGGGTCGTACAGCGTCGCGTTACACCCCAGGACCTGACAGTTGGTAGCCTGTAAGTGGAAAGATACATAAGTATCAGGAGAACACTTACAGCCTAACAATTGCTCCGCTGCATGCCGGAGCGTGAAAGGTAGATTAAACCAGAGCCCCGCCATAATAGGTGTGGTAACTAGGCGGTTGGAGTTGTCTAAGGCTACGCCGGAGACACGAGAAAATATCCAACCAGGTGTGGTGGTGAGCCATGAAACCACGACGGAGAACGACGGAGATGGTATACACACAGTTAGATAATACTAAAATTCACCGTAAAATTAGGGTACATCCTTATATTTATAACGAAATATATATAAATCTTTTCCCCGTCTACTAGAAGAGTGCCCGGGTAAGAAGCAAGCTCTCCTCCGGTAGCGGGAAAAAGGCAGGATATAGTAGGCAAGCAATAGACCACTAGTAGTGACCACCCCGCCCGCTGGCGGAGCCAGACGAACTATAACCAAAGGGGCCCCAGCTGCAGCGGAGGCTCCGTTCGTTATAGTAGGGGAAAGGTGGGACTGAGCAATGGGGGGGGGGGGTGGCCTACTCCTCCCCGTCCCAACAACTACCCGCTCGGTGACCCGGTACCCGAGACAAGTGGTCGCCCTATACCCCAGCTGGGAGGAACTCCTGGCCTCCTCAGAGAAAGAGGGAGGAAGGCTACTGAGGTTGTCATGGTAACCAAGGAGTCCCCCAGACCCCTCCCTATACCTGGTAGGGAGGGAAGGGGAAGGGTAAGGTGCTATGGAACACGTGACCGCAAGTGGCCTAAGCCGCGATAGCAACACAACCGTGGAAGGGCCACGTGAACCAGACTGTACCAACGCATGGGACATGCACCTAGGCTAGCCTAACACCCTAAATAAAACTAAAATTATATCGTAAAAGGTGGAAAAGACACTTTTAGTAAAAGAAAAAGAAGCCCAGGAGGAGGCAAACTGTTCCGAGGAACAGTTGACTACTCGGAGCCAGCGATAGCCGATGAAGAGCAAGAGCCTGGATGCTGGGCCAGAAACACAGAATAGCCCTAAATACCAAACTAAGAGAAATGGTAAAAGGGCTGTCCTAGCTATAAAAACGATGTAAAAAACGATGAACGTGATATAGTAAGCCCATAAGTATAAGAAGTCCCAGTATGGAAGACCGGGAATTCTTAACATGAGGCGGCATGGCGCCGCCACGAGTCGACCGGGAAACCGTATATGACCTATTAGAAGGAAAATACTGGTCCCTGCAAGACTAAAATACGGTAAAATACTACTTATGAGGCACTTAACTTAGCCGATGCGATGGCAGCACGTTCCATGGTGAATAAGGAGATAAATCCAAAGATAACACGGCACGAAAGAAAAAAGCATACAACGTGTACCGCTAATAATTAAGGATGACCGCTAGGGGCGCTGCTGTCCGTGGCGTCGGTAGTAGTAGTAGTAGCGGCCGCATCACCCCTTAGTATCAGCTCTCTCTGGTGGGGATTTTGATTGGAAGGTCTAAATGGTGAATGACTCGTGGTAGTGTTCCCACTCGCCCCTATTCTCATACCGACACTTCTTTTATAGAGTGAGCGAGTCAGTTTTACTGACATTTTCTTAATTTTGTTTTTCTCTGGTAATTTCAGATTAATTTTGCCTAGAAAGAATGATATTAAGGATACTTTCATAGGCCGACACGAGCTGAGCCCAGAAATACACTTTATTTACAGGTACGTACTACAATAAAGGTTATGTTAGGTATTGAATGGTCCAAATTGTTGTATTTTATTGTTTATTGGTCAATTTAGCTTTATTATAAAATTTACTGTGGTGTTTTTGTATGGCTTGGAACGAATTAGGTAATTTACATGTAAAACGTAGTTCAAGATACGAAAAAATCAGGTTACGAAGGCCGCTTCGGAACGGATTAATGTCGTATCCTGAGGCACTATTGTATACGTAATTTAAAGAAAACTTCTTCTGTCTTAATTCCTAACCCTAAGGTAATCTATTTGGTTGTGTGTTCCATTCCACTACTTTGAAATATTACTAAATGATGATCTCCCTTCATAAACTAGGTGTTATTGCTGATCAGTTCAAAACTCAGTATTCATTTTCAGTTCATACACTGCATCTTCATTCCCCACTCCAAATCCATGGCCTACAGGAACCTCCTCATATCCATTTTTGTTCCTTCCAACTGGCTCATTTATAGCTGTTCTTATTTTCTCTCCACGCTATACCATTCTAATCACTGATCATAGTTTTCCTTAAATATTTTCTTCCCTTGGGTCTGGTAGCCTATTTGAAGTATGCTGAAATTATATTAGGAATATCTTCCCCTACTATAACATTACCTTTATTAGTGTGTCACTAACTCATTTTAATAACACCACTTGTTCTTCACACTCACTGCTTTTACTCTTCTATTTCTTCATGTCTGTGACCCACAAAATCTAAAGCCTAAACCTATTATCTGCTGTAATCTACTACTTCTTCACTGACTTTGTTAATCACAGTGGTAAATCCTGCGTTACCTTGTCAGATTACCACACCAATAGGTGAATACTGTTCTCATTCTTGACACATCCAGCATGGTTTCTAGATTTGGCTAAAGTTTTTACAAAGTCATGCCCTTGAAGTTGTTAGTCACAGTTATAAGCGGTGGGCTTAGCCTTTGAGTACTCCGTAGGGGGGTAGTGCCTTCAGTGTACCTCATGCGGTGCACTGTAGACATTACTTAAGGTTCTTTGCAGCATCCCCTTTAGCCCCGAGCTGCAACCCCTTTCATTCCTTATTCTGTACCTCTGTTCATATTCTCTTTCTTCCATCTTACTTTCCACTCTCTCCTGACAGTTGTTTCATAGTACAACTGCGAGGGTTTCCTCATGTTACACCTTTAAAATCTTTTGACTATCAATTTCACTTTCAGCACTGAATGACCTCATAGGTCCTAGTGCTTGGCTATGGCCAAAATTCTATATTCCATTCCATTAGCCTTTGGCTAAAAAGGTCTGTCTGCAAGGCACCAGTTATCCTTCTAGTTGCCTTGTGTGACACGTATGGCTACAGTTGTAGTACATAATCTTACACCCCACCACCAAGCCTCATACTCTTCACCATTTTTGTTAAAGGAAATGTATTTGATCAACGGTTTTACAGATGATATATTTCAGTTGATTTCATGACATCTCAACAAGATCACATTTTATGGCCTATAAAATAGCAAAGCAACACAATTTCTCTTAGAATTCATAATATTCAAGTACCTCAGAGTTTGATATTTGTATGTGCAGTTCTTTACACTGCTTTGGTCTTCAATAGCAACTGGTTCAGTTCATTCGAAAATGGAAATTTAGTGTCCTTACCCAAGTTCTAAAATATTTCCAAGACTGCAAACCAAAGGTAGTATTCCAAACTTCTCAATATGAGATACTAAAGGGCAAATGGAGTGCTTGTACATGATAGTAATAATCTGGTTTGAGTGTTAGATAATTATATCTTATCTATAAGAATACTGTTATGGTGGCAAATCAGTACTGTTCATAAGTACTTGAAATAATAATCATCTTAAATTTGCTGTGAAAAATAATATGATTTTTTTTATTTTCACCATGTTTATTCTTGAATGTTATTTATTCAGAAACAAAGTTCTCTTCATATAAATTTTTTATTGTATTGATTAGCTTGCCTTCATAAGTCTGTTTAGTTTTGAAGCAGTCTGGCAGTTGATTAGATATAAAAAAGCACAACCTCTGACCTTGAATACTCGTGAAGATGGCATAGAACTTGAGGAGTCTTAAACTGGGTAAATTTTAGGTGAACTATTAAATGACTGAGAAACAGTCACATTTAAGTCTTGATTTTGCCCAACTAATTCTATTTGTAGAATAAATATCAAACGAGATTTCAGATGACATTATTAATACAATTTCATCCACATAAGACATGAACAATTGTGTTGAATATGCAAGTATGAATGTTTCATTTCGTGTTTTTCAGAATTATATTTTAATAAAACAAAAATTTCTTGTTATGAGAGCTTTGAAGTCTACCAGAATATAAGTGCACTGGTGGTTCAATATTCACAAGTTTTTAGATGCCACTAAATCTCTTAATATGTACATTAGTATAAATTATTTCACACTGTCAATAATAATTTTCCTAAATTTTGCCCAACATGTTTCATGATACAAAACAGAAAATCAATTGCTTACTGTGTATCTAAGCTCTTGGTAAACTTATTAAATTTACCAAATCATGTTTTGTTTATGCATTAATAATTTAGTTAATCATGTTTTCTAGGCAACAAAGAAAAATCCATTCTTCATATATTTTGATGTGTGTTACTCCCAATTAATGCTATGGATTTCCAAATATTCTTATATATCAAGTTAACTATACTACCTTGGAAACAACTTACAGCCAAGGGGAATTATAATTGATAAGTTCTTCATTACCGGTAGGATTTTGAGCTGTTGTCTGGTGAAGGGACAATGGTGGACAGTGACTGTGATCACTGAACCTTCAAGAGAGAAGTGAATTGACATTGACTCTACTGTAGTACATATGCCAGTCCAATTCAGGTTTTGCACTTAAAATTGACATAAACTCTCCACCATGATAACATTTTGGAAAAGTGTAACACTTGACTAATTATGAATTTGTCGATTATACACATTACTCTTTACATTCATAAATATTTAGCCACAAATATTATTTAATATTTAATTTACTATACTTTGGAAGTACCTTACACCCAGTGGAAAGTATAATTGGTAAGTTCCTTGTCACTACAAGGGTTCCAACTGTTGCCTGGTTTATAAAAAAAAAGATAGTGACTTAGACCACTGAGCCATTAAGAGAGATAAAAGCATCCAAGAAAAGCAATTGAACATTAGCCTCTCATTCTAATGTAAATTACCATTCTTGGATGTTCTGGTGTTTTGACATAATGACAGTTTTAACACTTCTGTTTTTAGAAAAAACTTTTACTTGTCTGGGCTCTAACTTTTATTGTGCTTGTTTTATCATTTTAAACTAAATTCAATTTTTACTGTCCACCAGGCTTATACTGTAACCTCTTCTTGGGATTTATCATAAAGAAATAATGTTCTTACACAAATATTTTACCTATAACTGGTTTCCATCTCAGGTTCTCTTTAAACACTAAGAATGTCTTAAATAAGAAACTGACTCGCCTGTTATAAGTACAGCACTGAAGTACTGTACAGTGGAAGAAACTTCATGCAAGTATCCCATACATCCAAGATGATAAATTTAGAAATAATCTAAAGTCATAAATAGAAAAACATTTCACATAATGCGTTACAAGTCATTCTTATTCCAAAAAATCCCCTCACAATAGGGTCTCTTTTTGAATTTAAGGATAGAATCTGTCCAATAATGCAACCGTGAGTCATATACAAATATACTTGCTGCTGATGTAATTTTTTGGACTTATGTAGAATCTACTAAACAATTGCTGTGGATCAGAGCAGATTCACATAGAGGTGTCAGTCATTGTACTGGTTGCAGATTGTTCAATCCAGAATTCTCAATATTAGAAATCATTCAAATGATATATAATGCTGGAATCAACTCTGTATTCTGACTCCTCTGTTTTGCCCCAAACAAGTCATCCACAGGAACTACTGATTTTATAATAGTTATTTATTAACCAGTTGGTGCCCAAGTTGAACTCGCACACCTCTGTACAGTTGTATCTGGCTTGAGCTGATTTTCTTGGCCCCTTTACTTTTACTTTCGAGTCAGTTCAGTCTTCAACTTTTAGTCTAGCAGGTGCTTTTCCTGAAATGTCTTATTTTAATGCATATTTATGGAGCATGTCGAGGCACTTATTTGTTAGAGCAAATAGATATCATGTATAGATGACCCACTGTTTCCTTGTCACCCTGTCCACACACACACATTATATACGTATATATATATATATATATATATATATATATATATATATATATATATATATATATATATATATATATATATATATATATATATATATATATATACAGTGGTACCTCGAGATACGAGTTTAATTTGTTCCAGAACTGAGCTCGTAAGTCAATCGGCTCGTATCTCAAACGAATTTCTCCCATTTAAAATAACTGAATTCAATTTAATCTGTTCCGGAACTATGAAAAATCCCCAAACCATTGTAAATTATGAATAAAGATATGTTTTTAAATAACAAATAAACATGTATAATTATCAAATACATAACAAAATATGAAATAAAGAAATAAAAGAGTTATTTAGCATAATAGTCTTACTTTGGAGACAGACGAGTGCGGCTAACGAAGGTGAACGGCGAGGAGGAGGGAGGGGGGAAGGGATGTAGGCACTCTAGACACGTATGTAAACGGCGCTTTTTTAGAACTTAAAACTATTTTCGTAACTAAAACTAAAACTACACTTTCCTTATTTCAATTGAAAGAAAAAACTTAAAACAATGCATTTAACTTTAAACTTAAACTAAGCTTAACATTTACGTAAATTTAATTATCACTTGTTTTTGCCTTCTTGGCTGCACTTTCTGTACTTTCACTCGCAGCTCTTTTCAATAAAAATTTATCCAAAGAACTTTGGTTTTGCCTGCCTTTCAAAATGCTTCAAAAATGTGACAAACAAGTGTCATTAAAAAGCGCTGAAGCACGACCAGTTGCCACTTTTTCTGGGTGTTTCTTTTCAATGAAATTTGACAGCTTTTCCCACATTGCCAGCATGTCTTTAATTTCACCTGTAGAAATCACTTCCTCTGGCTCTTCCTCCTCCTCACTCGTGCTAATCTCTTCCAGAATCTTCGTGTGTTGCATCATCTGCAGCTCCTTCAAGTCCTCAGTTGAGAGTTCCTCCTCATGTTCTTCGTCAAGTTTGTTGACGTCACCCTCATCTACCTCCAGACCCATCGACTTTCCGAGAGATACAATCTCCTCCAACTCTTCTTGCTCGGTCTCAGGCTCAAACCCTTCAAAATCTCTTTCTGCAACAGCATCAGGCCATAACTTTTTCCATGCAGAGTTCAACGTTCGTCTTGTTACCCCTTGCCATGCCAAGTCAATGATACGTAGACAGATCACGATGTTGTAGTGATCTCTCCAAAACTCTCGAAGGGTTAGATTTGCGTTTTCCGTCACTTCAAAACAGCGGCGGAACAAGTGCTCCGTTTACAGCTTTTTGAAGTTGGAAATGACCTGCTGATCCATCGGCTGTAGGATTAAAGTCGTATTGGGTGGGAGGTAGAGAACTTTGATAAACTGGAACTCCTCCAGAATATCATCTTCAAGACCAGGTGGGTGGGCTGGAGCATTATCAAGGATGAGCAATGCTTTCATCGTGAGTTTATTTTCTTGCAGATACGTCTTCACTGCAGGGCCAAAGACAAGATTTACCCAGTCAGTAAAAAACTGCCACGTAACCCATGCCCTAGCATTGGCGCGCCACATAACGTGCAATTTTTCTTTCAGTATCTTGCGCATCTTGAAGGCTGGAGGATTTTCCGAATGATAAACTAGCAGTGGCTTCACTTTACAATCCCCGCTAGCATTTGCACATAATGCAAGGGTCAGACGGTCCTTCATGGGTTTATGGCCTGGCATCATCTCCTCTGCTGTGATGTAAGTCCTCCGTGGCATTTTCTTCCAAAATAGGCCCGTTTCATCGCAGTTGAACACCTGTTGCGGGATGTAGCCTTCCCTTGCAACAAGCGCAGCGAACTTTTGGATGTACGTATCGGCTGCTTTCAAGTCCGCACTCGCAGCTTCGCCATGCCTCACCACTGAATGGATGCCAGTTCTCTTCTTAAAATTATCAAACCAGCCATGGCTTGCCTTAAACGCTTCTTCTGATGCCTCTTTAGAAGTTGATGTCTCTTTCTTCACTAAGTCGGCATAAATACTCCGTGCCTTCTTGCATATTACTGTCTCCATCACTGTATCTCCTGCCAACTCCTTCTCTTTCACCCACACAAGCAGAAGCTTCTCCATTTCCTCGTGGGTATTTGTCCTTAATTGGGAAAGAATTGTGGTTCCTTTTGCTGGTGTAGCACTCTTGATGGCATCCTTCTGCTTCAATATCGTACAAATTGTCGATGTACTACGGTCATAGATCTTTGCGAGTTCAATCACTCGTACGCCACGCTCATGTTTTTCTATTATTTCTTGCTTTAGTTCTATCGACATCATCCTCTTCTTCCTGTCACCATTGCCCTTAGCACTCACTTTCTTCGGCCCCATGATAACACACATAAAAGTTCAGTAATCACGCAAAAATCAAGCAAAAAAGAGTACAGCGCACAAGATACACTTTGATTCAAGCGGGTAACACGTGCGAGTGAGCGAGAGATGCTCTCGGATGATGCTCGACCCTGCGCGCCAACTAGCGGGACGCTCTGGAAACACGGCTCGTATCTCGGATTTGGGCTCGTATCTTTAATGAAAATATGGCCCGAGCTCCGGCTCGTATCTCAAAAAACTTGTATGTTAGGCTGCTCGTATCTCGAGGTACCACTGTATGTATATATGTATGTATGTATATATGTACTATTACACACACACACACACATACACAGTGAACCCCTGTATTCGCGGGTTTCTCTCTGACGCATATCTACCCATTATTTGCAGGAAATTTGCCTATTCACTGGGTTTTCCAACGATAAATAATCACTAATTAGTGTATTTTGATGTTATTTTCATGCCTAAATACATTTTTATGATACAAAAATTATTTACTAATTTTCAAATATTAATATTGATCAATACTGTATTAAAGTTTAATAAGATTAAATGATATCACATAATAACAATAATAATTCTCTCTCTCACTTACAGAGATGTATGTTTTTTGTATGATAAATAAATGATTTACTAATTTTCAAATATTAATATTAATGTAAAGAGCTATCAATTCATTAAAGAAAATACTACAGTGAATTAGTAAGATTTTAGTTTATAAATTTAAAAAATTATGTAAGAATGAAGGAATCCCAGTCTTCACTCATCTTTCTTTTGAACTCTACGTCCAAGCTGAGGTCCAACAGCTGTCTTTTTATCCACATGGAAGAAGGTGGGAGGGGAGTAAATGACAGTTTGATATACGAATTGGCATTGGTGGCTCTCTCTCTCTCTCTCTCTCTCTCTCTCTCTCTCTCTCTCTCTCTCTCTCTCTCTCTCTCTCTCTCTCTCTCAGAAATAATTCATAATTTCACTCTTGATGGTCAGATATATAACGAGATATAAATCTCGTTATTCTATTTTAAAAGGTAGCGATGGGCCAGGAGCAGCAGGCAACTGGTAACATTTTCTCTCTCTCTCTCTCTCTCTCTCTCTCTCTCTCTCTCTCTCTCTCTCTCTCTCTCTCTCTCTCTTCCTGACAACTCTCTCTCTTTCTCTCTCCCCCCTCCATTATCTAAGGTCACCAAATCAGACACGGAACTTACAAAAATATGCATTTATTTAAAAGCAAAGTATTAACTAAATTAACTCAGGTTCTTAACGGAATGGTTAAATGAAATGTTAAACTCAAATAACCCCACTCCATATTTCCACTCCAATAATCCAATATTATCTTAGTCATTAAACTGGGCAAGTCATAATACAGTACACCATAGTAATTAAGTCAGTTCCCATTTCTCCAGAACAAGTCCCCTTGTCCAGAACAATTCCCATTTCTCCAGAACAATTCCCCTTGTCCAGAATCGCCTGTTAGAAGACAGGAGAACATCCTGATAAGCATAAGAGCATAATCAAAGATCATATGAAACAGAACATCTCTGAAATGAATATTCTAATACAATCCAGCCACACTTTGGCCAAAATAAAGAAAAGGCTTACCCATTCAGCACAGTTTGCACAACACTATATTAAAAACACTTTGCAGAAGCCATCCTGGCTCTGCCGCCTCTCTGTAATGCTCTCCCCTTCTTTGTAATCTAACACACTCATATGTAGGGAAAAAAGGCTCGCACATACGAATTCACACACAATGTTCACGCCCATGAACTGCTTGTAACCAGTTTCAAAGTCACCTCTGCGCTCATAGCGACAGGACGAGGCACTGATTTGCTAAGACAGCAATCTTGATCACACCACTCAAAAAGACATGTCAGCATTCCTAAGCTCGTCACTTGAACTCTCTGTCTCTAAGGAAGTTAAACTGCTGACTTCTCTACATTCTAAGAAATGTCACAGCATCTCATATTACAACTGTATTTAAAATATATTATTAATCATAGCAAATCCCTCTTTATGTAACAGATTGCTCGGCCACCTCTAATGCTAACACCAGCCTAGCCATAGCTCGCATAAAACAGCTTATACATATAAAAAAAACACATTGGCCGGCTCATAAAACACTATGATAAAAAATAACAGCACGTCTCTGGCAGTACAATGTCTATCACACATCATCTCCAACAGCCTGCCTATGGGCTATAATAACAGTTGAAATATCTCATCATCTTGAACTTTCTCACACTCCCATGTATGTGATTGGTTTGCAACTGTACAGACACGTGAAACACGCTGTAGAAAGGCGAAACGTTTCCCCATGGAAGACAACTGGCGATTTCCGTAGTCCAAAAGCGCTGTAAAACCCCGTAGACTCGTAGAAACTCTCGCATGTGGGAACATCAGCAACATCTCTGCAACGGTTGAAGGGCGTCTTGCTGGCGTTCTGGAACGATGTTTATGGTGTTCAGTATGTCAGTCATGTCATCAGTCAATTAAAGAAAAATTAACCCCAGACATACTTCTGTCAAGTAATGACCTCAAAAATTCTTAAAAATACTAACTGAACGTCTTCCAATTAACCCCATTTAATCACCACTAATATGACCACTGAACTAATTTCTAACTACAACTCGTGAAGGAACTCCAAAAGATTGCTAAATCATATATCACTATCGTAACCCCGTAAAGAAAATATCAAATCCTCCAACTTAATTCTCCAATAACATAAAAAAAACCCTCAGACTCACAGAAACTCCACGGACTACTGTCATCACATTTCAAACTCACGAATTCTCACAAGAAAAAAAAAAAGCTAAACAAACCCAGCCCCAAATTATCACCAAAAATGTTCTCTCAAGCTTTGATATTTCAGTAACCCACAAAATCAGCAAAAACTCTTTACTGCTTAACAGCAAAACCCTTTTTACTACTTATATAATTAATCTCCATGGAACATAATGCCAAACACCCATTTTATCTAACTCACATATCCTGACAAATTATATCTCCTGTCCTAAAATAGAAATGCTATGTAAGCTTAACCCCAATTACGAAAAAAAAGAAAACAAAATAATAGCAACAATAATAAGTGAACTTTCTCCATTACAAAGCACATAATATATATAATATACATAATCCAACATTTTCCCTCATAAATGCAACACGTATTGTCATAGAATTTGCTGTCGCAACAATTTAATCGATCGGAAAGGACCCCCTTACGAAGTACATCTCTGAGAAATGCCATAGTCAACATCTCCGAGAATAGTGCAAAACTCTGAGTAATCAACACTGAAGGAAAAGAGTCAGCAACCGGACTCATCACGGCATTATCAGCAAAAATCCACCTGTGAACACGTCAGGTGCTCGAACTGCACTATAGAAATGTCTAGTCAGACTTGCAACTTCAGAAAACCATGATTCTCCAAAAAAAAAAAAATCTATACTGACACCACATAATCACATTTCACAAAATTATCTCCAGAAGATCACCAAGGTGCTAAAAAAAAAATTGTCATTAAGACATAACTCCCACATGATACTGCCCCAAGTATATAAAACAAATTATCACTTATTTGGGATATAAACTACGGTAAACTCACCACAATTATATGCCGCCAAAAATAACGCACTGGTGAATATAAAAAAAATGCAACATCTCCATAGGGACTCGTAAAACTGCAGCACAGTAATGCCACTCAAATATATCACCATGTTAATAATAATACCACCCAGGCAATATAAAAATATCCCTCCATTTGACTAATAACCACACATCACCATATTCCCCGTTATTTCACCAGGAACCATATATGGAATAGAAACAAGTCTCCAAAAAATATTATTACACGTCCAAGCAGAGTCGTCAAAAAATGAAAATCTGTCCCCGAAAAATGCACTCAAAGCATCTAGCTGATACACTCAAAAATATTGCCACATATCTCCTCTCGCAAACTTTTCCATTTGCACAAAAAAATGGCTGCAAAAATAATTGAACTAAACATAGCTCTCATCACCATAGGCCTAAACTATGGACTATCTCCAACAAAATAAAATATCACATATCCAAAATATTATATCTTCAATTCTCCAGTAAAATAACTCGAAAAGCATCTCTAATGAGCTCATTGTTACAGTAAAAAAAAACTATAAAAACTCTGTTTAGCATAACTGCTGAGAAGGGAAAAACTTGGCAAAATAAAGTTGCCCAGGAAATTCTAGAAAATAATCCTCAGTGTGCCATAACTCAATACAACAAAACTTCAAATCCAAAGTGTCTAAGCAAAGGCTTCCCCATATGAGTTTCCTATCTCTGGCAAAATTGCAACAAACGCAATTGTGCGAGAGGCCAACAATTTTGGAACACAAATATCCAGAGAAATAAAATGTAGTGCCATTATGTAGACATGCAAAAAATGCAAAAATTCTCCCCTAAATATCTCTGCAGTATCAAACAGCTGAAATTATAAACACATTCCCGAACAATGACTCCAAGTCACGAACTGAGATATTAAAAATCTACACAAACTGCTCGGAGAGAAAAATAAATTCAAATTCGCCCATGATAAAAAAAAAAACTTGCATCAGCGATGGCTAACGTCCAAAAAGGGAAAAGAAAAATCAATGGCACTGTTAACTATTCCCGTAACATCTGTAACTCACGTAGACTTCAAGCAACTGTTTGCTGAACCCATAGAAAAAGGGAAAACTAAATTTGTGGTTAGTACCTCCCATATTCACAAAACATCACCACCCTTAATATTCATTACAACACCCATGTTAGTATAAAATAATAACCAATATCAGTATCAGAACTCGCCAGTATCACCAGTATTAAGTATCAGAATCACCAACTATCAGTATAAGTACTCGCCCATTCACCAAATTCACCAGAATTGCCATCACCACCCATAAAATCATTGTCACATTCACCAAAAATTATTACCACCTTGAACTCTAATAGAATCCCCATAAATATCTCCAGTAATGATAATACTCCATAATAATTCCACTTAAATATCTCCCCGTAAACAATTCTATGTGGTAATCCTCCATAAAATATCTCCATAAAATATCTCCCATATCACCAGTAAGGGCATTAATATTGCTATTTCCCTATAACTCCAATATCACCACTTGCAAATAATCTCCATTAGCATCACCAGGCACCCATTTATCACCAATGGCATCACCATTTAACATCACCAGGTACAATACCAATCATCACCACTAACATCACCAGTCATCACCATTTTAAAATAGTCTCCATATCCCAGACACATCCCCATTATTAAATAATCTCTGTATCTCCAGTTACAATTATGCCCTCTAACATTGCGTAAAGGCATTCTCCAAAGCGTAAGGAAAACTTGCACCAAATTCATATGCATTTCATTTAATTTTCTCTTCACTCAAAAGAAAGAACAAAAATCTTTCTAAAAGAAACCCTACGGGCATGTCACATCATCCCTTGTGGCTATCAGCAGATGTGGCATTAAACTATGTCGTCAAGGACTCAAGAGCATGGCAATGAAATTTTCTATCAAGGCAAAACTCGCCCCCATTACCCCAGCACAAAGAAAAAAAAGGGGAGTTCACCCTCCCTTCAAGCCTTCCCCCTCAAAAGACACTAGCCTCCCTTTCGCTGGCTCTTCAAAAAATATGTGCCAAGAAAAAACCGCATCACGTTCTGCTCCTATGAAAAAAAAATGGTAATCTGAACTGATTCTCTAACTCCAAAAAATGATTCATAAACAAGGACAGAAAATAATAATATCACACTCACGTTTTCAATGATAGAACACCCGATCGCCGATTCGTGCACGCTTCTGCATAAACACGCGAATACACACATACTTGCGTGTGTAGGAACAACTCGGCACTCGAACGAGAAAGCACTTAGCAACGCGCACATACAAAGCCTGACTGAGTAACTCATTGCTTGCAATGTCTCGCGACAGACAAAAAATGCTGACCCTAATTGAAAACTTCCCTCTAAGTACCAGAACGACGGCTGAATAATTCTTATCACTTGTCACTTATTAATCGAAATCCTAACACATTCTCACAACCAGACTCTCTGAAAACAGCCTCTTATAGCTGCTATTAATCTCACAAAAGGCGTAATACAGTCCAGAAAAACGCTGCCACCACTATAACGAGATATAAATCTCGTTATTCTATTTTAGAAGGTAGTGATGGGCCAGGAGTGGCAGGCAACTAGTAACATACTCTCTCTCTCTCTCTCTCTCTCTCTCTCTCTCTCTCTCTCTCTCTCTCTCTCTCTCTCAAAGATTAATACAGTAATAGGTTAGTAATTTTAGGTATATTTGAAGTAGAATGTTATTTAAGGTTTACATTTGGTATCTGAACTTTCTAGATAGGCAGTTATAAGCATTTTTAGTGCTGGTTTTAACTATTCGCAGGTTTCAACTATTCGCAGGTTTCAACTATTCACGGGGGTGTCTGGTACACATCCCCTCGAATACGGGGGAACACTATATATATATATATATATATATATATATATATATATATATATATGTATATACATACAGTGGGGCCCCCCATATTTGCGTTCTCCGGATTCGAGGACTCACACATTCGCGGATTTCTCTCGGGAACATTTCCCCGCATTTATTCGCGGAAAATTTGTGCATTCGCGGTATTTCTATGAGAAATATCCACAAATTCCTGTTTTTTTTATCAATTTCATCATAAAATGCACTTTTTGTGATAAAACATTATATATATATATATATATATATATATATATATATATAGTATATATATATATATTATATATACACACACACACACACACACACACACACACACACACACACAGTGGTACCTCGAGATACGAAAGCAAATACGAAGATTTTTGCGGCTCTACATACAAAAATTGTTCAAGATATGAAAGGTTGTTGCTGTAAACTCCGAGATTCGCCCGGACCACCGATAACAATTTTAAAACTCGCGCGCCGCCAACTGAGTAGACTCGCCACCATCCTCCCGCTCTCCCATTGGTTCCTGATGCTAATCACCACCATGAGATCCTTCTCTCCTATTGGTCAGCATCTCTCCCATGATGCTTCTACGTAGCGGCGTGCTCTTTCGGCCACTTCACGGCATCATCGGTATCGTACGGACGCGGTATTTGTTCATTCTTTACAATTTAGTTTATTAACGTAAATTCGTTAGTGATTTCGTTGTAGTATACTTTATCGTGTTGTGTGATCGCCAAGGAATACGGCCAAAATCCGTCGACAATAGGCACCATCCTTAAGCAGAAGGATGTCATCAAAGCAGCTACACCTTCCAAGGGTGTGACTATTTTGTCCAGCAAGAGGAGCCACGTGCACGATGAAGTGGAAAGGCTTCTTCTTGTCTGGATAAAAGACAAAGAAATCGCTGGCGATACGATAACGGAAACGGCAATCTCCCACAAGACCAGCGATATTTTCAGCGATTTGATTGCCCAGGCCGAAGACGACGGAGGAGAAGGGACATCAACGCCAACCCCAGAGTTCAAGGGTTCTCATGGGTGGTTCGAAAAATTCCGTAAACGGACTGGCATCCATTCGGTGGTGCGGCATGGATAGGCGGCCAGCTTGGACACGAAAGCGGCCGAAGCCTTTATCAAGACATTCGACGAGATGACTCTCAACGAAGGCTACAGTTCTCAGCAAGTTTTCAACTGTGATGAGACTGGCTTTTTTTGGAAAAAAATGCCTCGTCGGACGTACATCATGCAGAAAGAGAAGAAGCTACCCGGGCATAAGCCAATGAAAGACAGGCTTACGCTCGCACTTTGTTCGAACGCCAGTGGGGATTGCAAGGTGAAGCCCCTACTTGTGTATCATTCGGAGACTCCTCGAGCCTTCAAGGCTCACAAAGTGCTTAAGGAGAAGCTTCCAGTGATGTGGAGGGCTAATGCGAAAGCCTGGGTAACGAGACTTTTGTTCACCGAGTGGGTAAATCTGTGTTTCGGCTCGACAGTGAAGAAATTCTTGGAAGAGAAGCGCCTCCCTCTGAAATGTCTACTGGTGTTGGACAATGCCCCTGCTCACCCTCCTGGCCTCGAAGAAGATATCCTAGCGTAGTATTTGTTTATCAAGGTTCTTTATCTTCTGCCTAACACCACCCCTCTCCTCCAGTCCATGGACCAGCAAGTGATATTGAACTTTAAGAAGCTGTATACGAAACATCTTTTCAAGAGATGTTTCGACATCACCAATACCACAAACCTCACCTTGAGTGAATTTTGGAAGGAGCATTTCGATATCGTAATATGCATCCGACTCATCAACCAAGCTTGGCAGGAGGTTTCAAGGCGAACCTTGAATTCCTCGTGGAGGAAACTCTGGCCTGATGCCGTATCCGCCCGAGGCTTCGAGGGATTCGACGTGGGCGAAGCAGTGCTGCAGATTCAGGAACAGTTGACGATCCTGAAACTGTTTCGCAACCAGATCTTGACGAGATCGTTGCACTCGAGGAGCACCAAGAGGAGCTTACAATGGATGACCTGAAGGAGTTGGAGGCCATGCAACATAACGTCGTTCAAGAGGAGTTCTCTAGCAGCGGCAAGGAGGAGGACGACGACTATGACAACGGCAGAAATTAAGGATGCTCTAGCTGCTTTTTATAAGGTGCAATCATTCGTAGAAAAGAGACACCCCGAAAAGGCTTACACAGGTCGTATGCTTGCACAGTTTGATGACGTTTGCCTGAGTCGTGTCAGGAACATTGTCAAAATCAGGCAGAAGCAATCTTCCTTGGATATTTATTTTTTAGAGGCCTTTAGTACTAGCAGGAGTAAGAAAAAAGGAAGAACCAAGTTATACTATGAAAAAACAGAAAGTTGAAAGTGGTGAAGAAGTTGAAATTTTGTTTAAAAAAAAATGTAAAAATCAAAGAAAAAAAAATTTTAATTTAAAGTTTTTTGTAAAGTTAAGTGTTACAGTTTTGTTAATGTGTTTCGTAAAGTTTAGTTTATGTTTTCCAGACCTTTTTTTATGTGTTTCGTGAAGTTAAGTGTACGTATCTGCCGTTTGTCCTCCTCCTCTGTCACCACTTTCGGAGATAGCCTCACTCGAAAGGTAAGCTTCCACATTTTACTACATACATATGTATGTACGTACAGTATTTCTTGTATACCATGTACACTAATACACTTTATTTTCAGGTACTATGTAGTACATATTAGCAGTACATATTAAGTATTGAATGGTCCAAATTGTTGTAGTATTTCATTGTTTATAGGTCAATTTAGCTTTATTATGAAATTTACTGGGGTGTTTTTGGAGGGCTTGGAATGGATTAGCCATTTTACATGTAAAATGCAGTTCAAGATATGAAAAACTCATGATACGAAGGCCGCCCCGGAACGGATTAATTTCGTATCTCAAGGTATCACTGTATATATATATATATTATATATATATATATATATATATATATATATATTTTTATATATATCTATCTATATATTATATATATTATAATATATCATAATATATATATAATATATTATATATATATACAGTGGAACCTCGACATACGAAAGTCCCAACTTACAAAAAATTCAAGTTACAAAAGCAAATACGAAGATTTTTTTTTGCCTCTGCATACAAAAATAATTCAGGTTACGAAAGGGTGTTACTGTAAAGTTCCGAGATTCGCCCAGACCACCGAGAACAATTTTAAAACTCGCGCCGCCAACTGAGTAGACTCGCCACCATCCTCCCGCTCTCCCATTGGTTCCTGATGCTATTCACTGCCATAAGATCCTGCTTTCCTATTGGTCAGCATCATGCATCTATGTAAAAGCGTTCCTTGGCCATTTTTTGCGGCAGTTATTGTAAACACTGGAATTCGTTCGTTCACTTATACATATTTCGTTTGTTAACGTAAATTTAATAATTCAAGTTGCTCTCTATTAAACACAGTAGAGGATAAATTAACCACTTTGTCAGATGAATAATCCCATTTGGAATTTTGCAATAAGTTATTCAATCAAGAAGTGTTAATGTCTTCTGCCATTTGTTAATGTGTTTTGTAAAGTTTAGTGTTAATGTTTTCTGCCATTTTTTAATGTGTTTCGTAAGTCAAGTGTTCATGTTTTCTGCCATTTGTCCTCCTCTGTCGCCACTTTCAGAGATCGCCTCACTCGAATGGTAAGGTTCCACATTTTACTAAATACGTATGTATGTACAGTATTTCTTGTACCATGTATACTAATACACTTTATTTACAGGTATGTAGTACATATTAGTAGTGTATATGTAGTTTAAGTTAGGTATTGAATGGTCCAAATTGTTGTATTTCATTGTTTATTGGTCAATTTAGCTTTATTATAAAATTTACTGGGGTGTTTTTGTAGGGCTTGGAACGAATTAGGCAATTTACATGTAAAATGTGGTTCAAGATACGAAAAAATCAGGTTACGAAGGCCGCTCTGGAACGGATTAATTCTGTATGTATGTATGTATTGATATATATATATATATATATATATATATATATATATAGATACATATATACATATATAGTATATACATATATATATATATATATATATATATATATATATATATATATATATATATATATATACATATATATATATATATATATATATATATATATATATATATATATATATATATATATATATATAATATATATATATATATATATATATATACACACATATATATATATATATATATATATATATATATATATATATATATATTGTGACGTTTATAGATCTCTTCGTCTACCCAGTAATTAATTAATTAGTTTGATCTGGAAAACGGCAGCCATGCCTTCTCCTAAAGCAACTGATGTTGGGAGAGAGCATGTCCTAGGAAGGCTAGGGAGACATTTCCGGTCTGACGGAAACTTAGGGTAAGAGAGGCAAGTCACAAGAGTAGCTAGGCTTCGAGATGGATCTTAGGGACCTCTACAATAAGACCTCTTCTTCCTTCCCAATTTGCTGGTTGTTGTGATCACTTTTCAGGCAGTGCCCGAGGCGGTATTTGGAAGCCCCGTGATTCCAAGACAACCAGTATCTCTCTCAGTCGACTGCAGGTTGTGACCTCGGACGGATGTCCAGCCAGCCAGCCTCCCACACTTAAGCCTATCGGCTCGGTGTACTGGCGTGCCCGAGCCCAGGACCTGGAACAAAGTCAGGCCGCATTTTTCCACAACGATCCACTGAACATGACATCCAGATTCCCTGAGTCACGTGCGAAGTCTGTCTGCCCGCAAGTGTTGCATTCCTGCAAGATTATGAAACCAGCTTTTATCAATTCCATTTTGAGCCATCTATTATCCATTTGTGAGAGATTATAAGTCCACGTGGGGACCAATAGCATTTACTTTTCTCCAGGCCAGTACGAGCCTTTTGTAAATAAATAGCTGTAAAGTATTTAGCTGAGTTTCTGGCGACCTGTTCCTCTAGAGTAAATATTTACTATAAATCAGTTTTACGGTAAGTTCAAGTAATTTCATCTTGTTCTCCCTCAAATTAATTCTGTTTACGTATCGAGCCTCTCTCAAGGCCGGGTTCATACGTATATATATATATATATATATAGTATATATATATATATATATATATATATTATATATATATATATATATATATCTATATATATACACTATGTAGGATAGTGATGGAAATATATTGCATAGGGAGGAAGACATTAAGAAGAGATGGCTAGAGTATTTTGAACTGTTAAATACTGAAAATGAGAGAGGAGAGATGAGGGAAGCACAAAGGGTGGAGGGACCAGTGAGGGAGATACAGGATACAGAATTGAAGAGAGCATTAAGGAAAATGAAGAATGGTAAATCACCGGGTCCATCGGAGTTCCAAATTGAAATGCTCAAATTGCTAGGTACTGAGGGTGGGGGTGGGGGGGGGGCACGAATGGATGCTGGATTTATTAAAAGCTATGTGTGAAGAGGAAGAAATGCGAAGGGATTGGGAGGAGAGTCTAATGATATATAAATATACAAGCAGAAGGGAGAAGTCATGGATTGTGGTAACTACAGGGGAATTAAACTAACAGAGCATGGATTGAAAGTATTAGAGTATTGGATGAGAGATTAAGAGAGATTGTAAAGATCTGGAAACAGCAGTATGGATTCATGAATGGAAGAGGGACGTTGGATGCCCTACATAGTAAGACAGCTACAGGAAAAGAGGCTAGAGGGAGACCATGAGCTCTATTGTTCATTCATAGACCTAGAGAAAGCATATGATAGAATCCCTAGAGAAGTGATGTTATGTAGGAGTTATGGGAGTTCCATTTGACAAAGTCCTTGAGGACTGAGAGAGAGAGAGGGAGAGCGTAATTAGTGGATGGATGGTTAGCGATTGAATTGGCTGTTGGTGAGTTCTGGGTTGTATGCTGGTGCTGTTGGAGTTTAGAGTTGTTAGAGTTCTGTGCTTTGGAGTCAGTTTTTGGTCAGTCTGTGAACAGAGCCTGTGAAAGACAGATGTTTGGGCAGCGGTCTTAGCAGTACTGTTGTTGGTCAGTTGTGTTGTGTTTTCAGGGAGTTGTTTGAGTTATTTGTGCTGTGTGTTTGAAGGTTGATGTACTTGTGTGTTGGGAGGTTGCTGAGCTAGTGAGTTATATACATGTTGCTGTAGTTGTGAGTTATTGTTAGGGGTTGTTGTTGGTGAGCTGTTGTGATTTCTTGGTGTTGTTAGTGGGTGTGTAGGGGCTCCGCCTTTGTCTAACAAGGTGCCCCGTTGGTTATAAAGACCTGCGATGTTATACGCAAGTACGTATCTGTTGGTATACTTCCCATCCTCGTCGGAGTATCATCGATTGCGATGATAATTGTAAGTTTCTTCAGTATCATCTTTGGGTATTAAGGCGAAGACGTTTAAAACTCATGTTGGTAAACTTAACAATGTATTTGCGAAACTACATCTCTTGAGTAGGTGCAAGAAGTTGTTCAGAGAACTTGATTCTAGGAGAGGAGGTAGAAGTCTGAGATACAATGCGATTACAAAATCTTAGGAGAGCAAACCTTAGCTCAGCATACGAACATTCATACGGATGAACATATGAGACAAAAGTCACGTAGCACAGTTTGTGGGTATAGGTCAACATGGTTTCTCAAGCGAAAGCATTGTTGACGATTCACACAACAATGGATTTGATGACTACAGGTGTCTACAAATTAGGACGCTGATACAACAGGTCAAGGCTTAGTCAACATTACATTATCAATGCCTATCATACTCCTTCAAGTTCCTATATGACCCCTTGGGTCATTGGTTTAATTAACAACATAGTTTTTATTTTTTATATTTGGAATGTCACATAAATTCCTCGTATATATGTAAACACTTACATAATTGCTTAGTCGGCTACAAAACCAAACACTGAACATTACCCAAGGCATGAAGTTTGACTTGCATTTGACCCATAGGAGTGTGATACAAAAAATGTGAATATATAGTTAACTCATAATTACCAGCAAGTGGTTAAGGAATGATATTCAGTTGGTTATATGTAAAAAAATCAGATATATAGAAAATACTCATAAGTAAAAAGAATAATACATGGAGGATACAAATACAGATCCACGTACAAGATAAATGCACATGATATCTTACTAATATTAAAGATAACATGTCATACATAATGATAGTTATATACTGTTAGTCATGAGGATACGCATTCAACAGAAATTACTACTGTACTTCTGATGACTGCATGACACAAGGATTACATGCTAAAAATCATATATTGATAAGAAATGAATGGTACCAAAAATGTGATAAGATAAAAGGTAACTGATTAAGTATAGTTGCTACCTGATTAGTATATATATATATATATATATATATGATATATATCTATATATATATTATATATATATATATATATATATGTATATAATGATTCAAATAGATTTAGATATGTGTGCACATCATATAGATTCCCAGTGTATACACACACAGACATATTGATTCTTTGTAGAACTTCAATTGATTAGATTAGGTGCGCTACCAGATATATTGAATGATAGATGATAATTAAGCTTCTCATACTTTACATATGGAATGCAATGTCACGGAGGTTCCTGTTACACATTTAGCCAACGTTCAAACCGCTTTTCACACAAAACACAATTCCAAACAACTTCCCCCCGAGTCAAATGAAATGGCCAGTTTCAAGTGGCTCTAAAGTCAAATGCCTTAAGGGCTACTGGGAAATTGTCTGGGTGGGGTCCGACGTTCTGTTGATTATCCATCCTTGTTAACCTCATCCTACGCCAAGCAAATACGTTAGCAGTGACCAGAACTACCACCAACACGCATGTCACAGCCAGCAGTGAGTAGAAACGAAGATCCTTGTAGACATGGTAAGCCCGTGAAGTTCGGTCCATGATAGTCAGTTTTGATAGTTGATGGGCCACTTTCGCGTTGTATGGAAGGGGTAAGGCTGGGATAATGGTACTCGACCAAGAAAAATTCGCGAAGTAAGCCCGTTCCCTGATGATGGTGCTTACTCCACGGACCGTGTAGTTGGGCGTTACTCCACTGCAGCCGTCTGCAGCGACGAACATCCGTGAAGAGGCCGTTGATCCGTCCGGGCATGTGATGTGAAACCCTTCTCTGTTGTATCGTATCCACGATCCGTTATTCAGCCTGTAAGCGAACTTATACTCGTCAAAAGGGTAAAATTGTTTCAGACATCATTCACGTGTATGAGAGAGAGAGCCGTTTAGCACTAGACCTAACTCGCATGAATCCCGTGATATATTGTGGAATTCAAAGGAGTCAGCTGTACAAACTTTATGACCCATGGCATTGGAACAGTGAGTGAACATATCCAGGTCTCTGATAACCGTAAACGTTTCCTTATTAGGGGAAATTAATACGTATCCAGTCAGATCAGATATTACTGGTAATGAGCTATTCGTCATGTAAGTAGGAAACGGTGCTATTTTGTAAGATTGCCAGGCATCAGAAGAATTAAAAGGAATGTTAATCATGATTCTGTAATTTTCAACACTTACTGATATTAAGCTATACTAAAATTCAGTCTTATGTGCATCTAACAAAGGCATATAACCAAGTTTCTCTCGTCCGTTCTCTAAAGTTAATGTTAAATCTTTGATAGGCAAGAGATGTGGTGAAAGAACACCCTTTGTAGCTAGCGTAATAGCTTCCACATAGCCTTTTGATTTTTCAATAAAATGTTAAATATTTGTATGGATATGGTCTACCTTAGAACTGTAATATGCTAATGTTGCCAGCAGGTGTTGCACATCCATCATCTGATTGATATTACTAGAATGTTCGTTCACCAATGTCATAAGTTTTCCATTGATTTTCCTTATCTTTTGCCACATATCCCTTGTGGATGTGTTTGAAGTTATGTTTGAGACATATTCCTTCCATGATGCGATTTTTTCAGCTATTACCGTTTTTCTAAATTTGGCTGTATATTTGTTATATAGTGGTTTAATGTGGTTAATTGTTATGTTGTTATAACTATTTTGTTTAATATGTTTATATATTATAGGGCATTTTGTTGAGTGATTTAAGGCGAGTTTTGAGTCTGTTACGATTGCGACCCGATATATGTTTTATTTTACTTAAGTTGTTAAGGTTGGGTTCCACCATGGGACAGGGGATTTTGTGGAATGTGATTTGGTTTTTGGAATACTTTTATCTGCAGCATTTATTATGAAGTTTGAGAAGGATTCACATGTAGTATTGTGATCTTCATTATGTGGGAATGGTGGTATGTTTCGTGTGTATAGGAAATATCCCAGTTAGCTTTTTGAATATTATATCTTGTAGGTGGCAATATTTTGATATTACTTAAGTTGTTCAGAATGATTGGGAAATGGTCACTTGTGTATGAATCGTCTAGGACGTTCCATTCAAATTCCTCGGCTACATCATTTGAACATAATGAAATGTCAATTGAAGAAAAGGTTAGGTGTGTATTTGAAAAATATGTTGGAACTTCACTTTCATTGAGACAACACAGGTTGTGTTTCATTATAGTATTCTCTATGTTGATTCTGGGTGTGTCAGTGGGGTTATTAGTATCCCATAATGAATTATGTGCATAAAATCTCCTACTATAAGTAGGGGTTCCTGTATACTTTTGCTAATAAGTTCATAAAAATCACTAAAATTTGCATTGAAATTTGGTTGGTTATATAAATTACAAATAGTGATTTTACTTTTGTCAGGCATATAGAGTTTAATTGATGTTATTTGATATGGCATAGATGGTATGTCGAAAGGTTCATATGTAATGCTATTATGAACGTATATGGCTGTGCCTAATTTTCCACTGTCAGTTCGTGAATAACAGGCAATTTTATAGTGTTGGATATTATGAGGGTTACTTCCTATATGTTGTAGACGTATGCACATTGGGTTGTGGTCTCGTATGATTCTTTGTAATTCACCCAGACGTAGTTGGGTTGAGAGACCATTTATATCCCATTGAATGATTTTATATTCCATTATTGGGAGGAATTAATGTTAAATTCTGTAAATTGATTGCTGATTTTACTATGCCTCGTAGCTTATATGCATTTGAATTTATTTGTGGTTTTTTAATCGTTGCATTATACAACGATTATTAGATTCTGCAGTTGTTTGTTTTTCATAATTGAATATTAAAAAGTCTATTTTTTATTTTATAATTTCCTTTTTGTATTTTAATGATTCAGAACATAATTCGTTCTCATGTTGGTGTGTTAAAGGGCACCTCCTTAATTTAGTAAAATTGTCTATACAATTTCGTACTGTGTCCTCTGTCTTGGTAGTATACAATTTCGTACTGTGTCCTTTGTCTTGGTAGTTAGTTGGTTATATGTACTTACAAAGCATTCATTACAACCACAAGATGAAGCATGTTTGGTAATGTTAATTGTTGGTTCAGTTAGTATTTGGTCTAGCTTTAGAAATTTCTGGTTTTGTAATTCTATTGGTCCTTTTCTGTAGTGATAAGGACTGTTGGTTTGAGGGGTTATTTGTTTTGTTGTTGTTAATGGAATATTTGGGTCTTGTGGATGGTTGGGGGTTAATAGTTATATTTTGGTTTGATTTAATGGTATGATTTTCATTAGTATTATTTGATGGGAATTGTAAAGAGTGATCTTTACTGTCCAGATGTTGGCTGTTTGGTTGAGATTGAGGGTAATTGTGTCTTTCCACTTGTGATGAGGTTACTTTAATATCTTTTTTAAAATGTTCTCCTGGTGTAGTTGGAGTTTCTTTGGATTTGATTGTAATTTTCAATATTTACTTTTTTTCCCTTAGGTGGGGTTCTTTCCAGAATTCTTTTCTTTTTGCCAGTTTGATTATTATAATTATTTAACTCCTCTTCCATTGGAAGTTCTTTTCCATGGATAACTGAATCATCTATGTTAGTGGTGGTATTGGTTGTTGTAATATCACTTTTATTTTGGGTTTCAGTATTATTGGTATGAAATTTAGTTTCTATGTTTATATTATCTTGTTTGTTATTGTGCTACTTGATGTCTTGATTTTTAGTCACATTTGAAAAGGTGAGGGTTTTGGATGGATTATTAACTCCTCTTACTTTTAGCTCAAGTCTGGCTTCCATGACTGACATTCCTGTCCTATTCATTAACAACTGAAGTTCTGTGTTATATTGGTAAAATGAGCACTCCTTAAATTTCGTGTGATGGGCTAGCCCACAATTAATACATTTTGGTTGATTACAGTTCCAATTAGTGGTATGGTCATCTGATGCACAGACTGCACATATGGCCTTATTACGGCATCTTTTGTATGTGTGTCCATACCTTGAGCACTGTGCACATTGTAGTGGTTTTGGAACAAAAGGACGAACTTCTCTATTTTGTCCAAGAATTTCTATTTTAAATGGTAGCTCTTGGCCTGTAAATTTTATTTTGGCAATGTTGATACTTTTATTTTTATCTTTCCTACTTGAAATCGAGTACATTTTGAAATCGTGGATATTGTTATATCTCAATTTTAAGGAGTCTAGCAGTAGTTGTTTTGAAGGAAGCTCCTGATTGCTGTTGGGTAGGATGACTGTACCCTGAACATAATTCAATGTTTCGTGGCTTGTAATTGTTACTTTTATATTATTTATTTCTGTTATACTTAAAAAGGCAGTGGACTGCTTTTTATTGGTTACTTGGATAAGCCATTCATTGTCCTTGATGTGTCTGCATTCCATGTCTTGTGTTGGATATATGTTAAGTAATGTGTTTTCTAGTATCGCTGCTGAGATTTTGTTGTCAGCTTTGAGGACTAGAAATCTTGACCAATTATCTGGTCCAAAGAGGTCATCAAAATGTACCAATGTGGGATTAAGTCAGTAATTTTTGTTTCTTTTTGGTCCTTGTTTTATGTATGTTGCTTGTCTATTATGATTTTTATATTTTTCTGTATTGTTGGGAGGATTATTTGTCTCTAATTCAGAATTATTGTTCATCATATATGGTTCCATTGTTACGATATTGGAGTTTACCAATTTATTTTTGTTTTGTTTCTTTTTTTTTATTTATGCACTATTTGGTTTTCTGGCTCTGCTGCTTTACTTGGAACAAGGTGTTCCTTTGTATCATTTATAGTACTTTCACTACTTGTGGCAGTACCAAGGAAATTCGGGAGTGACATGCCAATAGTCATCAAGTGTGCCATAGTTTTTCCATCATGTGGCACAGGGGTACTCAAATAACTTATTTCAATATTCATAAATTTTGAATTAAAAAAAAAAGGAAAAAAAAAATCTTGAAAAGATATCATTGGCCCTTCGCGAAGTTAAATCTTCCGCCAATGGCACAAGTGAGAAAGGACTCCCAAATGTCCGCATCCCTACCCTACCCCTAAAGGGGATGGCATAACATGATTAGTATAGCCCAAGTGTAAGCAGAACCCGCTTGCTAAGAGTATTACGATAATACAATTATCCCCATCCCAATCACATTATGGGCAAACTGGATAAAATGCCGAGAGTTCTATTCTTAGAACCATGCCCCCCCCCTGGAATCCATGGTCCAGCTCCACAGAATAGTTCCGCCTGAAAAACAGGTCCGAACATTGTCGGGTAGATGATGGATCTACCACAGTTCTCACTATTTAGCTTCGGATTTAACTCCATGTTAAGCCATATGTTTTCTCATTTATTTGCTTTAAAAAATTTTGGCAAAAATGGAAAAGTCCACAGAAGTTAACTCGAAAATATATAATGTCATATGGGACTTGGGTTCGAACCTGGTTAGAGATTCCTGAGGTTCGAGAGCCCCCCACCACGTCAAGGTGGTCCCATAATGAGGGGGGAGAAAGATTGGAAGTGGAGAATGAGAGGTTAAGGGTAGAGTGTGAGGAGCTGAAGAGCGAGTTAGAGGAATGCTAAGGATTGCGAAAGTGGAAATGAAAGAAGAGGTGAAAGGAGTGGAAGAGAGAATGGTTGAGAAAATGGATGAAAAATTTGGGGTAATGATGAATGCAGTGCAAGAGATGATGCAGGAAATAATGAAGGGATTCATGGGAAAGGGAGCAGTAGGAGGTAGGCCTACTGGGTCTTGTGATGGACCAGGAGTGATTAAGAAAGTGAAAGAACAGGTGGATGAGAGTACAAATGACGAAGGTGATTTGGTTGTGATAGGTAAGGGAAAGAAGGGAAAGACACAGGATAAGGATAAACCTGAGGACAAAAATAAGAGAGGGGCTGAGGAAAAGAAGACTGATGGAAAGAAGGTTAGTAAGGGTGACGGACAGAATGAGACTAGGACATTCATGAATACATTGGGGAAAGGGCTGAGAGTGATTTAGATAGCGGTGAGTGGAAACAGGTGGGTAGAAAGACGAAGGGTAAGAAGAGCGTAGTCAGGAGTATGGACGTGAGTATGGAAGTGAATTCGCTGTATTCGGAAGAGGGAAAGAAGGGTCAGAATGGAATAGCGAAAGTGAGAGTGAGCAGGAAGTACGAAAGGCTGTGTATATGAGAGAGGTACCCCGATGTGCACAATACTTGGAATATGGTAGTAGGGACATGAATGAATGTTGGTGAGTCGTTGTCGATGTATGTGTGCAGGTTGGAAACATTAGCTAGGAAAAAGTTTGGGGACGAAGGGATAAATGAGTGTAAGGAGTTAGTGCGAACGTTGTTAGCGACTGTACCAGAGAGCGTATACGAGTTTATAAATCTGAAATGTAAGGAGAAAATGTGATGGATGAATGAAAGGATGATGTGGAACGACATTTTAGAGATAGTAGAGGATTACAAGTTAGATAGGTGTTTGAAAGAGAGTAGGAGTGTTAGTGTTAGAACTGAAGTAGCTGAGGTTGTACCAGAGTTTAAGAGCTGTATGGAGGCAGTTTTAGAAGGGCCGAGGCAAATGGCACAGCGAATGGTTGATAGGAGCGTTAGAGCAAGTAACGTGAGTGTAGTTAGTCCTCGAAGAGATAGGAGTGCAAGTGTTGGAAGAGTAGGGTCAGTTAGTTGTGAGTGAGAGCAGCAGTGTTACAGATTTGGTAAGCCAGGACATAGGAAGAATGAATGTTGGTGGGCTTTAGGAGCATGTTTTAGGTGTGGGCAAACGGGGCATTTAGTGAGCGAGTGTAAGAAAGATAGGGATATTAAATGTTACAGGTGTGGACAGGTAGGGTACATAGCTAGTGGATGTCGGGGTACCAGTATGAATGTAGTCTCTCCTGTTTTGCATTTCCTTCTACATTCTGTTTGATTGGGAGTGTTTACTCCCAGTTCCTAGCATTTGCCTGATCTTGTTTACCATATTTAGTGTTGATATCTTTAATTCTATGATGATTATTGTTATTCTTGTGCATTATGATTGGGTCTTTGTTCCCGACTACTGGACAAAGGAGTGAAGGAGCGAGTGTCTCCCACATGCGTTCTCCCTTCTAAAATATGTGAACAGTGCAGTTTAGCATTATTTCCTTTTTGAGGGCGATTCCATCCCGAGTTTTTCACATTGTAATTAAACAGATTTTGTGGTTTTCTATGAGATCTTAACAGTTTTGGGGGGAATGCATGCTCAGTACTCTGCGATTGATCGCATGTGATTGTTTTTTTTTCCCCACACCTGAGTGCTAGTGAGCATTCTTTTTCTTCCTGTAGTGATGGAAGAGAAAGGAAAAGCCATCCCAAGCTCGGTAAGTGCCTGTTGAGTGTACCCCAAGGTCAAATCCATATGAGAATGGGTGTAAATGAGGTCATACTTACCGTAAATGAGGTCATACTTACCTCCCTAGGATATACTGTATCTCTCATGATGTGCAAAAGAAACCAAAAGCATTGCCTCTCAACCAGAGGAGACTCAACAGAACTCTGCTTCCTATGGCTTTCCAAACTCCATACTAGGGCCTCAGCGGCGTGATTGGTATGGTCTTGACCTGCCACCTCGGTAGCCACAAGTTCGATTCTGGGGCATTCCATTGAGATGGAGATGTGTATTTCTGGTGATAGAAGTTCACTCTTGACGTGGTTCGGAAGTCACGTAAAGCCGTTGGTCCCGTTGATGAATAACCACTGGTTCCATGCAACATAAAAACACCATACAAACGAACTCCCTGCTAAGCCCCTATGGCTTACCGAACTCCATACTAAGCCAGATGAGTCTCTCATCAGAGAATCCATGAGTTGTGGTAAAGTCACTGTCAGAACCCTCTTCCAGCTTAAACACTGCAGCCCCATTGTTGCAATACTTGGTAAAACTGAGAAAAAAGGAGGAATAAAACCTGAAACTGCTCTCCCATTCCTCCCCCCCCCCCCCCCCACAACCTGCTATGCTCTTGAGAGGTGGAAGAGTTCCAATAACTCTACTTGGAGAAGGATTGCTAGGATCATGCACACTCTAGAAAGTGTGAACTTCTTGAGCATGGAAACAATGTAGATTAACTGGAAAACCCCCTGAAGAAGGCTGGGAAAGAGCACCCTCTCTACGACACACGCTGCGGGGTTGCAGTGAGAAGAACTACTTACTTGCCTGTCCACCACAATCACATGACCATGATGGATCAAGAGAGCAGTATTTCTCGTTACTAGTTGTAAAACATGATCCTCAGAATGGGTACATGATTAGGGAACAGGCTTCACAGATGCCTCACGGAGCAGGTTGTTTAAACCCCTTTGAGTTTTAACTCCAGAGAGCTGTGGTGAGAGGGGGATAACTTGTGCACCAGGCAAATGAGCCAAACAACCTCGATTCATGTGAATCAAGAACTCATGAAGAGGTGAGATGGGTGCAGATCCAGAGTCCAAGCAGGCTGGCACTTGGTGCTGACCTTACCTTGGGGAAAGTAAGTCACTGTCGATGACTGTGTGCCCCCACCCTCCCTAGTGTGTGTGTTTGTACGAGTGTGTGGATGGGGGCCCAGGTGGAAGCACCCTATCAAGACTTTTTATGCAAAGACTAGACTTATCTGTCTTGGTGCCCACCTAAGTGGGGGAAAAGAGAGATGTGGGTCAAGGTGAAGGTAGACATGAAGACAGTGAAGAAGAGAAGCTATAATGGCTTTCCTACCTGTACTTCTGCTGTCCTTACTCACAGATATAAAAGCCTAGATGCCGCATCGGCCGCTAGCTGAATAGGCTGGCACACGTCATCAGGCCCGCCATCTTGGCGCAGTAATTCAAACAATGCAGCAGGCTGCAGTATATGACGTTTTTTCGCCACTATTCGCTTAATATTGCACGGATTTTCTTGTCTTGATGGTTTGTTGCAAAGTTTACATAATTCCCTACAATGATCTAATAACAAAGTTTTTCCGTATTGTTTGAAAGTTAACTTGCAATGACTTTGTTTTAGCAGGTAGGGGGAAGGGGGCTAGTTGTACACAAATGTTAATATTTACCCATAACTATTGCTGTAAACAATAATTTGAAATGCTGTGATAAGACAGCCTACGAAAAAAAATGGTTAAAACAATATTGTTTAAGGGCCATTAGGTCAATAGGGTGAATCGTGTATGTTGGACACTAATTTGATGTTTCTAGATTTCTTTCACTGCATTATAGCTATGTAATATTAAAGTGTTAATCTGGTCCTTGTAATAAGAACTAAATGGCCAAGCAAGGCACATAATGAGTTTTTGTTGATGTTTTGATATAGCCTGCTAATTTCATATCAATGCATATAGATTATCTTTACAATGTAGTATCATTAAACTGTTGGAAACAGCAATGAAAAAAACTTGTTTAAACTGCTGGGAATATTTATAAATAAATGCACAGATGTACAATAAATGTTATATATACATTCAATGTAAGAACAAATATCATGAAAATAAATAATTGTGCAATACATTTTGAGAGTTGTTACTTCAAAGTATAGGCTTAATGACCCATAAGGCCACCCATAGCTTTAAATTTATACATGTGTGACCAAACCAATGAACAGTTAGCTGGAAAAAAATTAGACTGGCCTTATGATTGTGGCCTAGGCTGAAAGGCTCGGTTGGGGGGGGGGGCACTATGACCGGGTATACAGGGTTGCTCGTCAGGATTGGCTTATTTTGGTAATTTTGGTCTATAGATGGGTCCCTGGAAGGGTAGAAGTATAGAGATGGCCCAGGCCCTTATCCCAAATAAGGTATAATAATTTGGGACCTTGACAACACAGGTCTAGAGATGAGCTATATTGAACTGTTAATGCTTGCCATAATGATATATCCTAGTCTGAGCAAATTAAAGGTAGTTTTGTGAGAAATTTAAGTTCTATATAATTATTTCACCATATAAAATTAGGTCTAGAGATAGGTCACTTTTGCCACTAGACGAGGTCTCTTAATACCCCCTAAATTTTCCAAAGCCAGGTCTAGAGGTCACAATTCACTGAGGAGCATCCTGTTAAAAAAATTGGAAGAACTCCCCCAGGCTCAAAGGAGCAGGCAGAGATGCAAAGGCTAGATAACACAGAAATCCTAGTTATTCTAGGGCCTACTGTAGTTTATTTTAGGCTCAACCCTACAGTTTTATGACTTAAACTTGTAGGCCTGTGCCAAAAATTATATTGGGGGAATTTTTAACAGAGCACTTCGAGAGACAAAGATTTTACTTAAGTTGCACAGATCCATAGCTGTAGGCCTACTTTAGTAATCTGTCTTATCACAGCATTTCAAATTATTGTTTACAGCAATAGTTATGGATAAATATTAACATTTGTGTACAACTAGGCCCCCTTCCCCCTACCTGCTAAAACAAAGTCATTGCAAGTTAACTTTCAAACAATACGGAAAAACTTTGTTATTAGATCATTGTAGGGAATTATGTAAACTTTGCAACAAACCATCAAGACAAGAAAATCCGTGCAATATTAAGCGAATAGTGGCGAAAAAACGTCATATACTGCAGCCTGCTGCATTGTTTGAATTACCGTGCCAAGATGGCGGACTTGATGACGTATGTCCGGCCGGCCGATGCGGCATCTAGGCTTTTATATCTATGTCCTTACTCACCTTGCACTATAGGGCTGGCCTATTCAGGAACTGCAGACCAAGTCACACCTATCAGGGGAAGCTCACCAGGTGTACTATTGTAACTACCTCAGGAAAGTGTGACTGCCTTATTGACACTTCACAAGTGAATTTTCTTGGTTTAAAAGTTGGAGAATGACAGCTGATGATGAACCCTTCTTTAGAAGCTTATGTTCCTGGGAAAAACTAGAAGTTTGACCTTGACTTTAGATGTAGTTCATCTTGTCTGCTCTCCATGGAGACAAGAATCAATAAAAAGGACAAATGCACGGGAAAAACACACACACTACCAATTTAAGGTATAAAACGGCTCTAGTCACACTGAGAGGAATTATGGTTAATAAATCACAGAAGTGCACAAAATTCCAATGAAGGAAATTGCCAGAACAAAAAAAAATCTGAAATGCAAGAACAGATTTTAAACATATATTGCGGCTGGAAGGATATTGTGTAACATCAGTTGGTTGAGAAAGGGTACAATCTTCTTTCCCCCATCTCCATCTGGATGCCACCCTTGTTTAGTCAGTAATAAACTGGTCCAGAGCATGTGTGGAAAGATACTCCATATATGAAAGCCACAGTATTTATATCCCTGTGGCAACAAACAAATCCTTAACACCTAGGTATTTAATATAAATTTGAATATTGTATATTTAAAGGTTAAGAATAGACAAACTTACAAATTAAAGTTTATTTGTACATTTCCAATCAAGCCTCCAAAAAGGGCCATCAGTTATGGAATAGTGAAATATTAAACAAAATATAAGTATCCTCAGCTGAACACAGAGTCCCTTTATATACTATTTTTATACAAACATCAGACTCGGTCAACCTGAATACAGGAAAAATACAATAAAATACATTACAATGATACATTACTTCTGGATGATATCAGATTTAATCCTGTACAGTTTTAATCTACATTTTAAAGAAAAATGACATGATGATACCCTAAACCTAGGGAATCAAAGTGACATGCATTTTCATGATGATATCACCACGGTGGAAATAGTATCCTTAACATTACTTTAGAGGACTCCTAATGACTTAGTCCACACAGTGGGGCAATTTGGACGACAATTGGTTTTGGCTGGCTTTTAAAAGTCTAGGGACAACAGGAAGTAATCACATTTACCGATGCTCACAAACATAATAAACTTTTGAGACATAATCAGTAAGCATCATAAATTTCTCTTTGAGACTATTAACTAAATATTATGCATATCTAATTTATGGACAGGGAATAACTATAAATATATACATGGATTCCCACAAATGCATGGTCCACATGTATTTGTGTTATCCATATTAAAAATATTTCATCTGTGCCCCAGTACCTTGAGAGCTTATGAACTGAATCCTTATCCAACTTAGAAGAAATATCTAGTATGAGATATAACTGCAGTTACAACCAAATATATATAAATAAATATATATTAATTTCCTATACAAAATTCATCAGTGATAAGGATACATCAATTCTAAGACCCATAAATCTTTGGTTTATTTGTCACACTTATCTGATAACTTGCAAGAATTTCTATTCTTGCTGAAAGAGTAGATACTCCTGAAGAACTACAGAAGATAGCCATAACTTGCCTCTTTACACAGCTGATACTTGAGCATCTTCCTCTTCGTCTGAAAAACAATTTTGTCAGGTCTATAAAATTCTAAAAATAACTGCTATTAATATTATACTTTAAAGCAGAAAGTATTACAATTACTACATCATAAACTTTGCTTTGGTAGATTTTATCATAATGCACTAATGTGTAGTTATAAATGGGTTATATTCTATGTAGTTCAAATTAACCCTGGGATACAATATGAAAATTAATCTCCAGAACTTCCTAAATACCAAATTTGTATTAGGCATACCTCACACTTTGCACAAACTCCCACATCAATAAAAATCATTGCCTCACCTTATGGGGACCATGGGTACCATGCCATCGTATAAAAGTTATCAAAAGAGAAGAATCAGAATGATGTGAGGGAAATTGAAGTTAATAAAATTCGCTACACACACTGCATAGGGATGAATGAAAATATTTAGGATGTCGATAGTACTGATACGGAGCTAAATGAAAGGGCAAAATATAAAAAATAAAGATTGAAATTTAGCAAAAAAGTATACCCTTGGTAAACTGAAAGTGAACCCCTAGAGTCACTAAAAACTGCTAAATCTGTCATGGATGAACAAAAACCAGGAGGATGGTTAAAAATATAAAATCAATATTTTAAGTGGACGTATACTACTGTAAAAGGTGAGGAAAACCTGACAAAAACCAGTTTTGTAAAAGGTAGAGGAAAACTGACAAAAACCAGTTGTTCATATGCAGAACAAACCCTCGTGCCAGCTGGAAACCGATTAAGAACAATCAAAGATGGTAAAGCAAGGAATCTGTGGCATCTGGCAACTCATGTGTATATAAGGTGGTCATTGACCAGGCATAGAACCTCGTGACGCGCTGGTCTTCCTTTGACTGCCTTGGAGAGGAGTCACTTTTGCTCTCCTCCTAAGCCAGTTTTTTTTGTTTGACCGTTATTTCTTTATTTCAGTGTGTGTGTGATTGTTATGTATCATGGAGTCCACCGATTCTTCTAGGCCTCATCACAGTGTGTGCCTGGGCATCCCGGGATTTCCGTGTTACAGTTTTTTGTCTGTTACCATTATAAATCCCCTAAAACTTGCAGTAGGTATTAATCCTTGCCTGGAATGTCATTCCTGGCCTTTAGACCCCTCTCCTGCAGGATCTAATGTCCTTCCTGAGAGGGAGGAGGCTTCTCTATCTGTTTCTTTTATTTCAGTCAGAATCAAACAAGATGGTGGCTGTTTGGGCGTGTCTAGTCCTACAAGGTTCCCCCTCCTTGGATGGCCTTCTCTCCCATTTCTTGGCGGCTTGTACTCCACCTCTGGCCACATTGGCATTTCCCCCACAACCTCTGGTCCAAAATTACTTTGGGTCTTGTGTGCTGCCTCCTAGCAGGATGCCTGCATAAATGTCGATGTTTACTGGGTCGTCTCTTATCGCCCCTTCAGGGAGGTCATCAACAGATGCCATTCGAGATGTCGTGACGTCACTCCCAGCATCCTCTTAACCTATGACGTCAACTGCTGTGGCTTCTCTTCCTTCTGTTGCTGTGATGTCATCTCTTTTGCCTCAGTTTGCCTTTAATTTTCAGATAACTGTACTGCTGTTGGGCAGAGTACAGACCCACACCAAGCCCCTTATCCACTTTATTCTGATAAATCTACTCAAAAATCTACTCAAGCACTAGGTGAAGATGATGTGTTGAAGAGGATGAAATATTCCATATGTCTTAGTAGAGAAGGCATCTGACCAGAGTATCATGACAAGTATATTTGTACTGTGATTTGAAGGATTTACAAAATCAGAGGGTACCAAAAAGACTTGTTAAGCTCAGGAGCCACACCATAATACAAAATCTACAGTAAAGACAGCGATAGGTAGGTATATCAATAATCTGAGCAATAATGGTGTCCACCAAAGCTTAGTAAATTCATCTGTATAGTTTATCATATAGTAATGAAAGAGGCTACAATGGACGAATAACAGGAAGAGGTGGAATTATTGAAAAGATGGGAAGGCCTAGGCTCTTTCGTTCTTGTTCTCCAAAGAGTTCCTACATGTGTTCTTCACCTTCCAGTCGGGAATCGTGTCTAGGCATAGAGTGTGGTCTCCTTCTCAAGACATTCTCTCGTGCATCAGTCACTTTCTTGGGACGGGTATACCCCTCGTCCCACAACTGTGTACATGCTCCATATTTAATGAAGGGGAATACTTGGATAATCAGGAGTTTCTTTCCTTTATTCAGAGGTTACTGGTCTGATATGTCAGTTCAATAATCTTTCAAAGAAAACAAACTCCTTCAATGATCGCTCAAATTCTTCCCGAGGATGCAGCTAGGAGATGCAATAAACTGACGGTGTGCTGATACCAGACAGGCTTGTTCAGCAGGCAATCTTGAAGTCGTAAGCTCATTTTCACCCTCCTCCAAGGCAGAGTGGGCAGCCTCCTCCAAGGAAGTCTGCCAAGCAGTCAGCGTCCATTAGGACTCTTCAGCCTACGGCTTCATCAAAGTTAAAGCAGCAGTAATGTCCCTTTCGGCCTCACTCCTCCAAACCAGGAAGGGGGGCTAGGGGAAGAGGCAGAGCTGGTTGTCAATAGAGAGGGCGCCACTCCCTACCCATTGCCATGGGTGAGGTGGTGCCTGGCGGGGATGCAGTGGAGGGAGGTCATCATCCTTCACCAAGGTTCTACAGTCGGATGCAGTGGAGGGAGGTCGTCGTCCTTCAAGGTTCTACAGTCGGATCTTCCTGGTGCCAATGGCTATGGGCAATTGGAGACCAGTGGTAGATCTTTCTGCACTGAACCACTTTGTCAGGAAGACAAGGTTCAGAATGTTGATAGACTTGAAGGACGCTTACTTCCAAATCCCAATTCACCCTTCCTTTAGGATATTCCTTGCTTCAGCCTGGGAGAGCAAGTGTTCCAGCTAAGGCCCTTTGCTTCAGTTTGTCTACAGCCCTTCAAGTGTTCACAAGGGTCTTTACCCTGGTTTCAACATAGGCCTATGCTCAGGGGATTTGCCTGTTGAGATACCTCAATGATTGACAGGTCTTGGCAAGTTCCAGGGAGAAGTTGGTTTGGGACAGGGACAGTCTTCTCCAGTTTTGTTGGAACCTAGGCATCGTAGTAAACTTGGAGAAGTCTAATCTGCTTCCCAGCCAGAGGATTCTTTACCTGGGTATGGTAATAGAAACGGCAGTGTCGAGGGTTTTTCCGTTGGACCAGAGGTTGCAGAAGTTCGGATCAGAGGCTCCTTCCTTCCTTGCTCAGGTAGAGCAATCACCTATCCAGTGGCAAGTTTTTATTGGTATCTTGTCATCCCTCAAGAAGCTGGTCCCTCTTGGGTGTCTCCACATTTGCTCTGCAATGAAAACATAAAGAATTCTGGTCCCCGTCAGGACATTCCCCTCAGCAGCAGATATCTATGTCGAAAGAGTAAGACGAGACCTACAGTGGTGGTTGGGCGACCAGAACCCTATGGTGAGAGACCTTCTACACTGGCCCCCACCGGATTTGCTCCTGTTCTCGGGTGTTTGGAGTGCAGAGGATAAGCTGCTTCCATTCAACTTGGTGTTGAAAGCAGCTTTTCTGGGTCTGAGGGAGTTCCAAGAGGGGATGGAGGGTCACTCGGTCGTTCTGATGTCAGACACCACTGTGGTGGCCTATGGGAACAAGCAGGGGGGCTGGTGTCTCACCAGCACCGCTTGTTGACAATTGAGATGCTTCAGTGGGCAATCCACAAGTCGGTGAAGCTCATGGCCAGATACATTCTAAGCAGAAAGAATGTAGTGGCCAACAAACTAACTTGTCTGAGTCAAGTCCTGGGTAATTAAGTGGTCTATGCATCAGAAAAACAGAAAGGCCGTTTCACCTGTGGGGAAGACCCATGTTAAGACCTTTTTGCCATCTGCTTTAACAGGAAGCTGAAGGTCTACTTCTCGGTGGTCCTGGATCCTTTTCCCTTGGTGGTGGATGCTCTTCAGCACCCTTGGGACAATTTTGAGGTGTACGCCTTCCCTTTAGTAGCACCTCTGTGGCCCCATGTGGAGTGGTTCCCAGACCTTCTGTCTCTTTTGTCAGCAGTTCTGAAATTCCCATGGCACAACCTACTTTGCCAACCTCATATGGAGAGGTTCCACCAGTTGGTAGGGTCCCTATCTCTTCACGGCTGGAGACTGTCAAGTATCTACTCTGAGCGAGAGGCTTTTCTTGCAAGGCAGCAGGTCAGGGCAAGTGGGCCGTACTCTGAATGGTGTCGTCGACAGGGTTTCTCTCCACTCGGAACTTCTGTTCAGCGAATAGTAGATTTTCTGATTTTTCTCAGAAGTGAGAAAGGTCTATTTGTCTTTGTCTATACTGTCAAAGGCTACAGGGCTGCCTTGGTGATCGTATGCCTGAAAGGTGTGGACATGTCTTCATCCTGGGAAATCTCAATGTTGTTCAGGAGTTTTGAGCAATCCTGTTCAGCAAGAGAACCCAAGCCTCCAACTATGATCTTACCCTGATACTGAGTATGTAGTCTCACTTGACCTTCATTTGAGCCACTGTACTGGTCATCATTCTGGCTTCAACTTCTGTCACTCTGTCACAGATACTGTGCATAGACGACCATATGACATCAGAGGATTGGGTTCTTCTCTAGCTTTTAAGAACAACTTGCCTGTTCATAGGATTTATAAAGCTGGTTCCTGGCTTTGGCAAACCACTTTCACTTCCTTTTACCTGAAGGATGTTGCCCACAGGTCCTTGGACACTTTTTCCTTGGGTCTGGGGGTGGCTGCCCAACAAGTTGTGCAGATTATCCAGTGCCCCTGGCAGGACAGTTTGTAGCTTACTTAAGATGATTGTGTGGAAGAGAGAATGAGTGAGTTTGCTGGTCTCCTCCTTTCTCTTTTTTCTGTTCTCCTTCCTACAGGAGGGTTGAAGAACAGACAAGTCCTACGCTAGAACTGGTCTGATAAAGGTGAGTTGGGATGCCATACAGAGTTGCTTTTTAGTTTATATTCCATAGAATAGACAAATCTGCTTCTCAGTAGCAATTTACTCCACTCTTTAGCAAGGGGAGGGAGGAGTGGTGACATACTTCTTGTGGCCTACATGGTTTGTTTCATGAAAAGATGTAGTTCTCTTGGTCTTCCATAGATGCTATGAATCTGGACATGTATCATTGTCTTTAGTCCCAGAAGGCTGAGTCTTTAGATACTCACATATCTATTCTCCCACGGGCTCCAACTCCCTTCTTTAGAACTTGAACTTCTAGGAAGCCTGGTCAGGTGGGCTGAAACCAGTCAGTTCAGGATACTTTTACCTCCCTCCAAGTATAAGTCTCTCCTATTGATAAAACCAAAGCTTTGTTCTGCATATGAACAAATGACAAATTTTTAATCAATTTGCAATTATTTTTTCATAGCTAACAAATCTGAGGTCTTAACATTGATTGCCGACTTCTAGCTACCTTTCTCTTATCCTGGGATAAGAGAGAGGTTCGGCCTCTACCTTGTATACGTATGATTTTGATTTATATAGATTTTTGGCATTATGCCAAACACTGGGGCAACTAAGGCCATTCAGCACTGCAACGGAAATTAACAGTAAAAGATTTGAAGTGTTTCAGGAGGAAAAACATTGCAGTTGCACTATGAAACAATTGTTGGGAGAGGGTGGACAGTAAGATGGAAGAAAGAGAATAGAAACGGAGGTACAGTAAAATGAATGAAAGTAGTTGCAACTAGAGGCCGAAGGGACACTGCAAAGAACCTTAAGTAATTTGCATTGCGTATACTTATAAGTTGCCAGATGCCACAGATTCCTTGCATTACAATCTCTTGATTGTTTTTAACTGGTTTCCAGCTGGCATTAAAAGATATCCTATCGTTGTGACCTCAGGTTTGTTAACTATGAAAAATACAAATTGATAAAAAAAAATTTCATTTTTTTCTACATGTTGTTGTGTTGCAGTATTGTATTTAAAATAAATAAAAAAAATTTGTACACTAGTTTGGGGGGGGGTGAGGTTGCCAAAATCCACTCTCGCCTTTGCATTTAAATAATTTTTCATTACAAACTGCGTGTAACACATGATAAATTATTAGAAATTCTGTGACTGGAATACAACAAAATATAGTAGTACTGGAGTACAGTCTAGTCACTTGAAAGTCGATACATTTAAACTCAAAATAACAGTGCAAGTCAACAATTTTAAGAATAGTGCCGTTAAATTTAGCTCTAAACAAACTACTGATTTTTGCTAATAACTGCTACCAATCTACCTTTCATGAGCACAAGCTAATGGGGCACCCATACTAGACATTACACTAAGACATAAAGTGTTTTTTGCGTTCCTTCTCTAAAGCATTGCTTTTCAGTATGCCTCTTGGCTATTATCAATCAATGGCAAATATTGCCTAGGATTAAGCTTCAACATTTCACACTTCCAAATCTTGATGGATGCATTAAATCTGAAAGTGGCTGTATTTTTCAATTCACACCAATACACTACTGTAAATAGCCAGACTAATATTTATGAATACATCATCTTTGGCTAAATTGGCTGAACTAAGTCAATCTTAAGAGAGGGTTACAGTTTTCCTCAGGCTGTCAAAAACTACCCTTTAAAATTACTTTTATGATGCAATACACTTTTGTAGTTGTGATGTATCTTTATCTATGGCATTCCTAAGATGCATGTCTTTAAAAATAGTTACATGTTATTTCAACTTGCAATGCTATATGAGGAGTATTTCATCAAATGTCTGGGAGGCATTTTTTAAACCTCTTTAAATTACTGCATCCAATTACAACTTTCATTTTCCTATGCACTAAGAATTACACAAATTTCTTACAAGATAAGTTAGGCAAAGGAGGTTTCACAGTCTGAAATGTCAAATAACCTAGGAATTTTCTGGTACAGGTATGCAACTAGTATCATAACTAATGTCCAATTACAATAAGAAAATTGTATAATGTTAGACTTGCAATAAAAATCTATAGATTTATCTTATGAATACTTTACAAAGCAAAGAAATATTTATGCTAAAATTCTAAAGGGCAAAGAGAAAATTCATGCTTACCATCATGATGCGAATGGTGATAATATTGCACTCCATCATGTGACAGCGCTCGCCCCATTTGTTTCATCCTTTGTTGCGTGGCTACATAGTCTGGAGGAACACCTGGTGCCCCACGTCGAATACGGCTGTTACACACACCTGAGGAAATTTTATAATCTTTTTTTAAGAAATGTATACAACAGCATAAATATTTTCTTCCATTACACACATATATAAATAACAATTTATAACATGATCCAGTTTTTTCTTATTGTTTAGTTCAATGGTAACTTAAAGAAATATTTAAAAGGGGATTTTTAATTTAATTTAAAAATAAAGCAGTTACTAGAAGATATAATACTCCTTAAATCTCAATAAATGGGTGTGAATAAGCATGCACAAATATATGTACACCATAAGTTACAAAAAGTGGGTCATACACAAGTAACAACAAAATGGCTGACCCATCAAATTTACAAGTAAATTATTGAAGTTTTAACCTTTTCCCTTCTTTATTCTGGAAGAAATTCTCTTCCAAGGTTGACATATAATTCTTCATAAAGCATCATGCTATCATGGCATTTAAAATAACATTAAATAGGGCAATATTTTAATAAAGCCAAGTTTAAATTAATTCTAAATGTATTATTATTTATAGTTTAAATTTTTTTATATAAATAATGATACCATATTATTTAAGCTAAACAAAGCTTTGATTTTATAATTTTTAAAAAATGTTTGGCACTTCTATGTAACAGCATTACTATTTTCCTAAAGACTGAATACTACAAAAAAATATTACTTTTGTAAATTTATGTCAAAGAGTTACTTTTTGCATGTTTAAATTCCCTGCACAAAAATAGAAAGCCAAGTTCATATATAGTGTTTAGAACAGACAATTACTGCATTCATGGCTTTCATTTCATTACAAAAATTAAAAAAATAGATGCTGGAGGATTTTTGACTATGCATGAATGCTTTATGATTAGGGTTTTTTGCCGTGTGTGAATGTTGTTGCTTGCTTCTTGTATTAACACTTAAAATTTTTCATAAAATCACATCCTCTTATACATCCATACTTATCAATTTTTAAATTGGTGGGTAACTAGAAAAGAAGGTACAATATAATGTATATGTATAAGTATGGTACAGTATATACATATATACATGTACTATTACAAACCTAATGACAAGTAGCTAAACATTATCTATGAATGGGAAACATGAAGTTTATTTGCAATGGCTAGTAGCCATGCAGGGTACAGTAAACTAGGGTAAAATACTCATTGAACAGTGACCAGGTATACAGAAGAAAACCAGCTTGATACAAAACATTCAATACATATTTGGCCATTCAAAAATATATACTCATCACTCTATAGCAGCACTTCAGCTGACAATGACAAATTCACACACTTATTATATGCTTCTACAAGACATTTATTTTTTTTAAAACGAAACAAGTATTTTTGTTAACCTGGTTTGGGCCCTTTTTGTCTAAACTAATGAGAAGACAACATAAAAAGAACTTTCTTATCTACTTAGTAAATTACAAGTTCTATTTTACACATCTCTTGCTATCAAGTTTTACTTTTACCAAGTGGCAGATGAGGAGATGGACTTCTTCGACATTAATGAAAACACATAGTATGTGACATGACATCTCTAATTATATGTGACATGACATCCCTAATTATATCTCAAATACCAGTGCAGGTGACATTTTCCATATTAGTTACCTGCAGAAAATCCCAATTTCTCTTGGGTAATGCAGTAATGCTTAAAATGAACTTTAGAATTTGCCTATTTTTACAAGTTTTGTATTACACATTCAATACATACTTTCTACTTGACATTATTGGCAGTAGAACCAGATAACAGAGTTCAGAAAGCATATTAATATAGTAATACCTAGACCTTTGTTTAAATAAAATTTTCTTCACTCAAGAATCAATCTGATATGTGACTAACTTCCAGTAAGAATAGTGGAATCACAAAGTCAAGGCAAATCGTATGGCTTAACTACTCATAGCTAAAATCCATACCTTCACTATGAATTGATAGTCTCATATCTATCACTTCAACGGAATTAGATCATACTTATGAACTGCCGTTCATCCTTTATTCCTATAAAATCTGCCCTTCTGTTTTGTTCCCAAATAACTTGATTACTTCACTATGTATTCCATTTTGCAATTACTATTATGCCTTTTTAATGCATTTCCTGTGAAGTCTGACAAAGCTCTGGGCTAATGCAAATGTTCCAGGGCGAAAGGCATATTATTTGTGTCGTACACATGATCAGACCAAGTTTTTAGCTACATAATACTACAGTTGCATATCTGGAGAATGAAGAGAAACCACACCAAGGGTAATGACCTTTAAGAAGATTTGTTTCCAAGCAGCAAGATGTAATGGGATATTTCTTCACCAGAGCTCATCGATACAGTAATAGATTCAGCATTGCTTCTCCATACAGGAATTTGTCAAGTTTCCTAGAAGCAAAATTCCCTTCTACAGATACACGAATAAACTTTGGGAACAACTTTGGAGCTTGCCTTTACTCCTTTCAGTTTCCCAATGAGCATTGCTAAGATAATGTTTGCTCAAGATCTTGAAAATGACACTCTTAGAACCCAAATGGTATAAAGACCTTGTCCAAGTGCCTTTGCTATTCTCAATTTAGCTTTTTTTGCCAGAATATAACAGCCGTTCAGAGAGCTAATAGCATATTATTTAGATAGTTATGGTGAAAGAGGTAATGGAGGCTCTGAATAGTAATGATGGCAGGATTCTGACTTTGTAATAGGATGAGCCTTCCACACTTTGTCTGTCACCTTAAGCAACAGATTTGCTATCCAACTCTTCATAAACTAGAAAACTATTTTGGAATTCTGAAAGGTTGTCTCCGGCCTATTACTCATCTAAAGTAGCATGTTCAAGACCTTAAATATGCCTCTTAAGAAACTAAACATTATAATTTCCTTCCTACTTGCTTTTGCCAGAAAGCATTTTTCCTGCATGTGCCTGTTTTGATTATGCATGGTTCCAATGTGCTTCAATTTTTAGGATATCCTGAATGAGAAGCTTAATAAATAACCACAGCATATGCTTTAAGAAATTTTTCCTTTCTAGTTACTATTACAAACACTATCTATTTAACAAAATCAACTGAATCAACTCTATTCTCCTGTAGGATTACCCTCTTGCCAAAGTTACAGATCATAGTTAGATCCTTAGTCATTACCAGGAGTAAGGGGACCATGTATTGGCTACAGTTATTTGGAATTCCCAATCAACCCACAGGTTTCTGGTATGTTCATAATTATGTGTGGTGGCAATGTTATCTCAAGGACACCATTCACAGGTTTGTGATGTGTTCATTATATGGTTCTGTAGCATAAAGCTACGAGATTCGCATGTTTTTTCTTTGTCTTATTCTCACGCATCATCTGTCTAGGCCCTTAAAATATTAAAATCTTGTACTTCCAGTACCTGCCAGGAATGGCAGGCATCCTGATACTCAAAAATGGCACAAGAAATCTACTGGGTAACATAATTGTATCTGTATAGCACTTTGAACCATGATATTGGAATTCATATTATGGGATTAGTCAAGATCACTTTAATGGGATGCAAAGGAGATTAGTCTGACTTGAGATTTCATGGGGGAATGTCTTTCATTCCTTGTCCCAGTATATTATTTGCTCAAAAATATACACAGTTACAGTAGGTTTTGGTTCTTATCTTTTATGATAGTAGTATGTCAGTTGTAATTGTAATTTTGCTAAGTAAAGTACAGGCAGGCCCTGGTTATTGCCGATCTGGTATTATGGTGCTTTTCTAGCCCCATAAAATCTGCGATTTATGGCGCTACAACGGGCCGAGTTTCGGTTATCGGCACCATAAATCGCCAAGTTTCGATTAATGGCGGTTTTCACTTATCGGCAACCCCCCCCCCCAATAACCAGGATCTGCCTGTACTAAAAAACATTAGAAATAACATGTATAAATCATTTAAAGGTATTTCATCTCCCCATCCAAGAACATCTGTAAATTTACTCAAGGATTGCTGGTGATTTTTCTTTTATTTTATATGTAAGCTTTAAATGTAATTTTACAACAAAAAATGCATACATGTATATATTAGAAAATTAGTGTATTTTTATGAATGTCTTGGAAAAGAAGCCTTGCACAGGGTTGGAAATATTCACTTTCAACTTCTCGTCGAAGGTATGAAAATGTTTTTTTTAGATATTTCATAAACCATGTGCATTTGCATATCTCCCTCTTTCCAGTAATGTGTTTATTTTCTTTAGTATATCTTAGTTTAACTAGATAACTGAGCTGATTACCGGCTCTCCCAGGACCTACAGCTTATTGTGGGATCCGAACCATGTTATATTGAGAAATTAATTTCTAATCCCCAAACAAATTCCTCTGATTCAACATTGGCAGAGCGGGGAGCCGAACTCGTGATTACCGAATTGGTAGGCGAGCAGGTGATCCACTTGTCCAACAAGGAACTCTTCATTTTCTTAACTTGGCTGATCTTAAACTTTATTTTCTTAAACTGTTAATGTATGTTTAGCCTGGCCTGAAAGAGTTTATGTTCTTAGATATACAATTCAATCATTTGTTCTCATATTACTCAAGGCTTCAAAATAATATGGCAGTTTCTGGACTTCCTTTTATGTATATGCTTACTGAGAATGCCTAAATGTCACTGCTTTGAGCTCATTATCTTGTCATAAAGTGCTAAGAACTGTTTTCTCTTATGCCGTGATAATTTATATTTTGCATAATTACTCAATTTGAAGTTGGGTTTCTACACTTACTCCTTTTGCAATTAGGTCTTAATATGACTTTCTGCTGCTTGCACTAAACCACTAAGGCTTGAAGCAGAAACATGTTCTGGATCCTTGTATCCAAACAAATATTAAAAAGAGACGAGAGAAAAAATCAATATACAGTAGTACCTCGACATACGAAAGTCCAAGCTTACGAAAAATTCAAGTTACGAAAGCAAGTAAGATTTTTTGGCTCTACATACAAAAATGGTTCAGGTTATGAAAGGTTGTTGCTGTAAAGTCCCGAGATTTGCCTGGACCACCGATAACAATTTTAAAACTCGTGCGCCGCCAACTGAGTAGACTTCCCACCATCCTCCCGCTCTCCCATTGGTTCCTGATGCTAGTCACTGCCATAAGATCCTGCTCTCCTATTGGTCAGCATCTCTCCCATTGGTTCCTGATACTAGTCACTGCCATAAGATCCTGCTCTCCTATTGGTCAGCATCTCTCCCATTGTGCTCTACATGAAGGCGTCCTTCACCCACTGCTTCGCACCAGCGTTTGTGTACGCACACGGAATTCGTTCGTTCACATATACGATTTCATTTATTAACGTAAATTCGTGTTGGTGATTTCATTGTACAGGCAGTCCCCGGGTTACAACGGGGGTTCCGTTCTTGAGATGCGTCGTAACCCGAAAATCGTCGTAAGCCGGAACGACGTTCTTGAAAACATGTCCACAGGGAAAATTTCACTAATTTGCAATTTTTCTTATCACTAATTTACTTTTTTCATGTGCAACACTGTGTATTCACAAATTACTGTATATTTTCATTAAAATACAAGAGAGAGAGGAGAGAGAGAGAGAGAGAAAGAGAGAGAGAGATAGAGAGAGAGAGAGAGAGAGAGAGAGAGAGAGAGAGAGAGAGAGAGAGAGAGATTACATAAAACCATTAAATTCGTTGACCATTGTATGGCATTGTTAAGCTCCGAGTATCACTGGAGTTATGAGGTAGGGAAATTGATACAGAAAAGACGAAGGGAAGAATTTTCTTTTGAAATTAGTTATTGTATTATTAACTACTTCTATTATTATTATTATTATTATTATTATTTGAAAATATAATAAACCCGTGCATCTACCATAAAAATTCTCTCATCTCAGTAAGAAAGAGGAATTATCCTTACAAGTGAAATGGAAAGGTCATTTTCATCTCTTTAAAATACGACCATTATGAATTTTGTAATTAAAGTTTTTATTATTATTATTATTATTATTATTATTATTATTATTAATAACTGAAATTATCAATAAACACATTTTACATACTAGTACCATAAAACAAAAATTCTTTCATCTTGGTAAAAGAGAGAGCGAGAGAGAGTTTATCTCTCTCTGTTCTCTCAAAAAATACTTATAACGCTTCCAGCGAAAGAGAGGAGGGAGTTACCACTATGACACATTATTATCTTGTGTGGCAAAAAAGAGAGAGAGAGAGTTAACCTTAATTAAAAGTGACATGGATAGATTAGTACGTATTGTATTTCTTTAAAATACTATCACATATGAATTTTGTAATTATACATTATTATATTATTATTATTATTTGAAAGTATTTAAAAACAAATAGTACAAGTACATAAAAAATCTCGAGTCTCAGTAAATGAGAGAGAGAGAGAGAGAGAGAGAGAGAGAGAGAGAGAGAGAGAGGAGAGAGAGAGAAGAGAGAGGGGGGGGGGGGAAATCTCATGAACACGTGATTGCAACACTGCAGCTCTTCCCCCTCCTGGCTGTCACAGAACTTGATATATCTGACAGTTTTAGTACCTGGATCTCGAGAAATGGTTACTGGAAGAAGACTGGGATTTCCTTCAATCTTCCATAATTTTTTTAATATAAGCTAAAATCTTACTAATTCACTATGGTATTTTCTTTAATGAATTGATATTATTGCTGTATAAATTAATATTAATATTTAAAAATAGTAAATAATTTATTTATCATACAAAAAAACATACATCTTACTAATACAGTATTAACCCTCTTACGCCGGAGTGGAAAATAAAAAATTGTCTCCCGTATGCCGGAGGGGTTTCGGAGTGAGCGTGGAAGCGGAAAAAATATTTTTTTTCAAAAAATCACAGCGCGCTTAGTTTTCAAGATTAAGAGTTCATTTTTGGCTCCTTTTTTTGTCATTGCCTGAAGTTTAGTATGCAACCATCAGAAATGAAAAAAATTATAATTATCATATATAAATAATGTAATATATGATAGCGCAAAAATGAAATTTCATATATAATTGTATTCAAATCGCACTGTGCGCAAAACGGTTAAAGGTAACAAGTTACTTTTTTTTTGTATTGTACACTAAATTGCGATCATTTTGGTATATAACACATTGTAAAACGATAAAAGTAACACAGGGAAAATATTATCACAAAATAATGCATGAATTCGTAACGCGCGGACGTAAACAAATATTTTTTTCAAAAATTCACCATAAATCTAAATATTGTCCTAGAGACTTCTAATTTCTTTCAAAATGAAGACAAATGATTGAATATTACTATACTGTAAGAGTATTAGCTTACAATTGCAGTTTTCGACCATATCTGACAAGTTAAAGTTGACCGAATGTTGAATTTTTTTATATATATATTTTTTATATGCAATTATTTCGGAAATAAGAAAAGCCAGCAACCTTCAAAATATTTTTCGTTTTATTCTACATGAAATTGCGCACATTTTCATATATAAAACTCTATGAAATGCCTAATATGAAACGGAGCAAATATTCCGAGAATGGGACGTACACATTTCGGAGATTTGTGGCGGAGAATCCGCGCGCGGAGGGAAGGAAAGATTTTTTTAAAAATTCACCATAAATCTAAATGCTTTGCTAGAGACTTCAAATTTGTTTCAAGATGAAGACAAATGACTGAATATTATTAGACTGTAAGAGTTTTAGCTTACAATTGCGTTTTTCGACCATTTCGGTAGAGGGAGGGGGGGGAGGGGAGCCAAAGTTGACCGAACGTGGTTTTTTTTCTATTTATCGGGGGGGGGGTGGATATGCAAATATTTCAAAAATGAGAAAAGCTACAACCTTCAATTATTTTTTGTTGTATTCTACATGAAATTGCGCACATTTTCATATATAAAACTTTATGTAACGGCTAATTTAAAATGGTGCAAACATTACCACAATCGCACGTATGATTTTTTCAGAGGAGTTACCGCGCGGACGTAAAGAAAATGTTATTTTTTTCATTTTTCATAAATTCACAATAAATCGAAATATTGTGCTAGAGACTTCCAATTTCTTGCAAAATGAAGGTAAATGCTTGAATATTACTAGAATATAAGCGGTTTTAGCTTACAATTGCGTTGCGTTTTTTTTCGACCATTTCGGTAGAGTCAAAGTTGACCGAATAAGGTTGAAATTTTGGCCAATTATAGTTTTTTATATGAAAATACTCAAAACTGATAAAGCTACAACCATGGTTGTTTTTAGTTGTATTGTGCATGAAATTGCGCACATTTCCATATATAAAACTTTATATAACGGCTAATTTTAAAATGGTGCAAACATTACCACAATTGCATGTATGATTTTTTTCGGAAGAGTTACCGTGCGGATGTAAGGAAAAAGTTTTTTCATAAATTCACCATAAATCGAAATATTGTGCTAGAGACTTCCAATTAGTTGCAAAATTAAGGTAAATGATTGAATATTACTAAAATATAAGAGAAGAGTTTTAGCTTACAATTGCGTTTTTCGACCATTTCGGTAGAGTCAAAAGTTGACCGAAGGTTGAAATTTTGGCAATTATCGTTACTTATATGAAAATATCTCAAAAAACTGATAAAAAGCTACAATCATGAGTATTTTATTGTTGTATTTCTACATAAAAATGCGCACATTTTCATATATATACTCATGTAACGGCTAATTTACAATGGTACAAAAATTATGTCAAAGTGATGAAATAATTTCCGAGATGTGTCACAGATACTTTTCAGTGCGGCAAGAAAGAAATTCGTGCTTGCGCGCCTCCGTAATGATTGTAAACAAAACAACACCTGATCCGTGAACTCCCAGGCATCCCAGGCAAGGCAGCCTGATTCAAAGTTTTAGGCTGGTAGGGCTATAAGTATTTTTTCCAACGAATTTTAAAAAAACTTTTGCAAGTCGACGTAAAATACGTACAGTCGGCACACGAGAGACAAAAAATGTTGACGTAAAATACGTCCAGTCGGCGTAAGAGGGTTAATCAAAATTAATATTTGAAAATTAGTAAATCATTTTTGTATTATAAAAATGTATTTAGTCATGAAAATAAACATCAAAATACACTAATTAGTGATTATTTTCGTCGGAAAATACAAAGAGAGAGAGAGAGAAGAGAAAAACTATGGTTTTTATATCCAAGTCTAAGTAGAGTATAATGGAAAGGATTCTTTAAGTTTGAAGGAAATAATGGTTTCAATGGATATTTTTGCTGTTTTGTATTTAAAGGATATGTATACTTGTTTGGAGAATGCCGTTCCTTATCCTTCCTTTGACTATGGGTTACCATACAGGTTTAATACTGTAAATTAAATTAATTTATGCGCCCCCCACTCAGAAACTAGTTCTGCGTATGAGGTATCGTTAAAAGGCATAAAAAACCGTCGTAACCTTGGAATTTGCATTGTAATCTAACCAGAAACTTAGTTTTGTTAATTATGTATACTAGAAACAAGCAATGATTTTTTCAATTATTTTGTGCTTTTTGGACTGTTATGAACTGCGCATCCCAAGCTAGTGTATTCATTCACTTGGAAACTAGTTCCACATATGAGGCGTCACTAAAAAAATTTAAAAAATATGACATAAAAAGTGTCGAAAATCATCATAACCTCAAAATTTTTGTTGTAATCTAACCAAAAATGATATTGTTATGTTACAATAAAGTTTCATACATACTTACCTGGCAGATATATACATAGCTAAGACTCCGTCGTCCCGACAGAAATTCAAATTTCGCGCCACTCGCTACAGGTAGGTCAGGTGATCTACCGGCCTGCCTGGGTGGGGTGGCAGGATAGGAACCATCCCCGTTTTCCAAGTATCATATTTTCTCTCTTCCACCTGTTCCCCCCCCCCCTCCTGCGGGGAGGCTGGGTGGGCCTTTAATTGTATATATCTGCCAGGTAAGTATGTATGAAACTTTATTGTAAACATAACAATATCATTTTCATACAACACTTACCTGTCAGATATACACATAGCTGATTGGCACCCTTCGGTGGAGGGTAAGAGACAGCTTCTATATGGAATAGACAGGTAAACAACATATGTTGTAGGTATAAATAAAACCTTGGTTCCTACCTGATAGGTGGTAGACTTCGTGGGTGTTTGCCCAGTAGTCTGCATCACCTCAAGAAACTTTAGCGAGTATATGATCTATGGCCAAGAGTTCTTGTGGGTCTGCGATGGGGTCTTATCCGCTTACTCGGCAGAGCCTAAAAGGACTTTGTCAATGGGTGCTGATCCACTTATATGACAATACACCTTATGAAGGAGCACACAACCAATCCCGACCACCTGATCCTAACCATATGTTAGAACTAAGGATTGTTCCGAGTTCCCCATCCCGAATCGTCACAACAACCGTAACTCAAAACCACTACGCACACATACCATAATTTTAAAAAAAAAATTATACTCAACTAATTGGATAAGACGAGATTCTCTTACTGAACAACATAGACGGCGCCCGTGTAGCCTAAGTCCTCCATTGTTCGAAGAGACTCTCGACCATATCCAAAAAGAAGAAAAGTATATACATTTAAGGATTGGTGTCGGCTCCCGTACCCAGAATCGTATCCGCCGATACGAAAGGACCTAGAGAAAACACTTCTCATATGTCACACGCACGTCTTTCAAGTAATGAGATGCAAATACTGAGTTGCATCTCCAAAATGTCGTATCTATGATGTTTTTTTAAGCGACATATTCTTAAACGAGCAAATCGCTGAGTCTCCCTTGAATCCTACTTTATCCTGCAGAGCATGCAATTCACCTAACTTCTTCTTTGCCGTAGCTAAAGATAATAGGAATAGGCATTTTCGGTAATGTCTCTAAACGATGCCCGATGAGGAGGTTCGAATCTTTCCGATGACAGATACTTTAGGACTACGTCTAGGTTCCAGTTCGGAGGTACTGGTTCCTTAGACTTTGAAGTCTCAAAAGACCTTATGAGATCGTGGAGATCTTTATTATCTGCCAGACTAACCTCTGTTCCTGAATACAGCCGAGAGCATACTTCTGTATCCTTTATTGTGGATACGGCTAGATGAGATTTTTCTCTCAGGAATAGCAGGAATCAGCAATTTCCGCTATAGAGGTAGTGGAGGAGGACAACTTCTTGATCTACACCACCTTCTAAATACCTCCCACTTTGATGGTATACTTTCGTAGTGGAGGTTTCGCGTGCTCTCGCGATCGCGCTTGCCACTTCGCGAGAAAAGCCTCTCGCTCTGACAAGTCTTTCGATAGTCGAAAGGCAGTCAGAGCGAGAGCGGGGAGGTTTTGGTGGTACCTCTTGAAGTTGTGTGTCTGAGAAGATCCATCCTTCTTGGTAGGGATCTTGGAAAATCTACGATCCACTCTACCACCTCCGTGAACCATTCCTGGGCCGGCCAAAAGGGGGCTATTAACGTCATCCTCGTCTCTTTTGACGCCACAAACTTCTCATTACTAACCCCAGGATTTTGAAGAAAAGCATATACGTCTACTCGAGACCAATTTAGCAGGAAGGCGTCTACCATAAGAGCTCTTGGATCTTCCACACGACCGAGCAAAACTGGAGCCTTTTTGAAATGAATGTTGCGAAGAGATCCACATGAGGGAGTTCCCCACAGAGACCAGAGATCGGGACACACTTCCTCGTGTAGTGTCCATTCTGTATGAAGGACCTGGTTCCTCCTGCTGAGCCTGTCCGCCCACTCACATTCCTTACTCCCTGTACGAACCTTGTCAGCAGGAGATGTTCCTGTGAGACGTCCAAAGTAATAGGTCTCTCGTGAGCTCGTAAAGGAACGAGGAGTGCGTCCCTCCCTGTTTCCGAATGTAGGCAAGTGCGGTGGTGTTGTCCACGTTTACTTGCACTACCTTGTTTGACACCAGAGGTTCTAGGCTCTTCAAGGCCAGATGTACGGCGAAGAGCTCTTTGCAGTTTATGTGCCAAGACACCTGTGCTGGTTCCCAGGTGCCTGACACTTCCTCTGAGCCTAATGTCGCTCCCCAACAATCTCTCCGACGCGTCGGAGAAACACACTAGGTCTGGGTTCTGTGTTCTTAGAGAGATCCCTTTGTTCTCTTCCAGAGGGAGCAACCACCACTGTAGGTGTGACTTTATCTCCACTGGAATGGGAAAAACGTCCGACAGTTGTCCGGTTTTCCAGCTCCAAGACCTCTTGAGGAAGAATTGAAGCGGACGTATATGAAGTCTTCCTAGAGGGAAGAATTGTTCTAGCGAGGAAAGCGTCCCCAGAAGGCTCAACCATTCCCTCGCCGACGTTTGTTGCTTCTCTAAGAAGAGAGAGACTATCCGCAAACCTTTTGCGATTCTCTCTTGCGAAGGAAAAACTCGAAACCCCGAGAATCCATCCGAATCCCCAGATAGACTAGGTCTTGTCTGGGGGTCAGCTGAGACTCTCGAGGTTCACTAGCAATCCCACGCTTGATTAAATCCAGAGTTAACTTTAGGTCCTCCAAGCACTGTCTCTCCGATCTGGCCCTGATGAGCCAGTCGTCCAGATACATAGAGACATTCACTCCTTTGAGGTGAAGAAACCTCGCCACATTCTTCATCAGGCTTGTGAAGACCTGAGGAGCTGTGGACAGGCCGAAACACAAGGCTCTGAAATGAAAGATCCTTCCCCCCGTCATGAACGGAGGTACTTCTTCGATGAAGGGTGGATCGGGACGTGAAAGTAGGCGTCCTGGAGATCTAAAGACCATCCAATCTCCCTGTCGTAATGACGCCATGACTGAAGCAGAAGTCTCCATGGAGAACTTCTCCTTCTGAACAAATTTGTTCAGAGAGCTGACGTCCAGTACTGGTCTCCAGCCTCCCGAGGCTTCGCCACCAGAAAAAGGCGATTGTAAAACCCCGGGGAGTGTTGATCCCGTACCCAATTCTATCGCTCTCTTGTCCCACATTTGTTCCACCATCGATCGAAGAGTATCCCTCAGCACAGGATCCTTGTATTTGGCTGATAGTTCCCTTGGTAATGACGTTAGGGGAGGAGTGTTCAGGAAAGGGATACGATATCCCCTCCTTAAGATCGCCAAAGATGACGCGTCGCATTTATCAGTGTCCAGGCTTCCACAAATCCCAGGAGCCTGGCACCTACTGGTGCTTGGAGGAGAGAATCTTCATTTTCCCTTCTTAAAGGGACGAAAAGCAGATCTACCTCTCTCTCTGGAGCCTTCCTCCTTGTGGAAGGTCTGGAGGTCGGACCACCTCGAAGGGCTGCCCCGTTGTACTGGGTCCTTTCTTGTCCGATGCAGCAACAGGTTTCTTCTTTCTTGCTGACTGCGTCAGAGATCCTGAGTTCCTTCTCAGTTAAAGAATGCGCCAATGTCCTTTACTAACTGAGAAGGGAACAAAAAGTCAGATAGAGGCGCATATAGCAGTGCTGCTCTCTGAGCATGTGAGACTGCCTTTGTTAAGAAGGCGCCATATACAGTCCTTTTCTTTAAAAAAAGCAAAAGACCTGCCCCAAACAAAGAGGAGATTTCAAAAGATCCATCCTGTACCGCCTTGTCATACAAGACAATATGCATAACAGGGCTTCAGGTTCGATTCCTTCCGAATATGACAATTTGTCCAAAATTGCATTTTTCCTAACTATACAAACCTGAGGTCCTTTTACAATAGGAAGGTACTAGCGGCAGCTGGATAGGTCGTAAAGTTTGCTTTCGAACAAGGGGTTCGGTAGTTAACAAATGCTTGTCCGACAGGCGCGCGCGCGCGACTGGGAGGTAAACAAATCACTTTTGCTTTGGCCCAAGCAAAAACTGCAGAGTGAGGGGTGGCATGAGTGGGGCTATGTGTAAAAGGACCTCAGGTTTGTATAGTTAGGAAAAATGCAATTTTGGACAAATTGTCATTTGTTCCGACACGGCATACAAAACCTTCGGTCCTTTTACAATAGGAAGACTCACTTCTTGGTGGGTGGAATATGAGTCTTTTGTGAACAGACTGGTGTTCGCCCAACCTTGGAAGCCTCCCTGGTCGTAAGAGCGAGGGAAGGGATCCAAGCCTCTGTCCGATATTGATCGGGTGTGCACCGCAGGATCAATGGTCAGACCTCTGGACCGAGTACTAAGAGAGAGGCATGCGTTCTCTTCGTACCAGCAATGCAAGAACTTGTTCCTGTACAGGAGCAAATATAAAGTCATGGTTTGACTCTTGTAGGCATCCACTTCCCCCCCTTGTAGAAGGAAGTGGTGGATATTCTGCTCCTATCCCTAGTGAAGGGATAGGATGGGGCTCTGTCATATAGCTCACCTGCATCTCGTCCTCATCCAGCGTAGTGACGACCATGGCCCTCTGCCCAGCAGGTAGAGGGGAAGGAAAAGACGGGAAGAGAGAGCCAGTCCACTCACTCACTCACACATCCATCACACAGTACACCAGGACTCGATGCTGTTCAGCCTGCGAGGGTCTGGGTTAGCTACACAACTTGTTGAGCAGCCACCACGGGTCCCAAGGAAAAGGTATCCAAGGACCTGTGGGCAATATCCCGAAGGTAGAAGGACGTAAAGGTAGTCTGGTTAGACCAGACCCCTGCTTCAGGACCTGCGCCACGGAGAGAAGTTCTTGCGAAACGCCAACGAGGGGCCAATACTTCTGACTCGTGAGCTCTCGGACGGGACGTACGGATGTCGTCACTACCATCAGCCTCATACGCCCTCCTGATGACCTCACGCAGCCAGAATGAAAGAGTGTTCTTGGATACTTCTTTCTTTGTTGACCCCGGTGCTAACGAAGAGGCGTCGACACTCAGGCCTGAGGTGTCGAGTTCTCTTACATAGCGCCGTAGCGCCCTCACAGGACAAAGCAGCATCTCATCCGCATCATTATCGGTGAAGTCCAATAGGGAGGGAATCGTGAATGACTCGAACCTGTCATCAGGGACTGAAGGTTTCTGGAGTCTTCGCAACGAAGTTCGGGACGAAATCGAGCGTCACGGATCCCCATCCCCTGGAGTGTCGTACATCATAGGAAAAGACCATGAAGTTCCCCCACCTACTCTCTTCGCCGATGCCAGGGCCAGCAAGAAGAGGGTCTTGGTGAGGGTCAGATCCCTGTCTGACGACTCTCGGAGTGGCTCGAAACGGTGTTCGAGTCAGACTTCCCTAAGGACGAGAGTCACGTCCCACGCAGGGGGCCTGAGTTCCCTGGGTGGGCAAGACCTTTCGAAGCTCCTCATAAGCAAGGAGATCTCGAACGAGTTCGAGATGTCCAACCCCCTCAGTTTCAGGACGAGCGCCAAGGCGGCTCTGTATCCTTTAACTGTGGGGACTGAGAGGAGCTTCTCTCGGCGAAGAAAAACGAGGAAATCCGCTACCTGCTGAAGAGTGGCTCTGAGAGGAGATAGACCCCGTCTACGACACCAACCACAGAAGAGGCCCACTTCCCCCCTGGTACACAGCTGCAGAGGACTGACGGACGTTCCCAGCCATCTCTGTTGCTGCGCTACGAGAAAAGCCTCTCGTTCGCAAGAGATGGTGGATAAACAGCCAGCCGTGAAGACGTAGGGACTGGACTGCTCGGTGGTACCGCTCGACGTGTGGGCTGGGCGAGAAGGTTGTGCCAAGGGGGAATCTCTCTCGGTTCTCCTGCGAGAAGAGCCAGCAGGTCCGGATACCAAATGGCCTGTGGCCATTTGGGAGCCACCAGGATCATCCTGAGATTCGGGGTGACCAGCGCTCGACTGATCACCTTGCGAATCAGGCTGAACGGGGAAAGGCATAGGCGAAGAGGTTGTCCACGGTGTTGAAGAGCGTCCTCTGCAGCTGCCCATGGGTCCGGCACGGCCGAGAAGAACACCTGGAGCTTCCTTGTTGTGCCGGGTGGCGAACAGATCCACGACTGGTCGCCCCCACAGGTCGAAGAGCCTTTCCGCCACGTCCTGGTGTAGAGACCATTCGGTCCCTATCACCTGATCCCGACGGCTTGAGCGTGTCTGCTACTACATTCCTCTTCCCTGGAAGTGTAGCGTGCCGACAGCTCTATTGAGTGTGCCTGAGCCCACTCGTGCACTGCCGAGTCAACTGGTACACAACGGGAGAGACACTAGGCCACCCCTGTTTGTTGAACGTAAGCCACCACCGTGGTGTTTGTCGCACATCAACACCACTGAGTGTCCCATCAAGCGGTCCTGAAACTCTTGGGGAGAGCGAGGAACGCTGCCTTGAGTTCCAGAACATTGATGTGAAGGTGCTTGTCGTTCTCGTCCCACACTCCTGAAGTCAGCAACTCCTCCAGGTGTGCGCCCCATCCCTCCCTCGGTCGATGCGTCTGAGAACACAGCAGCTGCATGTCCGGGGGGGGAGTGCGCAGAGGCACTCCTCTTAAGAGGTTCCTGTCGTCGAGCCACAGGCCTAGGTCCTGCCTCACCTCCCCTGTGTTCAGCGACACTGAAATGGGAAAGCTTGGGGGGAATCCGTCGCCTGTGACCAACTCTCCTTTAGCCTCCACTGAAAGAGACCGCAGGTGAAGAACGCCCGTGAGGGACTAACTTCTCGAGTGACGACAGGTGTCCGATCACGCACTTGCCATCGCTGAGGCTACCTGTTTTCCTTCTGCCGAGACAGGAACTGGTTGGCTGCCTCCCTGAATCTGCTGATCCGCGAGTCTGCGGGGAAGACTCGCCCTGCTACCGTGTCGATCAGCATACCCAGGTACTTCATCCTCTGCTTGGGCTCGAGATCGGACTTCTCGAAGTTCACAACGATCCCCAGATCGCGACAGAACTCGAGCAGTCGATCCCTGTCCTGTAGCAACTGCGAGCGGGAGCTCGCCAGGACTAACCAATCGTCGAGATACCTCATCAGACGTATCCCGTGCGAATGGGCCCAAGCAGACACCAGAGTGAACACTCGCGTGAACACCTGTGGGGCGGTTGAGAGACCGAAGACAGTGCCCTGAACTGGTACACCGTCCCGTCGAGGATGAAGCGGAGGTACTTTCTGGAGGGACTGATGAATGGGTATTTGAAAATACGCATCCTTCAAGTCCACTGAAAGCATGGAATCGTTCTCCCTGATGGAGTCGAGCACTGAGCGTTGCCGTCTCCATCGTGAACGGGTCTGGCGAACAAAACCGGTTCAGGGGAGAGAGATCTATCACCGGGCGCCAGCCTCCGTAGACTTTTCCACCAGGAAGAGTCGACTGTAAAGCCCGGTGACTGATCCGTGACGATTTCTACAGCTCTCTTGCTCAGCATGTCTTGATCTCCTGTCTGAGTGCTACGTCCTCTTCGATGACTGGAACGTACGACTGCTGTTGGAACCTGGGTTGGAGGTGAGGGGTGGCCGAGATTCGAAGGGTAATAGATATCCCTCCCGAAGACATCTACAATCCAGGTCTCGGCGCCGTAGCGCTGCCAAGTTGCCCAAGGCATGGCTGGCAGGCACCCCCCCACTTCCGGCAGCAGGTGAGTGGGAACGCCGTCCCTAGCGTTTCCCCCCTTTCTTCGACTTCTTCCAGAGCCTCCACGGGATGAGGAGGGCTGGGAGGAGGGCTGGTTACGGCCCCCCTTGCTAGAAGTCGAAGAAGACAGAGTCATTCCTCGGAGGGGCTTCGACGCAGCAACCGTCTTAGCAGCCGAGGAAGCGCTAGCCGAGCTCTTAGACTTGGCCGCAGTCCGAGGCTGCCCAGAAGCCTTCGAGACTGCCTGGTGAACCAGACGATCACTGTCCTCAGTGCGCCGTCTGTCCACCGCAGCGTCCACCATCATCTCCTGGGAAGAGAGACGTGGAACTCCGTAGAGGTCCGTTTCGAAGCCCCACCCGCGCCGCCTCACGCCCGGCCGCCCTGGAAACCCGAGTAAGGACAGCGTCCTTCGTCGGAGAACCAGGTTGGCCCACAGGTTCACCGTCTGGTGGGGCAAGGAAGGAGATGGCTCTTCCCCCAGGACTGGCAAACTCTCCTGAAGGCCGAGTCATCTTCGGGAGAAATTCCCCCGGAGTTGGGCTGCGACCTTAGATACTGTGAGGGACCACAGATCTAGCCAGGAGACGGCCTGGAAAGCTGCCATGGCGGTAGATTCCAGGCCGAGTGCCTCTTGCTGCGAGAACCACAGGTTCTCGGACAGGAGCTGTTGCAGAGACACACCCGGAGTCAGCCTAGCTAACTCCGGGTTCACCTGTTGGGCGGCATCGGGTCTTCAGATGGCACGTAAAAACCGCCGCTGTCGTAGCAGAGGAGGTGGAAGCAGCTTGCTCGACCTGCCAGACTTGAGCGAACCGTCTTGTCCGGAGACAAGCGATTCAACCTGGTCAGCACTGAGTCCGCAAGCTCGGAACGCGGCAAAACACCCACCGTCGGTCTGGGCCCTCACGGGCTTCGGGCCCCAGAACGACTCGAGCCGGGACGTGGGCTCGGAATGGTGGGAGCGGCGATCCTTCCCGAGGTCGTTGTGCTGACGAATCAGCGCAATAACCTCGGCAAAGTTCCTCTGGATCTCGGGCGTGATAGCATCCTGTGGAGTCGGACCGTCCAGTCCCTCGAACAGGAGTACCTCCCGAGACCCTCCTCCTCAAGGAGAGGAGCAGCGACAGCCCCCCCCTCTCGGTCCTCCTCCAACCACCTGTGCGTACGACCTGGCTGGTCCGAGAACCGAGCCTGGTACGTACGACGACGTGCGGGATCCTGAGGGGCGCACCCCTCACGATCACTCCTCAATACCTCGCCCCTCCCGGTGTAACCCGAGGAGGTTGAAGGTATGGGAGAGGCAGACCTGACGCTCTCTCCTCGCTCACTGGCAGAACCAGCGGGCTTGGAGGGACTGCAGGCGATCGCCAACCCGCGGTGGCGATCGAGCTTGCAGACCTAGTCGAGCCGTCTCGCTGTGGAGAACGGCTGGACCGAGAACAGCGGCCCCGGTCTCGTGTGTCAGAGGAGCTGGTGCTGGTCGCCGTACCGATCGCTCTCTGTGAGAGCGACGGTCGGCGACCGGCGAGCTCCACTGTCACGGTGAGACCGGTGCGTAATCCTCACGGTGCGTCAGTTCGCTGGTACCAGGGACCGGTGGCTGGTTGCCCGGCGAACCGGTGGGGGGACCTCCTTTCCCAGCCTCAGCCCGTGGCCGGGTCCATGGACCGTCACGTCCGCCCTGGGTAGCAGCGCTCGCCGTGAGAGCGAGAGCTGGTCTGATGAGAGTCGCTGTGAGCGGCTGTCACCAGTCTTCCGCTCCGTGCCGTGAACCTGACGGCTGGGGGGGGGGGGGAGCGGACTGTCAGAGGTATGGTTCCTGGTCTGCACGGTCGCGGTGTAAGGCGTACCGGGTGGCAGTCAATGCCTAATACCCCTCTCACGCCGCACAGAACACAGAGCGAAATTGGTGGCCTGGAGACCAGATTAAGGTACCTGTATAGTTAACCTGTACCATAATGGTGCGAGGCCAGTAGGGTAACCGTGAACGAGAAAGGGAATAACAGCAGGTGAGGAAGTGCCGGTGTTAGCCGGCAACCCACCCCCTCTGGTCCCCGTAGTCTTCTCTTCCTTGCGGAGAAGAGACGGGTCCCTGCTCCCGAAGGAGCATGGCGACCAGCGGAAGAACCCCCCGTTCTCACCAGAGCGAGACGGGCCCTTAGAAGCTCCCGAAGGAGACTTCTTAGGGGGGGGGGAGGCGACCTTCTTCTTCTTAGGCGGGGGAGCCTTAGAAGAAGAAGGGGAAGAGGCGGCAGACGACGACGACGACGAAGAAGACGATGAAGACGACGACGACACCTTCCTCCTCTCTTCTTCTTCTGTTCGTCAACCGTCCTCAGGTACCGACGTCAGGTCTGTCATCCAGGACGGAGCCGGGGCTGCTGTTGCCGAAGCAACAGGGCCCGGACGTACCTGTCCGAACAGACCAGCATCGGGAGCAGCGGCGCCAGGAACAGGAACAACATCAGCAGGTGCGAGCATCACAGGAACGGCAGTCGGAGACGGCAGGAGCAAGGAACAGGAAACAGCAGCGGTGGTCACGGCAGGTACGGCAGGCTGTGTGTGGGCGGTACAGATGGTCGAACCAGCGGCACAGACCTCATCGGCACCGGTGGGAGGTCCAGGGGCGAGCTATTCGGGCACATGAAGTCCGGTCGTGGCAACACGGCAAACCAGGTGGCGGCATCACACTCCCCCGAGTTACGGCGACTGGCCCCTGCACCGATGTGTGGGTGTCACAGAGACCGCGTGCTGGGTGTACACCAGGTGAGGAAGGTGACGCGTAGCCGGGTGTTGTCAGGGTCGTGGTGGTGGTTGTGGACCGTTGCATGAGTAACCGCCACGGAGCCAGCCAGATGATAGAGCAGCCCCTGGACACTCGGCACGCCCTGCAGCCCAACGATGCCCACACCTGTCCGAGGTCATCCTTCACGGCAACCGCACCTGAGGAGTCAAAAGTCGGGTGATTAGGAGGATCTACCCGCTCGCGCGAAGACGAGCGGATAGAGGACCACCCAGAATACAACTCGACGTCAGGGTTTATCTAGCGCCCTCTCCACACTCACACGTCGGAGAGGAGAAGGACCTAGACCACCACCCCCCCCGAAGGGGGAAGGCGCGAGACGTGGAAGTTGAGCAGGGCGGCAGGAAAGAAGACGAACGTGTCAGTCACCAAAGGTAGTCGCGGGCGGAGAGCTTTCCGACGACTCCTTTGCAGGCCTTCGCTTCTTCCTGCCCTCATACAAAGTCCACTGCGCCTCGACCAGTCATTACACACATCACAGGGCTCGGCCCGGGTGCATTCGCGCCCCCGACACCGAGCACACAAATATGAGGGTCAATCTCCGGGAATGATCTAAACTTCCCGCATTTTGCGCCCTTCGATACCCGGGCAAAGTCTCCTTGGGGTAGCGAGGCGAGGAGATTCCATCATTATTCACTGAAGCCGTAATTAAAAATATGTAAAGAGAGAATAATTGTACTTACAATACTCTTTCATACACAATTACAACCAAACTTAGAAAGCAAACGACGAGCAGCGGGCAGAGAGCGAACACACACGTCCATCCACTGTGAGGCCGAAAGCAAAAGTGATTTGTTACCTCCCAGTCGCGCGCGCGCGCCTGTCGGACAAGCAGTTAACTACCGACCCCTGTTCGAAAGCTTACGACCTATCCAGCTGCCGCTAGTACCTTCCTATTGTAAAAGGACCGAAGGTTTGTATGCCGTGTCGGAACAACATGGGGGACTTTCTTGGACATCACCCCAAGGGACCAATCTAAGAAGTTAAAAACTTCCAATACACAAAGCGAAAGAGTCCCTTGAGGAGATGATCCAGTTCCGAAATTCCCCACGTAATCCGTGCAGAATTGAGACTTTGACGCCGTGAAGCGTCAACCAAAGTCGAAAAATCTGTTTCGGTTGTAGAAGGGAGAGCAATACCCATATTCTCTCCCGTCTGATACCAAATGCCTCTTTTCCCAGCTAATCTTGCTGGAGGCATGCAGAAGACTGTCCTCACTAAGTCTTTCTAGACTTCATCCATGAGTCTAAGGAATGTAATGCTCTCTTCATCGATATGGTGGGTTTCATTTTGAGAAAAGACGAAGGCTTCTTCGTTTTAGCACTGGAAAAGAGCGAGCGCGGAGAAGGAGGAGCGGCAGGTGTCAACCTCGTCTCCGTACTCCTCAAGAAGTAGGGTAGTCAACACCTTATAGTTAGACAGACCTTCTCTTCCACTATATTCGTCATCCGAGTTTTTCCTCTAACTCGGGATCTACATGCGTCTCCGCTCTCCTTTCCGAACGTTCTTCTTCTTGAGGAGACAAACTCCTAATAGGAGAGGGGCTAAGGGAATGATAATCCTTCCTCTTTCCCTCCCGCTCTAATAGTCTTGGAAGGCGTCATAAGCTTCGGCTTCTCTAGAATTTTAGAAGACGCTTCATGCTTACATGACGCTTCCCGTTCGCCAAGCGTCATGGATGACGTCTTTTGCTGACGTCTCGATGACGCTTCGCGCTTGGAAGAACGCTCCGCTCTCCAAAGGCGTCCTACTTGGCGTCATAATATTGGACGGAGCGTCATGTCTAGCTCCGTTTCCAATGACGCTTCGCGTCTAAAAGACGTCTTACGTCTCTCTGGCGTTACGAAACTCTCGTAAGCACCTGTTTCTCGCTCTCGACTAGACGTTCTGTAAGACGTTTTAGCCGTTTCCCGTCTGTATGACGCTTCTCGTTGAACAGGTGAGAGAGGACGCGACTTTTTAATTGGAAGCGTCACGTCCTTCCGACGTGGCGCTAAACTCCCACTAGAGATGACAGTTGCTCTTGAACTGCCATAATGATCTTTCTTGACGCTTCTCCCACGTCCAGTGCATGACGTCTTTCGTCATCACTCGGGGGAGAAGAAGGAAAGGGTACTTCCGCGTACACTTCAGGTGACGCTGACGCCACCTTCGCTTTCTTTGCTAGAAGACGGAGCGTCATCTGAGAAACGCTCTGGACTAGAATCTATGTCAGGCTTCATATGACGCTTCAGCGGTCTCGACAAGTTCGATTCCTTCCACCCTCTGTTTAGGTGAGGGAGAGGGAGAGGACGAGAAACACTCGCGAAGGACGCTTTTTCTATAGCGCCCTTGAGCCGCCTGCCACGAAGCAGAGCTAGCTGAAGGGACGTCTGAACCGTTGGGGGATTACCCCACAACCTCCTTAAAGCTTTCGACTTTCCTTCTCCTCTGGGCTTGTGAGCTTGGAAGAGGTCTAGGCCTGGAGTTCGTCGCAGGGACGATCAAACGCCCAACACAACAACACTGGGAGAACTCACTTCACTGTAATGCTCACTTTCACTAGCCTTACCTTTGAAGTCAGCCATCTTGGACTTCATGTCTCTAATTGTAGCTTTCAGATTGGCGATTTCCGATGCCGAATCCGAAAAAGCACTCTGAGAATGAGATACATAGGGAGAATCTACATCAGTAGGATTAGAATTATCAGTGAAAGGCTCAATAGGCCTTGAACTCACACCTTTCAATCGTCTAATTCTATCCCTCTCTAACTTCTTCAAATAAGAAGTCAAAGTCTTCCACTCTTCTGCATTCAATCCCTCGCATTCCTTACAAGTATTAATAGCAGAACACTGAAACCCCCTACATTTACGGCATACAGTGTGAGGATCAACCGAAGCTTTCGGTATCCTCACCCTGCAGCCTACATTCACACACATTCTCACACTCACATTAGAATCAGACATACTGAGAAAAATCCAAAAGAGTTATTCCAAAAAACAGTCCACTGTAGCGAATGCCAAAACACGATCCAAATACGTCACCAAAAAGCCGAAAAACGATGATCAAAGGATGAAAAATGAATCTAAGTCAGGAGGTAATAACAACAATGTTGATACCACTGGCGACAGAGAAAATATGATAGAAACGGGGATGGTTCCTAGTCCTGCCACCCAGGGCAGGCCGGTAGATCACCTGACCTACCTGTAGCGAGTGGCGCGAAATTTGAATTTCTGTCGGGGACGACGGAGTCTTAGCTATGTATATATCTGACAGGTAAGTTGATTGTATGAAAACTTATTTTTATTAATATACTGTGCTAAACTATAAAGGATTCTTATCATAGTATGCGTTTTTTAAAAGCGTCGTTAACTCGGAGCGTTGGAAGCGTCAGTGTCGTAACCTCGGAACAAGCGTTGTAACCCCGGGCGGATTTTTCAATGAATATTTAAGAAAAAGCGTCGTAACCTCGGAACGTTGTAAGCCGGACCCGTCGTAACCCGGGGACTGCCTACTACTTTATCGTGTTGTGTGGGAACTTTAGTACATATATTACATAATTTAATAACATACAGTATTCGTAGTCATGGGTCCCAAGAAAGTTGCTGAAGTTCACGGAAAGAAGAGGATGCTTTCTATGGAGACGAAGGTAGAGATAATTAAAAAGTATGAAGCTGGCATGCGGTTGAGTGTGATTGCTAAGGAATACGGCCGAAATCCGTCGACAATAGGCACCATCCTTAAGCAGAAGGAAGCCATCAAAGCAGCTACACCTTTCAAGGGCGTGACTATTTTGTCCAACAAGAGGAGCCACGTGCACGACGAGATGGAGAGGCTGCTTCTTGTCAGGATACAAGACAAAGAAATTGCTGGCGAAATAGTAACTGAGACGGCAATCTCCCACAAGGCCAGCGCTATTTTCGGCGATTTGACTGACCAGTCCGAAGACGACGGAGGAAAAGGGACATCGATGCCAACCCCAGACTTCAAGGCTTCTCATGGGTGGCTTGAAAAATTCCGGAAATGGACTGGCATCTATTCAGTGGTGTGGCATGGGGAGGTGGCCAGCTCGGAAACGAAAGCGGCCGAAGCCTTTATTAAGATGTTCGACGAGATGACGATCAACGAAGGCTACAGTTCTCAGCAAGGCTTCAACTATGATGAGACTGGCCTTTTTTGGAAAAAAAATGCCTCGTCGGATGTACATCTCGCAGAAAGAGAAGAAGCTACCCGGGCATAAGCCAATGAAAGACAGGCTTACACTCGCACTTTGTTCGAACGCCAGTGGGGATATCAAGGCGAAGCCCCTACTTGTGTATCATTCGGAGACTCCTCGAGCCTTCAAGGCCCACAAAGTACTAAAGGAGAAGCTTCCAGTGATGTGGAGGGATAATGCGGGTAACGAGAATTTTGTTCACCGAGTGGGTAAATCTGTGTTTCGGCCCGACAGTGAAGAAATTCTTGGAAGAGAAGCGCCTCCCTCTGAAATGTCTACTGGCGTTGGACAATGCTCCTACTCACCCTCCTGGCCTCAAGGAAGATATCCTAGCAGAGTATTCTTTCATCTAGGTTCTTTATCTTCCGCCTAACACCACCCCTCTCCTCCAGCCCATGGACCAGCAAGTGATATCGAACTTCAAGAAGCTGTATACGAAACATCTTTTTATGAAATGTTTCGACATCACTGATACCACAAACCTTACCTTGCGTGAATTTTGGAAGGATACAAGCATAAATAACTTATTTTATATAAATCTGTAATAATTAATGTTGAACTTTTTTTTCCATAAAACAACTTGTTCAATGGGGAGGGCAAATGTTTGGTTACCATTACACTTATCCCTGCCATGAGTGCACCTCATAAGGTGCACTGTATGCGTTACTTAAGGTTCTTTGTAGCGTCCCTTAGTCCCCTAGCTGCAACCTCTTTCGTTCCTTTTACTGTACCTCTGTTCATATTATCTTTCTTCCATCTTACTTTCCACCCTCTCCTAATAATTGATTCATAGTACAACTGCAAGGTTTTCCTCCTGTTACACATTTCAAACTCATTTACACTCAATTTCCCTTTCAGCTGTGAATGACCTCATAGGTCCCAGCACTTGGCTTAAGACCTAAATTCTATGTTTCATTTTCATTTCCACCATTACACTTAATGACTTAACTGACACTTCAGGTTATGCTTCCGCCTACTATTATCATAGATCAGCTGATAGCATGTAGATGAATAATTAATGTTATTTTTTTATTACATATACGTATTATTATGACGTTTTTATGATAAAACAAAGTTTACACAAGTAGTTATATAGCTGAAAGCTTCCTACCTCAGCTGTGCAAAATTCAAATTTTGCAGTGGTGCTGCCATCGCTAGTGTTGGTAAATGGAACCCACCCACTTTCGGGACAGCCGAGTAAAATTTACCAGAACCTCCCAATTCGTTTTCTTCCAAAAACATGTCTATCTATGGCGAGGAGGGAGGGCTTTGATTATGTAACTGCTTGCTAAGTAAATTGCGTAAAACTTTGTTTTATCGTAAAAATGTAATTTTTACACAAGTAATTAACCAAGCAGTTACAGAGCTGATTCCACATTAAAAGGAGGTGGGAATCATGGAATAACTAGTCCAAAACATTACATGAAGAAAGATAATGGTTTTGAAATAGATAATTGCTAACATTGCCCAAATACTTATTGTACCTTAACTTTTAGAGAGCAGCTGCAGGTTATTACTGCCTCTGGCTGGTGCTCTCCTAAGTTGTAGAAGACTTGGCAGTATTGGCCATGAATAGCCTCTACTTAGTGGGGACTTAGATTTCATGGTAGTACACTCATGGTATGACAAAGAAAACAACATTTCCCTTGCCCTGGGGACAAAACCCCCCCAAAAAAAAACACTGACACCTACACTAGATTAAAAAAAAAAAAAAACACATTCCCATCCACTAAAATAAGAACTGGAGGGTACTCCGGGTTTGTTGTACCTTAATGCCTCCCCGAAACTCGACACCTTAACCACGGCAAGAAGATAACATAAGGGACAGACAGTACCCTATGCCTTTTCTTCTAATACCCTGCCAGCCACTGAGTTAGGTCCTAAAGTAGGGATGAGCCCAAGTATCGGTACCAGTGGTATCGGCTAGTTTTTGTGGCATTGGTATCGGTGAATTTCTGGCCAATACCAGCCAATACTTTTGTCATTGGTATAGGAATTTAAAATCCTTCTGGCTTCCTAAAATGTATATATTAACAAAGCCCACCAAACCAGAACTTTTCATAATAAATGAGTCTGTTAACTGTTTCTAGTCAATATATAAATTAAAACACAGAATAAAAGTATATATTCGTGATTTCAGATTCCTCGTCACCCCATGAACTCGAGTAAGCACTATGCACCTAAATTTTTAAGTCTTCTAATGGTAGCCATAATATAAGCCAAACTATCCAGGTAATAAAGGGATTAAATATAAATAGTTATAAATGATGTTCTTTTTCAGTTAAATTTATATGACCTTTCAACTTTTGAACCTTTAATAAACAATAACCAGAGAACAAGAATGATTTTAGTAATAATATATACTCTCTTAAATAACAGTAATTTGGAGGTAACAGGTATTGGTATCAGCTTTTAAAAGTTGGTTTCGGTACTGGCCAAAAATTTGGTATCGGTGCATCCCTATCTTAAAGTATAACAATTTTCAAACGTCGTTTAGACGTCCTTTAGATAATGCGGGGCAAAGACTGACTTTGACCTCCAGAAGGTCGACTGCAGAATTGAAGCCAAAGATATACTGTGGTGGAAGGCTAATGAAGTGGCTACTGCTCGAATCTCCTGTGCTATGACTTTCAAAAGAGGGAGTCTTCTTGAACCTGCGAATATGCTTCACAGATAAAGCTTCTCAAGAAGAAATAAAGGGCATTCTTGGAGAGAGTACATGATGGATTCTTAACCAAGCACCAAAGAATGCTCAATGGACCTCTTATCTTCTCCATTCTCCTAATGTAATATAACAAAGATCCCTTACTGGACATAGAACCCTCTCTTCTACCTCTGGCCCGAGGATATCCAACAGATTCTTTATAATGAATGATTGAGGCCAAGGGACAGCTGCATTCTCATTCTTGGCAAGAAAGAGAGCACACGGTCTCTCCTTGATTGCACCCTATTCTCTTACCCATCACCTGAATCTTGCTGACACGTTTAGCAGTTGCCAACTCTAAGAAAACTGTATGTATTTTGTGTTAATTTCCACCATGAGATCAAGCACAGAGGTTCAAAAGCGGAGGTCAAGAGCCATTTCAGAACCACATATAAGTTCCATGCCACTACAACAGGACTTGCAACTTTTGACGTGTCAAAGAAACGAATGAGGTCACTTAAATCTTGGTTATTTGAAAGGCCTAGCTCTCTGTGTCCAAAGACTGAACTTAGCATAGACCTACTATATCCTTTAATAGTGGTTGACGTTAAGTTTTCTGGTATTCCTTAAATAAAGGAAAAAGTCTGCCAGCTGCATTACAGTTGTCTCAGAAGAAGAGATTCTCCTGCTAGCTATATGTAGTGTCTGCACCTTTCTCCAAAAATCCCTTCACTCTAAGGAGGCTTCTAACTTTCTGAATCCTGTCATGGCCAGTTCAGACAATCCTTGATGATATCTGAGGAAGTGGGGCTGTCTGAGCAGCGACTGTCTTTGTGGCAGTGGCAGGAGTTTTTGGAAGTCCACAAAGTGATGAAAAAGGTCTGGAAACCACTCTTTCCTGGGCCAAAAAGGAGCTATCAGTGTCATAGAGACATTGAGGTGAGACGAGAACTTGTTTATCATCTCTCTGATCATGCTGAATGCGGAAAGGAATAAACGTCTAGGTCCGTCCAGTCCAAAAGCATTGCGTCTGTCTTCCATGCTAAGGGATCTGGAATGAGAGAGCAGAAGAAAGGAAGACAATTCTTCCTTGACATAGTGCAGAGATCTATTGAAGGCTTTCCCCATAGCCTCTGTAGATCCAGGTAAATTTTCTTTTTCAGAGTCAACTCCGTCAGGAGCACATGATGTGAGCGACTCAGTTTCTCCACCAGGACATTCATCCTCCCCTGGACGAAGTGAGGGATCAGCTTTATCTGGTTCTGATCCACCCAAAGGAGATTCTTGGCCCCTTTGTAAAGGGAGAAGGAGTGGGTTCCTTCTAGTTGCTGTACATACGATAGAGCGGTTGTGTTGTTGGGGTAAATCGCTACTACTTTTTCTTTGATTATATCAGAAAAAGCCTCAAGTCCCAGGAAAATTGCTAACAGTTCCTTGATGTTGATGTGGAAGGATTGTTGTTCTGACATCCATTTCACTGATATTTGTTGGTCTCCTAACAGTGCTCCCCAACATAGATCTGATGCATCAGAGTACAGTTCTAGGCTGGGGTTTCCCCTCGACAGCCACAGAGGTCTAGTTTTATCTCCATCAAAATTGGAAAAACAACAGATTCTGGCTGTGTCTTCTGACACGTTTGACATGAGATAATACTGAAAGACCTCATGTGAAGTCTTCCTAGATTCACAAATTGTTCTACTGAGGCCAACATTCCCAGCAAGCTCATCCACTGCCGAGCTGTACAACTCTTCATGGTTAGGAACTGGTGGACTGTTTGCAGGCACGAAACAAATCTTGTCTCTTCTGCGACAGAGAAACCTGAAAAGCTTGGCTGTTCAGATTCATTCCCAAATAAAGAATCTGTTGTGAAAGAGTCCTCTGGGATTTTTAGGTGTTTATTTAAATGCCCAATCGTCGAACTAGATGAAGCGTTCTCTCTAGGTCCTTCACACACACTTGGATGATGCGACGTCAAACAGAGCAGCCAGTTCTCCAAGCACAACGAAATGTTGATTCCTAGAAGATGAAGCCACTTGCCCAGAGGAGATAGTACCTGTGTGAATAACCGAGGGGCTTGAATCTGGGTGGATTGGTAAATGAAAATATGCATTCTACATATCCAGGGATACCATCCAGTCCCCCTGGTGCATGGATGATATTACCAAGAAGTAGAAGTGCCTGCAACATGTGCATGGACGGGGAGGTTGCAACACGCTCGTGACTCAATGCAGAGGGCGAAGCAGCCACTGCAGATCGCACATGAAAAGATATACTGACACTCTCCAAAACTCCAACACTCTCAGGAACACAGGTGTGTTGCTCCTCACTCGCAGGGGAAAAAAGGGCACAGTCCTTAGCCTTCCAACGCTTGATATGCCAACCTGGTGGAAATGGGGGAGAAGGAGAGGAAGACAGCACTGGCTCCTTATACAATCTCTTTGCAGGAGACAGGGGCGTTGCAACACGCATGCTTCCAGTCCTCCCAGCCTACATGGGTGCCAACTCATCTACCAAAACAGAGTCCAATCTCTTAAGAACCGCCTGGCATAAAGCCTCAGATGGATCAGCAAGAGAAGGCTCCAACGACATGGAAGGGAGATGCAGCGAACTGGATGGCAGATATGACGTCATGGCAGCGAACGATGATGACATAGATGAGCAAGACAGTGCAGTGGAGGCGACTGAGAGTGATGTCATTGATGGAAGTGACGTCATATGCGGGGATGACATCACGGCTTCCCCTCGATCTGAATGGGAAGCAGACGCCACTGGCGGAGGGATACAAAATGGCTGACCCCGTGATGTCACTAGCGGGGCTGACGCCACGGCTTCCCTCTGACTGGAAGAAGCGCCAACTGTCACTGGCGGAGCAATACAATATGGCTGACCTCGGCTACCCACGAAGACGAGGGCAGGAGGAAGGGAGGAGGGCTTGGACAGCATGAGGAGGGGGGTGGGTAGCGAACATCCATGAAATGTGACAGCAAACCCTCCAAGGATGGAGAACCCTGTAGCTCCATGGTCTTCCAAAGCGCCACCATCTTGGACGCCTCCGACTGTAAAAACAAGGAAGACAATGATGAAAAAGCCTCCTCCCTCTCCCGAAGAAGGAGGGGCGACATACAAAAATCAGCCTGAGGAACTCCCGATACTTTCAACGCCGAATCGATGGAAGAAGAGGAAGAGGGCAAAGGAACAAGACTACTTTGGGGTGTGATCGGAGCAGGAGACGAAGCATCGGGAAGAAAAGACGAAAAAACCCCCATGAAGGGAGAGAAGAAATCCTATGATGCTCCCTCTTGCTATAAAACAACTTCCACTGCTCTTTAGGCCACGCACGGCATTCCATAAAAGGTCAAGAAGGAGCAGAAGAAGCCATAATAACAGCACACACACACTATACACAATCGAAACAAGCAATGAACTGGGTAAAGGCCAAGAGAGGTCAATGTTATGTTCTCTCGCCCAGGCGGTTAAGAAAAGACTGACGCGGTGGCATAGGTGCGTGGTCCTTGGCCACTCTTTACCTGATATATGCACACGTTGCCAGATCTCACAAGATTCCTTGCTTTCATCTGCGAATTAACCGGATCCAGCTAGGTGCTAGAAATTATCCTATTGTTGGATCCAGCTAGGTGCTAGAAATTATCCTATTGTTAAGACCGAAGGTTTGTTCGCGTATGAACTACTTATCTTAGCTAATAGACTAACAGCAAAAGTTAAGAGCTAACAACTCCATTCAAAATGAATTGCTTCACCAAATCCGAGGAAAATACCCAATCGATGGAGAAAAGACAGCATACAACTACCGATGTTGGTCAGGAGCTGGTAGAAAACGAATTGGCAGGTTCTGCTAAACTATACCTGGCTATCTCGAAAGTGGGCGGGTCCCGTTCACCTACACTAGCGATGGCAGCACCACCACCACAAAATTTGAATTTTGGACTGCTGAGGTAGGAAGCTTTCAGCTATGTAACTGCTTGGTAAGTTATTTGTGTAAAAATTGGGGATATATCAAAGAAAGAATTCTTAGTTGCTTACTAGTAGGTATCACTGTGGAACATCAGGAACATCAATTTGTGCTTTTAGACCTAAAAGCAATAATAAGTGTAACTAGACCTACTGGTTCTCTTCAGATTTACCTGAATTAGTAATGTAAAAATTGTTTTTATGCTTGGACCTTTACATTATAAAACAAATGTTCATAACTTCAATAGATCATCATTTCATCTATTGACTGCTTGCCTTCATACTTAATAAATTTTTTTCCACTGAATGCTCTGCTCTGCCATCTGTGCTCATAGCCAAGCAATAATCATATTGTTTAATTGAGAAAAAATTACAGAATATTTAACAAATACATTAATGTTTTCTCTTGTCATACTGTCAACAATGTGATGAAAGGACTAAAGCAACAACATAGTAATTAGAATATACTGTTCACATACAACTTGTGTTTTTATCACCAATATTGAAATATAAATCCATCTACACACCAAAAATGTAAGAATAATGAGTTTGAATGACTCAAGTTTAGAGCATAATGTCTTCCTAGAGTTATATATGCAGTGTTGCCTTGTAGTGTTTTTAATCATTATACCAGATTACGTATTTTCTTAAAAGTATAGGAAGAGGGAGATCTGGTGGGATTTGGGAAAAAAGTCAAATGCTTGCCGTTTTCATTACTCAGTTTAAAGGGAATATCAACAGATGGCATCACTGGTTACACAATAAATTCCTATTACCAAAGCTGCTAGGTTTTCCCCTAGTGAAAAAAAAGCCAAAGTTATAAGGCTTAAATAAAACCTACAGTTTTATGGCTTAGTACAGAAATGTTTTCCAAAACCTATATACCACATCGTCACATTACACAGTGTCATTATTATTCCTACTATTTAAGGCTATTCATCATCAAGATATACTAGGTCGTGTTTTTTTCATGCTTTGGCAGCCAGTTCTAAGTGCAGGCCTTGCTTCCTTCTCTAAAGGGAACCAATGAACTGAATGCTCACTGTAAATAGGACCATCAGAAATATGGTAAATCTGAATATGACTCAACATACTACACACATATCTTTAAATCCATGAAATCCACATAACATATCCATCAAATTCATGCTACATTCTTGAATTACTTGAAATTTCAAGTTATCAAATATTAAGCTGGAGAGCAATTCTGAACTTCTTTTATGAAAATCCTTGATGGCTCTTAACAATTCTGAGTAATTTTTAGTGGCAATTTTCCTAACATTAGATTGAACATTGTAACTATGGCTTAAGTTGGGTTTCTTGTTTCAAAAATCAGGTAGAGCTTTTTGGTCCCCTTGAGACCAACATGTATAATTGGTATGAGTAGGGAGCTAGTAATTCTAGGAACAGATTAGTAAAATACAGAATAGTAATTGACAACTACATCTCAAAAGCATAAATGTTAACAAAATACTAGTTAAATACTTTTAATTACTGTATGAGCAACATGCAATACTTTGGAAGAAACTACTGTATTTTCACTGATCTGTCACTAAATAAATACAGTACAATAGGAAAGGTCTACAATGGTGGTGGACAGTGTAATGTAATTTCATATATGCATTACTAAATATAAACCAGAATTGCTTTTACATTTAAGTGCAATATGCAATCACACCATTGAAGTACTTTGACCACTGTAATCTAAACAACTGTTTGAGCAGAATTTAAGAAAATCATTTGCTTCAAAAGTGCTTCACAAACAGATAACTGTAGGATAAAAATTGAAAACATAATCAATAACTAAGAATATATGGACTTGAGTAGTACCATACTATATATAAACACAAGTTCTGTATTCTTAACATTCTATTTAGGTGCTCAATTTTACTTTATCTGATGATCAAGTATATTGTAGCTTTACAATACAGTACAAATGAATTTGCTTAAAGCAAGTTTACCTATTCAACCTGCTAACTATATAGAAAGCACACTAAAGTATTATACATTATTACATAAACAATTTGTGTTGAAAGTACATGAACAGTCTATGATTTGCTGATATAAAAAAACATTTTACATCAAAATGTGTAATATTCACCTGATAAGGTGGGAAAGGAGGTCACCGGAGCTTTTGATTAATAGATATGTATAAAAAGTTAAGTATAGCTTAGTTTTACCAGACCACTGAGCTTATTAACAGCTCTCCTAGGGCTGGCCCGAAGGATTAGATAATTTTGCGTGGCTAGGAACCAATTTATTACTTAGCCACGGGACCTACAGCTTATAGTGGAATCCGAACCACATTATATCAAGAAATGAATTTCTATCACCAGAAATGAATTCCTCTGATTCGGCATTGGCTGAACCAAGACTCGAACTTCAGACACCAGATTGGCAGCCAAGCGCGAAAACCACTCATCCAGAGAGGAACTGTGTTGATATGTATAAAATCATGTTTTTATTGTGAAAGAATTTTAATCATAAATCAATTTATCATACTTCTTTCCAGCTGGTTCCCATTTTTATATGATGTCGCCGTTTTGGATGAACCGTTTCCATCTATTTCTATCCTGCACTCCTGCCTCATCAATTCCCTTCTCATGTAAGTCTCCTATCACATAGTCCTTCCATCCCTTTCTTGGTCTCCCTCTTCTTTGAACCTCCATCCACATAGTATGTCTCCCAACGTGGTCCTCATCTCTCCTCAACAGGTGACCATACTATCTCAGCCTCCCTTCCTGCACTTTCCTTGATATTTCCACCACCTTAGTTGACCCTCTTATGTAGTCATTTCTGATCCTATCCTCTCTTGTCACCCCACACATCCACCTAAGCATTGTCACTTTCTACCACATCCATCTTCTTCTCTGTCTTTCTCATGCTTGATGTTTCCATACCATACAGCATTGCTGTGAAATTTTCCTTTTAACATCAGCGGTACTCTTTTGTCACAAAGAACTCCAGAGACCGCTCTCCAGTTATTCCAGCCTTCCTGTACCCGATGTTTTACTTCTTCTATACTTCCTCCAGCATTAACAAAGGATCCCAAATACTTAAACTTTTCAACTCTCTTTATTTGTTCTCCATCAAGCTGAATTTATCATCCCCCTCATTGGTGGTACAAATATATTTTGTCTTAGATCTACTTATTCTAATTCCTCTGTCCTCCAGTACTTGTCTCAATCTTTCCCTCTCCATCTTTCCAATTTCATTTCCAGATCTTCCCTGCTCTCTGCGCACAGAAAAATATCATCCGCATACAATATGTTCCATGGTACTGGCTCCCTTACTTCCTCTATTATAATGTCCATCACTATGTTAAAGATAAATGGGGTCAGAGCTGACCCCTGGTGTAATCCTACTCTCACCCCAAAACCCTATGTCTCCCCAACACTGCTCCTCACTCTGGTAAATACATTCTGGTATATCTCTTGTATCAATTGCATATACTTCTCTGACACCATCCTCTCCTTCAGACTCCTCCATACCTCTTGTCTTGGGACTTGGTCATAAGCCTTTTCAAGGTCAATGAATACCATATGTAGGTCCCTTTGCTTTCCCCCGAAATTCTCCATTAGTTGCCTCAGACAAAAATAAACCATCTGTTGTTCCCCTTCCCTTCATAAATCCCATCTGCTCTTTACTTATTTCTACTTCTTCTCTTAGTCTGGCATCTATCCTTTCCATATCTTTAAAGTGTGGGATATCAATTTAATACCCCAATAATTACCACACTCTTGGACATTGCCTTTCCCCTTAAAAATTGGGATCAATATACTCTCATGCCACTCATTTGGTATCTTTTCCTGTTCAAGGATCTTTTCATAAGATTGTACAGTATATCCACTCCTTCATCTCTTAATGCTTTCCATGCCTCCACAGGAATCATGCCTGGTCCGGTTGCCTTCCCATTCTTCATCTACTCCAGTGCATTTAGTACCTCTTGTCTAAAAAACCTCCTCCTTTTTAAGTACTACGCCATCTTGATCTTTTTTATTTGTTCGATATGTGTAATATCTTTGGTGCTCTTATTTCTGGCCTTTGATAGCTTGATCATCTTGTTTAATCCTTCCTTTGTCCCCAGCTCATTATACACATCATCATACAACTTTGCTTTAGCTTGGGCTACCACCTTGTTTTTCTCTCTGAACCTATCTCTGTCTTTCCTTACTGTGACTCTTCCTATCTTTTCTTTGCCTCCGTCTTATCTTTTACTATTTCTCAATGTCTTCATCCCACCACCAACTCTCCTTTCCTTCCCATGCCCTCTCATTACTGCTGCATTTCGTGCCCACCATTCTTGAACATCTTCAATTCCTATATCAATATCCTCCAAAACCCTCCTCTTAAACTCTCTTCTTAATCCCTTCCCTCACTAATCTGTACCATTTAATTTTCCTTATCCCTTTAGCTTTGGTTTCTCTTTTCCTTTTTAGTTTCAAATCCATACATAGCAATCTGTGTTGGGGGGCTGCATGGTTGCCTGGGATAACTTTGCAGTTCCTGACCTCCACCAGCTTTATCCTTATATCTAGGAAGTAGTCTATCTGGGAGCATCTTCCCCCACTCCCATACATTATTAGGAGTTCCCTTTTCTTCTTAAAGAATGTGTTTACTATTGCCATGTAGAATGACATGGCAAAGTCCACTACACTCTCTCCTTCTGGGTTTCTCTCCCCAATTCCATGGCCCCCTTGCACCCGACCAATCGCCTCATTTTCACTTCTGACGTGGCCATTCAAATCTGCCCCCACTATCACTCTCTCATGTTCTTCCAGTTCTTGCATTACTCCATCCATGTCTCTCCAGAAATTTCCCTTCTCTTCTTCTGTGCAACCAACTTGAGGTGCATAAGCACTTATAATATTCAGAATCTCCCCTCCATAACATATCTCCAATCTGATGTTACATTCATTGTTTCTATGCACTTCTATCACTATATTCTTCAGTTCACCAGACAGTACTATGCCAACTCCATTACTACCTTATTTATTTGCTCAACTATAATATAGCTTATATCCATCACCCAACTCTTTAACTTCATTTCCTTTCCATTGCGTTTCTTGCACACAAATAACATCTACTTTCTTTTCTCTCATCAAGTCAGTCAATTCTCTACCTCTCCCAGTCATGGACCCAATATTAGGCTGACATACTCTTTAAATCCAATGTGAGCTTGCTTCTTTAGATGCACACGCTCCTGATGCAGTAGCCCTTGACTTATCACAGAGTTAGGACGATGTCTTTGTGCGTCGTTTACTGAGTATGCCCTAGTATTACCTCTTTCCATATTTTGGCTCATTCCTTTTTTAGGTTTTGGCAAAGATTTTTACGGCCGGATGCTCTTCCTGACACCAACCCTCCCTGTTTATCCGGGTCCAGCACCCATAAGGGCTAGGAAGATGCTGCTGCTGCCAGAAGTCCATGAGGATGAAAGAAAGACCTGGACTTACAATGGCAGGTTCAAAAGGCACCTAAGTGCCTTAGTGGTGTGGTCAGTTTGGTCTTGGACTACCACCTCAGTGGACATAAGTTCCATTCTTGGGCATTCCATTGAGGAGTCACAGATGTGTATTTCTGGTGATAGAAGTTCACTTGATGTGGTTCAGAAGTCACGTAAAGCCATTGGTCCCGTCACTGAATAACCACTGGTTCCATGCAACGTAAAAACATCTTACTAACAAATCAAAAGGCACCTTCCATGCTTAAAGATTGGCAATGAAAGGATCTCCAGACTTTGGGAACACACAAATGTAATAAATTTGCAGTGGCAGAAAACCCAAAGATATATGCCCACTGGTACCCATAGTATAAAGCAGTGATTTAGGTAAAAATGCTTTTGGTGCTAGATGTCTTGAATGAATACAAGGAAGTGAGGTGACTGCTGTTACCCTATATCCAAGGTGAGGACATGGCTAGTCACAATGATGGGCCACAAAGAAAAAAAAACTTAAGTGACAGTGGAGGGAAAACCCCTGTAAGGAGCATGGCAATGTCCTATACCTTCCCAAGAGCTGGCAAAGAACCAGTTTACCAAAAAAGTCAGCATGGATGAAAGGGCAATAAAATCCAGATCCTTAATCTTGAGTGAGGCTTGGATGCCAGAGCAAATGCCCCGGGTATACTTACTATAGCTAAAATGAAACATTCTCTACCAAAGGCCAAGCTTGATGACAAATGCTGGAGCAGCTGACAGTAGAAGGATGACAGGACACTGTCTGTTGAAGACAGTCTTAGAAAACCCCAAATGTTACAGAGGATCCAACTCCGGAACTGTGGAAGGTAGTGCATATAGAGCAAAAGTGGTATCATTCTAGATGTCAGACTCACTACCTACCAAGAGACAATGGAAAGCCAATGAGGACCTGCACTGGAGTGAGAAACCTCTTGAAAGGAACAGAGGTCAACACTACCTCAGAAACCAAAGGTGATACAAAACAAACCCTGAAGGATCCAGTAACATGAGACATGCCTGACAAACTTGTAAAATCAAGTAGTAAAGCAGTGCAAAACCATGATCAATCTGCAACTTGAACCTGCTAACTGAAAAATTGAAGCAGTATGACTTATCTAGTCAACTAGGCAAAGTTAAAAAATAGACTAGAGACAAGCATTGCCAGGGCTTTTAATAGCCAATAGTGTCAAATCACCTCTAATGTCAACAAGAAGTCTTCATGATGAACACCCCATCTATTTACATAGCCATGAATCCTGCAAAGCTGTATAGTAAATGAGTTGCAGGAATGGCCAGTAACCTGCAAGCAATTCCCAAAAAATTCCACTCACCACATCCAAACTAGATACCTTCAATTCAACATAACCAAGAAAGGGCCTAACTTTTAAACTGATGTGATGGGAATTTTACTTTTATTAAATAATTCTAAATCAGACTCAATAATAATTATATATGGCAGCAATGCCTCTACTAAGATACTTCTGTGGCAACACAATACGTATAGAGATGGAATACCTTCAATATTAATGTTACATGACAGATTATTCTAATATTTTGATGGTTTTAAGGACCCAGTTCTAGTAAATTATGTAATGAAGTAACTAATAAGACATTAGTACATTTTCAAAAAATGTATTAATTTTTATCAATATAACATATAAGTTATTACTTGATTCTATTTCTGAGATTAAAAATTATAATATATATATATATATATATATATATATATATATATATATATATATATATATATGTGTGTATATAATTAGATATTAAAGGACATTTGTAGCTCGAATGATATATATATATGTATATAATATATATATATATATATATATATATATATATGTATATATATATATATATATATATATATATATATATATATATATATATATATATATATACATATATGTATATATTTACAAAAAGTAATGCTTCTGTTTTATTGACTAACCACTGCATTTAAAATTCCTTAGTAGGACTTTTTCACTAGTCTACTGCTATTATTATTAAGTAGTTTAACTAGACCACTGAGGTAATTTATGCAGCTCTCTCAGGGCTGGCCTAAAACATTTGTCTTTATTATGATATTTTAAGTATATATATCATACAGCCTGTACCATCAATTTGTTGTCTATGAAATAACATTTTTCCATGATGACTGAGGTCATATCTATCTATTGTTATTCTGTTTCTCTGACTTGCGTTTTCCTATGGAAACATTTTTACGTTTTTCAGCTATTTTACAAAGGAGAACTATTCCTAACTTTACCATACAAATGAGCACCAAAAATTAAGTGACTGCAAGTTGAATATTTTTCAAATGTTTACTAAAGACCCAAACCTGAAGCTAAACTGAGATGACAAATTTATTTCAAAGGAATTGCTATTTGGCTGCAAGACTTATGAAGCACTTCAGAAAATTGCTTGTCTATAAATTTACCAGTACAATGTATGTAAATATTTATAAACATTGTATAAAATACTTCACATTACTGAAAATTCAAGGACTAGTTTATGAACCCATAACTATTAGGTAAAAAGCATGCTACTGGATATGAGTGCAGTATTGTAGTTTCACATTACATCGTAAGGGGAAGACTTAAGAAAATGCTTACAATGTTGCCGCATATTGTTGAACATGAACCTCTTCTGGGCTAGGGAAAAGATTTCTAATAAGTAATATACAGCAGTTATTTCTATAACTACATCAAAAGCATAGTAATTTATACGTAAGTAAAACAGTCTGAAATATCAAAATTATAAAACTTTAAACTGGAATAAATTGCCATTAATCATTTCCTATTATCAACAACAATGTAAAGATAGCCTAAAAAAATCTAGTGCTGTATAAAATACCAACAGTACACACAAAAATTTCCTGGCCATAATACATCATGAATAATTTTATTGACTGCTGTAAATAAAATTCAATATAATTTCCCATTGAAGTTCCAGTGAAATTATAAGTACAGCAGATAAGGTACAGCAACAAATAACAATGATTAAATATCTTGAAACTAATAATCTCATAGAATTCTCTACTTAAAACTATTTAATAACAGCCAAACTTATTTCTCATGAGTTACAGGCTGAATCTGTATCTCTCAAAACCTAATGGAAGGTAAGAATGTTCCATGCTAACCCTGTATATTTAGTTAACTGTAGGATAAAAATTTCAAGTACTATTAACTGTCCACTATAAAAAATTATTCCTTTAAAAAAACTATACATTTATATTTTTTCCATGGCTAACCTACTTTCAAGTTCATTAAACGACAGAAAATTAACAAACCCTGAATTACTTTTTTCTCTGTGAAGGTGATCTTTGACAAGGAAATCAAAGCTGACACAAAAAAAAATAAATAAAAAAATAAAATAAAGTTCACATGGTTTAAGAAACACTGAAAAAGTGTTTCCCACTTATCATAATCATGATTGTTGCCTCTTGGGTTTACAATATTTATTTTTATGTGAACCTATGAGTAGATTTGTAAAGTATATTCTAACATGCACAGGTACCAATATCCAAGGAACGTTCAGTTATGAAGTATATCTTGGCATGTGAAGCTTGTTCACATTGTAAGCAACCAGTCTTCAAAAATAAGGAGAAGTTGATCAAAATCAAAATATGAGTAGCACTGTACAAAATCTAGATGTAGTTACTCACTACCACTACTGGAGGCTGTAATCTTTTTATTATAATAACAGAATTTGGGTTTTTATAACTGCAGTAAAGACATGACAGCCCTATACAACAACAGTAACATAAGTCAATAAGCTAACATGTAGAAAATTATATAAAGTAATTACCTTAGTGAATTGGAACATTTCATGAATCAGAAGAAAAGGGTTGTAAAATATTATTTTGACAGGAAACAAGTTTTGTAATCTGTTACAAGAAGTCACTGTCTATTTAATGTAATAATATATTGAGAACAAAGAAATCTCTCGCCCTCTTTTAATATTGTGACAAGTATATGGCATATGTGTTTCACAAAAGAAATGGATTTAAATGCAGCATTATTTTTTATCACAGGATAAATACTATTTTTTTTACCTTCAAAGTAAACAAATAAATGGTATGTTTATTTGCTGTGTGTATGTACTCATTCATAGAAATGAACACCAACAAAAAAATAAAAATAAAAGTAGCCTTTTCTCTCTCATTCTTAGGTATATCACCATGAATAAACTCTAACACATTAGTATTTATAGGTCAAGTGCATAAAAATAAACAAAAATATGAAACTAAAACAATAAAAATTTCTTGGCAGACTCTCACAGACTTTCAATGAGTGATGGAGCTCATTGCAGTGATGACAAGCCTCCTTTCATTGCAAGCTCAGTCCTAACACTGAGATTAATGCTCTTGCTCTATTAATATTTCTGTTTCTTCTCTCATTTGCAATAGAACAGTGTAGAGTATCTTATACTCATAGGCATTTACTACAAATTAGACAAACAGTAAGACTTGGTGTTTTTTAAGAGAGTTCAAGAACCTAAAAACTAACTATTTACTTAATACACTAAGTACACAGACTCTTATATACAGATCTAACCGAGATAAAATTAACTGGTACATTGCATTAAATAATAACCTAGTACACTACAATAATTTTTAGCCAAATGTCAATATCCTATCTAACCTGGATCATTCGAGGTGTGGATTAATATAACTACTATGCAAATTAAATGGTTACTGTAAAACAATCTTCAAAATCATAACCAAAATGTCTTAATTTTTGCTAACATAGGAGTAACAAATAAGAAACTATCACTATACACATACAAACTTAAGTCACTAATAAAAATAAAATCCAATATGACAAATTTAGGGCCACTACTTCCTTTCAACAAAAAAAAGTCATGGTCGTTTTTATATAACATTCTGATGGTGTCACTATTACAACTCCAGCTAAAACTTTCCTATAAGCAACATATAATACATGGCAAACATCATTAAACATAAATAAAATGCTGCATTTATGAGCAAATTAACCTCTCATAAATTACAAGGCAAAATTTAAGGATGTCTCATACATTACAGGAAAAAATTTAAGGATTTCTCATAAATTACAGAAAAAATTTAAGGAAAATCGGCAGCAAAATACAATTTTATGATGAGACTTTGCAAACCAAGTTTTCTAATCTGCACTTTTTTATAAATTAATTTATTCCTAATGATCAAAGAAGGGGCCAAACATGCAATATTACATGTTCATAAGTAGAAAAAAGTTTTAAGGTGAGATCTGACTGATTAAATTCACTGTTACTGAAACCATAAATTTTGGTTGCCAGTAAAACAAATGAATGCCACATATTTCCTAAGTTTACCTATGTAAAAATGTCGACACTGTATACATGATTATTTCCAAGAAAATATAAGGTACAATTATCAGGATAAGATACATTATTGGAAATGTTAAGTACTAAGAAAAAATAAATTGCCTATTATCTTATTTTAGAAGAGCAACATATTAAATTACATAGAACTTCTCAAGTCGTACACAAGCACGAACTGTGTACAGTACTTGATTAAACCATTTTGTTCCACATACAATGAATTAACACATCTGTTTACGATCTTTGTGATTTGATGCTCCAAAATTTCAGCTAAAAATTGTCAACAAATATTGGATGACATTCTTAAAAACTTTTAGAAGAGTTAAAGTGGAAGAGCCATTTCATGATCACCAGTAATGAACTCGATGAAATGAAGTGAAGTAACAGTAACTAATAAAAGACCTTTATACTAAATATTACTTGTAAGTTATTTCATGAAAAATACACCAGTTAATGTACAAGATATGTTCTTGATATGAATTACTTACCCATTATTCCTAGACTTACTCAACCAATTTCTGAGATATCGAAATAAATTTGTCAAAAGAGTAACAATTGATTAAATTATGAAAAAAAAAAAAAAAAATTATATGTGTAAGATACTCACCTGCTGTTGGAACAGGAGGCAGAACTGGGATAGCATGAGGAAAGGGTGGTCGTGACCTTGATTCTGTTGAAAAAATATAGTTTTAAAATTACTCACGAAGAAAAGCAATTATAGTTAGAATATACTTCCTGCTTCAGACTGGCGTGCTTTTGAACATTATCTGTTGAAATGTATTAAATGTGATACCTTTACCTGATACACTGGTCATTTTGGAATTTTTAAAATATTGACGATGACACTCCTTGTAACATTTCCCACTCTTATCATGACATTTCAAGGTAAGAAAACATGACATTCAAAAGAAAACGAAATACAGTATACAGTATACTTCAATATGAGAAAGAACTAACATTTGTATAAATCTTAATAACAAAGCTATCTAGCATTTGCATTTCAACCAGCCATCTTTAGATTTAATATCGTACTACTTAATCTTATACAGTAAATAGCTGTTATCAAAGAAAGTATTTTATATAAACTGAAGCTTACTACAAAATGGGTTGCCACTTTCTCAAAGTGTCAAATGATCTTCTCTGCTTAATTCCTGGTTAGGGTTGGCATTTTTAATTTTTTTTTCCAGCAACTTATTTCATAATTAGGTTTGACAGATGTTTCACAGTACAATGACCTCCCCGACTCAACCCTCCCTCTCATTTATTTAAGCTGGGGAAAGATGAATTGCATAATCACTGCTAAGAATAGCAATTCAAAACTACAAACAATAAACTTGGGGGCAATCATAGGGTAAAATGGTATCATAAATTATTCGACAAATACTTATGGAATAAAAAAATTCTACAATTTAATTAAACAAAAGGGATTCAAATGAATTCCATATACAAAATCAGCTCTGAAGAATGTAAACCTTATAATAATGTAGTCATGTACAGGATCAAAAAGGCTACTCTTAGTTCAACGACAGGATAAAATTGCTTCAAAGTGGTTTCCATTTGGAAATACAGAACACCTTCAATAATGGTTTACTGTTTTAATTGATCAGATTCATTGTGCTTTATTAGCAGCTTTGTTTCTCTCAATGGCTATATAAGCACAGATCCATGTTGTTTCAGCATTTATACCAGTGTCATATAATTTTTTACATAACTTAAAAATCTTGGAAAAGAGGATTTTCAAGACGGTAATTCTGTAGGGCTTCTACAGCACTTCTTATCAATGAAAATGATATTGTTAAGATACAATAAAGTTTGTTCATACTTACCTGGCAGATATATATATATAGCTGTATTCTCTGAAGTCCGACAGAATTTCTAAAAACTTACGACACACGTAGATGGGAGTAGGGTGGTAGTACCCATTCCCGCCGCTGGGAGGCGGGTATCAGGAAACCATTCCCATTTTCTATCAGATTTCTATCTCCACTGTCTCCTGAGGGAGGTGGGTGGGTTATTAAAATATATATATCTGCCAGGTAAGTATGAACAAACTTTATTGTATCTTAACAATATCATTTTGTTCATGAAACTTACTGTCAGATATATATATAGCTGAATCCCACCTTTGGACGGTGGGAGAGACAGAAAAGGATTTAGGAAAACCATATATATGTAGATGATTGACATCTTGGTCCTTACTGTTAGCATAGCTGACTTCGTGATTACTGTCACCCAAGCCTGCATCCTGCTTCACTAGAGTTAAAAAAAAAACCCCAACAAGGTAGAGACCTGTTATATGTTGTGCGCTCTAGATGATCTGCAACGGGACGAGACCACAATGTGGCTAGACCATGACATACTCAAGAGGACAACGAGGCAAAACCACCACCTAAGTTAGCCTAAACAAATACTCCCATATACCAAAAGGCTAAAAGAAGGGAAGACCGCCTCGCGGCCGACCCTACAACCATAAACATTGCGAACATTAAAAACTCACCTACCCTTTTCTATGGGAAAGGATGAGTGCTACCTCCTGCCCCCAAGATAGTGTCTGCGGCGACGTATGGTCCAAGAGAGTAACAGTTCTCATATGTCGTTCTGACCTCCCGTAAATAGTGCGAGGCGAACACCGAGTTACTTCTCCAAAAAGTAGCACTTAAAATATCTTTGAGAGCCATATTTTTCTGAAATGCTATAGACGTCGAAATAGCCCTTACTTCATGAGCGTTAACTTTTAAAAGCTTAAAGTCACTATCTTGACAAAAAGCGTGCGCCTCCTTAATGGTGTTCCTCAAAAAGAATGCCAATGCATTCTTAGACATGGGCATATTAGGCCTCTTAACCGAACACCATAAATTCTCCGCAGAACCTCTACACTCCTTGGTTCCTTACGAAGAGAATTCTTTTAAGAGCCCTAACAGGACACAGGACTCTTTCTGGCTCTTGACCAATGATTTCTGCCATACCTTTTATTTATTTCAAGAACGGTCCGAGGCCAAGGGTTGGAAGGGTTCTCATTCTTAGCCAGGGAATGACATACTCAAAGAGCAGATTGCATTATGCCCTTTGAAGCCGACGTGTTTACTAATCGCCTGTATCTCGCTAACCCTCTTCGCCGTCGCCAGAGCAGTTAGGAATACAGTCTTCTTCGTCAAGTCTCGCAAAGAGGCAGAGTAAATAGGTTCGAAGCGGCTTGACGTTAAAAACTTGAGACCACGTCCAGATTTCCACGAAGGCAACTTAGCCATCGGTACCTTGGTGGTCTCAAACGATTTCAGTAGATCATGAAGGTCTTTATTATTAGCAAGGTTCCAAGACCTCTATGTCGAAAAACTAAGCACACAAGACACTTCTGTAGCCTTTAATGGTAGACACTGCGAGCTTTAAATCTCGTCTGAGATAAAGAAGGAAGTCGGCGATCTGGCTCACAGAGGTCGTGGTAGAGGAAACTCCTTTCTTCCTACACCAGCTCCTAAAAGCTGCCCACTTCGACTGGTAAACCGCGATTGACGAAGGTCGTCTTCTCGCGGGTGGCGATAGCTTTAGCCACAGGTTTCGAAAAACCTCTCGCTCCTGGCCAACTTTTTGGATAGTCTGAACGCAGTCAGACTCAGAGCGGAGAGGTTTTTGTTTTGGTACCTCTCGAAGTGGGGCTGTTTGAGTAGATCTCTCTTTAACGGAGAGATCTCGGAAAATCACAGGTAGGGACATCACCTCTGTGAACCAGATCGCTGCAGGCCAAAAGGGGGCGATTAACGTTCAACCTCGTCCCCTCCGAAGCTGTGAACTTTCTCATTACTTCCCCCAGAATCTTGAAGGGGGGAAATGCGTAGAGGTCTAGGCCCGCCCGTCCAATCCCATAACAGGGCGTCTACTGCTACTGCCCCGGATCGAGAACTGGGGAGCAGTAAAGAGGGAGTCTCGTCGTCCTTGCGGTTGCAAAAACGTCCACCAAGGGGCGTCCCCAAAGACTCCACAGCTCCTGGCATACGTCTTGATTGAGGGTCCACTCTGTCGGCAGCAACTGACCTTGTCGACTGAGGAGATCCGCCCTGACGTTCTCGACTCCGGCAATGAACCTTGTCAAGATCGTGATCTCTCTTGCTTTCGCCCAAATCAGAATTTCCTTCGCTAGAGCGAACAGGGAGCGAGAGTGAGTGCCTCCTTGCTTCCTCAAGTATGCCAGGGCTGTGGTATTGTCCGAGTTGACTTGAACCACTCGACGGGAGACTTTGTCCTGAAAGAAACTGAGCGCAAAGAGAATCGCTGCCAGCTCCTTGAAGTTGATGTGCCAGGCCACCTGTTCCCCTCTCCAGGTGCCTGACACTTCCTCCCCCCCTAGTGTTGCTCCCCACCCCGTGGATGACGCGTCGGAGAACAACACTAGGTCGGGGTTCCGAAGCTTGAGGGATATGCCCTCTGAGAGCTTTAACGGATCGAGCCACCATCTTAGATGGCTCTTCACCTCTTCTGAGATGGTTAGGATCATATCGAAGTTGTCCTTCTCTGTCCAATTGTCCGACAGGAAGAACGAAGAGGTCGGAGATGTAGCCTCCCCAGGGAAACAAACTTCTCCAGCGAGGAAATGGTCCCCAGCAGACTCATCCATTCCCTCACCGAGCATGAATCTTTCCCTAGAAAGGCTGACACTTTCTCTATGCCTTGTTGCTGACGTCCTGGACGGAAAAAGCCCGAAAATCCACTGAATCCATCTGAATCCCCAGATACACGATGGACTGTGTTGGGGTCAGATGTGACTTTTCGAAGTTCACCAGAAGTCCCAGGGACGCAGCTAAAGCCAGAGTCGTTTTCAGGTCCATTTCAGGCACCGGGTAATCTGCGAAGAAGCTCCGTATGAGCCAGTCGTCCAGGTAGAGCGAGATCCTGATGTTGGAAAGATGGAGCCACCTCGCCACATTCTTCATTTAAGATGGTGAACACGAATGGGCCGTACTCAGACCGAAACAAAGAGCCCTGAACTGAAACACCTTTCCTTTCAGGACGAACCGAAGGTACTTCATAGACTGGGGGTGTATCGGGACGTGAAAGTATGCGTCCTGAAGATCGAGATACCATAATTCCCAACCCCCGGTCTTAAGGCCCCTAGAACTGACTGAGGTGTCTCCATCTTGAACTTTTGCTTTTCTATAAAGAGGTTCAGACGACTTTACGTCCAAGACTGGCCGCCACCCTCCCGAGTGTTTCGGAACAAGAAACAATCTGTTGTAAAATCCTGGCGTAGCCAGGTCTAAGACCTGTTTCCACTGCTCGTTTTTTTTTTTTTCTTAGAGCATCTGCTCGAGCAGATCGAAAAGAATCCCTTTGCTTCTCTTGAGGATACGACGGGGACCAAGTCCCTGGGAGTGGAAGTCAGAGGGGAGGCTTTACGAACGGAATCTTGTACCCCTTCTCTATGATGTTGAGAGACCAGGTGTCTGCCTCTCTTTCTCTCCAGGCTCCTCCAAACACTTGCAGCCTGGCTCCTACGGTGACTGAAGGCACGCATTCTCACTCTTGCCCCTGGACTTAGCCGGGGCTCTACCTCTAGGAAGACCTCTTCCTCGGGGTACATCTAGCTGAAGATCCTCCACGAAAGGGCTTCTGCTTCTTAAAAGAACTGAAGTCCTGAAGACGTGAATGGAAGGGAACAGCAGGACGTCTCGACGACTGCGTCAAAAGGTCTTGAGTAGCTTTCTCCTGCAGACTTACTGCCAGATCCTTCACCAACCAAAGCCTGGGGGAAGAGATGACTCGAGAACGGCGCATACAAAAGTTCTGTCTTCTGTGCGGGAGAGACAGACTTAGCCGCAAAAATTACAATACAGCGATCTCTTCTTCAACACTCCTGCTGAAAAATGAGATGCTAATTCCTCTGAGCCATCCCTGACGGCCTTGTCCATGCATGACAAAATACTGGACAGCTACCCCCAAGCTGATCGAATCTGGCTTACGCGACTGGTTGTCTAGTACTCCGAGACACCAGTCTAAGAAGTTAAATACTTCTAAGGATCTAAACAGACCTTCAACAGATGATCCATCTCTTGACGTAGCCACGACACCTTCGCTGAGGCTAACAGAGCTCTTCTTGAAGCATCTACAACGCGTGGCGAAATCTCCCTGTGCTGACGTCGGAACCTTCAAACCTAACTCCTCACCGGTTTCATACCACATCCCTGCCTTACCGCTAAGCCTAGACGGAGGCAGGGCGAAAGTGGTGCTTCCTTTAGCTTTCCTAGTCTCCATCCAAGTGTTAACTTTCCGGAAAGCCTCTTGGTAGACAAAGACGTTTTCATCTTAACAAACCCTGGTGTCTTCTTAGCTTTCGACGACGAAAACTGCGAAGGAGGAGAAGGCGGAGCAGCAGGAAGGAAGGTATCTCCAAAAGAATCACGGAGCAGCCGAGCCAAAACTTGATAGTCTGAAGAAGACGACGACGAGGGTTGTTCTTCATCCACCTCCTCCGAAGAACAGCTCAATTCCCCTTCTTCCTTACCCGAGTTAAACTCCGAAGAAAGAGGAAGAAGACCTTTCACTCCAAGTCTCCTATCAGACCGGTGACGAGAAGAAGAGGGTAACGTATCCTTAACAGAATCGTTAGCCGATACAGGAGCAGCAATCACAACTTGAGTAGACCGCGAAGTAGAAGGAAGACGTTGTAGCGTCATCTAAAGACTCGGGAATAACGTCCGATCGAGAGCGAACTTCCGTACTCGCGTCCAAGACGCTCTTACGACAAATGATCTATTAGCGTCCATCGGAGCGTCAAACCTAGCGTCCCTCCGAGCGTCCAGTGAAGCGTCCAAATCAGCGTCCAAGTGAGCGTCCAACGAAGCGTCCAAAGAAGCTAAGAGCGGAGCGTCCCTCCTAGCGTCCCTCGAAGCGTCTCTACGATCGTCCCGCGAAGATACAGGAACTGACACTTGACGAGCGTCCCGATGCACGTCAACACAAGCATGACGAAGCGAGCAGCGGTGCGTTCCAAAATTCCGTCCTTCAGAAAACTAAAGCATCTTCATCAGAAACGTCGATGTCGGAACGCCGAGCGTCTCACGTCGAGAAGAGAGGGCAGACTGGAGAAACCTCTCTCTCTCCCTGACGTTTACTTCCATCTCTAGTACAAACGCTGGGGAGAACGAAGTCTAGACGCCGAAATACCCTGAAACAAACGGGGACGAAAGACGAGCAGGTGGATAAGACTGTCTTGATCTCTTGATCGGAAGTCTATCATCCTTCTTACGGCCCGAAACCGTTTCCTTCTGCTTAAGTAAAGCATCCAGTTGTCGCTGCATAGCAAGGATCACCTCCGTCTGCGAAGGATCTACACGAGGAGAAGAGCCATGCCTGCGAGAAGGTGAGGGCGAGAGACGCCTTCTTCCTTCTCCCAGGAACAGCCTTAGCTCTAGAGCGACAGGGGCGCTCAAAGACGTCTTCATCGGAAGACGACTTAGCCTTATTCAGGGGCGGAAAGGACACGCTTTCCGAGAAGAATGCCAATCCGACAAAGCATGACGTGAAGCGTCCTGATCTTGAAACGTCCTCTTCAACGGTCGCGAATCCGAACGAGATTCCCACCCCTTGCGCGGGGAGGACGCGTCGGAAGACGAGAAACAATCCTTTAGGACACGTGCTCGAGCACGCTCCTTAGCAGCCTGGGAAGCGTCAACAGGTACTGCTGAAGGGACGTCAGATCGGTGGGGGATCCCCGTAACCCTCGCTTCGGCCTTCGACATGCCCTCTCCCTGAGGTCTGGGGAGTCGCCGGCAGAGGTCCCAGCCTAGAGGCGCTATAGGGCCGATCTGACGCCCCCTCCACTTCACTGGGGGCACTATCACTACACTTAGCACTTTCCCTGTTTTCAAGGCTAGAACCTTAGATTCCAGAGTTTTCAAAGAATCTAAAATAAGCGAAAGGGCATTACCCTCCGCCGACACCACTTGAGGGCCGAAGGCAACACTACGGGGTTAGGAGTCACAAATCTAAAGAAGGGTTAGAAGGGGTTACATTATTACCCTGTCTACTACCCGATTTACTCCTGGAGGAAGACCTCCTGATCCTATCACGGCTCTAATTTCTTTACATAGGCGATTCATAAGTCTTCCATTGAGCATCATTCAAAACTTTCAACACTCCGTGCAGCGAAAATCATACCTCACATCACCCCCTACACCTACACACTTGCCCCTACAACCTTTACACGTGTGAGGATCCACCAAAGCTTTTGGTAACCTCACCTTGCATTCGTCTTTCATACACACTCTGGCACTAGCCGAACTAGAACCTGAACATATTTCAGGAAAAACCAAAGCCAAAATCAAAAAACAATCCAAAGTCACGTATGCCAAGCTTATCGATCCAATAACAAATCAAAAACCAAAAAGTCAAGAGGATACTCAAGCAAATAAAGTTTTCCAAAATCCTGAGGCGGAGGTGCTGTAAACAGATGTTTTACAAACACCGGCGACAGAAGAAATCTGATAGAAAATGGGAATGGTTCCTGATACCCGCCTCCCAGCGGCGGGAATGGGTACTAACCACCCTACTCCCACTACGTGTGTCGTAAGTTTTTTTAGAATTCTGTCGGACTTCAGAGAATACAGCTATATATATATATCTGACAGGTAAGTTTCATGAACAAATTAAAAATTCTGTGGTGACATGTTTTTATTAATCTTAATGGATGTTCATACTACAGTTTTGTTGTGGAAAAAAAAAAATAAAAAAATAAAAAGGATAATTGTTAAAACTTGAATTCTTACTAACCAGGTTGGTGAGAATAACGGCGGTGCTGAGCTGGAGGAGAAGAGTGGCAGTGCCACTCGGGGATTGTAACTCCCCCAACTTCCAGCGAGGAGGAGGAGTGACAATCAAAATGGGTAGAGATTCCAGAGTCTGATTCGCCAGGACCCACTTGACATTCATTTGAAGTCACAGAACCTGTATTTAAAAATAATTACTAAGTAAGGGTAATAATGTTGATCTTCGGCATTTGCAATCACCTTACATTAGGAGACTGACTATGGATTACTGATGCATACACAAAAGTGAGACAATCACAAATAGGACATCAAATTTGGCATACTAATCAAACCCTAGGAGAAAGTAATATGTGACCTGTACACAAAAATAAATTTGGATAAAATTAACTAGACCACCACCTCATGACCATAAACCTATTAGATTGAAATAAAGAGTCTCAATAGTATGGGGATTTTTTAAATATTTAAATGTGAGCTTATTCAAATCTTAGTAAGCATTGGCAATAGGAGACATTATCTAGCAATTTAAAGCACCTGGATAATGAAGAGCCTCTAGAAACAAGGTTATGATGATGATAAAATTATTAGTTGTATGTCAAAATTAAAATTTAAGTCTTTTTATTGCCTTGGTATTAACTGAAGAAAATGCTTGCTAAATTTGCAGAATTTTTTACTAAAGGCAAAGGGAGGGGTCCATGGAGGAAATTTGATTGAAGCTTGACGTGCTAAATTTACAATCTTGGAGCTCTGGCATTAAATAGATTTTGATATCACCAATGCAAAAGGGGAATTTTACACGACCCAATAAGCCTAGTTACACTTATTATTAGTATACTTAAGTTAGTAAATTTATGAAATTTATTTCTACTCATTATTGCTTTTAGGCCTAAAAGCTTACACAGACATTTTACAATACAACTTGCAATTTAACCCTTAAACGCCGAATGGACATATTAAACGTCGAGTCAAAATCTCCCCCGATTTCCGAATGGACGTACCATACGTCGGCTCAAAAAAGTTTTTTTAAAAATTCGCGGAAAAATACTTATAGGCCTACCAGCCAAAAACTTTTGAATCACGCGCCTTGGGGGATGCTGGGAGTTCACGGATCAAGGCGTTGTTTTGTTTACAATCGTTACGCAGGCGCGCAAGCGCGAATTTCTTTCTTATCGCACTAAAAAGTATCAGTGACAAATCTCAAAAATTATTTCGTCACTTTGACATAATTTTTGCACCGTTTTAAATTATCCGTTACATGAAGTATTATATATGAAAATGTGCACAATTTCATTTAGAATACAACAATAAAATACTCATGATTGTAACTTTTATCAGTTTTGAAATATTTCCATATAAATAATGATAAGTGCCAAAATTTCAACCTTCGGTCAACTTTGACTCTACCGAAATGGTCGAAAAACGCAATTGTAAGCTAAAACGGTTATATTGTAGTAATATTCAACTATTTGCCTTCATTTTGCAACAAATTGGAAGTCTCTAGCACAATATTTCGATTTATGGTGAATTTATGAAAAACTTTTTCCTTAACGTCCACGCAGGTAACTCTTCCGAAAAAAATCATACATGCGATTGTGGTAATGTTTGCACCATTTTAAAATTAGCCGTTACATAAAGTTTTATATATGGAAATGTGCGCAATTTCATGCACAATACAACTAAAAACAACCCATGGTTGTAGATTTTATCAGTTTTGAAATATTTTCATATATAAAAAAGGATAAGTGACAAATTTTCAACCTTCGGTCAATTTTGACTACCGAAATGGTCGAAAAACGCAATTGTAAGCTAAAACTCTTATATTTTAGTAATATTCAATCATTTACCTTCATTTTGTAACAAATTGGAAGTCTCTAGCACAATATTTCGATTTATGGTGAATTTATGAAAAAAATAACATTTTCCTTACGTCCGCGCGGAAGGTAACTCTTCCGAAAAAAATCATACGTTGCGATTTGTTGGTAAATGTTTGCACCATTTTTTTTAAATTAGCCGTTACATAAAGTTTTATATATGAAATGTGCGCAATTTTATGTAGAATACAACGAAAAATAATTGAAGGTTGTAGCTTTTCTCATTTTTTGAAATATTTGCATATAAATCACGATAAATAGAAAAAAACCACGTTCGGTCAACTTTGACTCTACCGAAATGGTCAAAAAACGCAATTGTAAGCTAAAACTCTTATATTTTAGTAATATTCAATCATTTACCTTCATTTTGCAACAAATTGGAAGTCTCTAGCAAAATATTTTGATTTATGGTGAATTTATGAAAAAAACTTCCCTTCTTCCCTTCGCGCGCGGATTCTCCGCCATAAATCTCCGAATTGTGCGTACATCGAATTCTCGGAAAAAATTTGCTCCGTTTCATATTGGCATTTCATAGAGTTTTATATATGAAAAATGTGCGCAATTCAGTTGTAAAATTAAAATGGAAAAATATTTGAAGGTTGTAGCTTTTCTCATTTTCGAAATATTTGCATATAAATCACAATAGAAAGAAAAAAAACCACGTTCGGTCAACTTTGACTCTACCGAAATGATCGAAAAACGCAATTGTAAGCTAAAACTCTTACAGCATCGTAATATTCAATCATTTGTATTCATTTTGAAACAAATTGGAAGTCTCTAGAACAATATTTAGATTTATGGTGAATTTAAAAAAAAAAAATTTTTACGTCTGTGCATTACGAATTCGTACATCATTTTGTGATAATATTTTTCCGGTGTTGCTTTTATTGTTTTACAATGTATTATATATCAAAATGATTGCAATTTAGTGTACAATACAACGAAAAAAAAAAGAAACTCGTTTAGCTTTTTACCGTTTTTTGCCACAGCGTGATCTTTTATAAAACAATTATGTATGAATTTTTTTTTTTTTGTTTTTTTTTTTTTGCCACCATATATTGCATTATTTACATATGATAATCATATTATTTTTCATTTCTGATGATCGCATACTAAATTTCAGGCAATGACAAAAAAAGGAGTTAAAAATGAACTCTTAATCTTCAAAACTAAGCGCGCTGTGATTTTTTGAAAAAATTATTTTTTCCGCTTCCGCGCTCGCTCAAAACCGGCTCCGGAATTCGGGGGAGTTTTTTATTTTTACCGCTTCGGCGTTTAAGGGTTAATGAGAATTCTATTTATTTATAAGAACTGTTTCTGAAAAGAAAATGAACTTTAATATTTACAGAATTTCAGGATATCTATTTTGACAGTTAATGGGTGTGTACTGAAGTGTTGATCAGTGCAACAGCAACTGAATAGACATTTGCTCTCTCTACTGAGCCTAGGAAGTATTTTGTTTCATACGTAGAACAAACCAAAATTTTTTTCAGAATACAGTATAATTATTACACAATTATTTTGAGGTAAGACAAAATTTCATTATACCTGAAAGTTCTTATTCAATAAGCTGAAAAACAACTTATTTTAGCTATAAGAAATCTTAAGTAATGAACAGTTCTCATGATAAGCAAACATTTGGAGCATTCAGAATGTTACTAAAGATAATTATAAATGTGTGACAGGCAATAGATTTTTCTTAGCTTTGAAAAAAATATGAATTTGACAAAAGCAATTTTTCTTAGCTTTGAAAAAAATATGAATTTGACAATAGCAATTTATGTGATAGCCATTTGAGACAACAAGTTTAACAAGATAAGAATATTCTTTAGGCTAGTTAGTGTGTTTAGAATGTTATTGTAATGATTTGGACCCCATATTTTTGAGACTCGTACCAAATAATAACGATAATAATAAATATATTATTATTATTATCTTTCTTCAAGCACACTAGAAAGATTTGTCCTTAAACACATGAAAACTGCAGAAAGGTAAAGTAAGTTAAGAAGTTTGATAAGCATATGGAACAAGAGCAGTGAGAATGGATGAATGTGAAGGGCTAGGAACCAATTGTTTACCTAGCAATGAGACCTACAGCATATTGTGGGATCCGAACCACATTATACTGAGAAATGAATTTCTAATCACCAGAAACAAATTCCTCTGATTCCTCGTTGGCAGAGCAGGTAATTGAACTCTGGACCAAAGAATCGGTAGGCAAGCATGGAAACCATTTATCCAATGAGGAACTACGTACACTTAATTGGTACCCCATCATAAAATGTCATAGATAAAAATATTTGCAGAAAAGAAACAAATGACTTAAAATATATAATAATCATAGAACGGTGAAGACATGAGAAGACCAAACTACCTCGAGAATCCTAACCCATCATAAGACATTTTCTAAAATTTATATAGGGGTAGCCAAAAATGTATTAAATGAGAGGTAAAAAAGAAAAATACTGAAGTCAGAGAGCTATGTGAGAATTACTGTTTCAGTAATGACTGCATATTTGAGCTATGAAATCCATGAGGTACTTAAAAAAATAGTATGTAATTCTTTGGATATTCCTTGAATGCTGCACACAGGTCAAGGGAGTGTGGGAATGTACCGTTTTGTAACCATAACTAACTACTTCACTTTCCTTAATCACAGTTGCCTTACAACAAAGACAAGGGAAAACTTACATAAGACCTATACTATTGACATAAGTCAATATTATAAAAATCAACTAAAAATATCTAACTTAACTAGCAAAGCTTTCTTCCTTATTTTGGTAATATTACCATAGGCAATAAATAGCACGAGGAAAAGACAACTACAAAAATATTTTTTGGAAGCTCATCAGGATTAAACACGATAAAATTATTTCAAGCTTACTGGCATGCCATGTGAATAAATCACAGGAGCATTCAATATAATTATTGTAACAAATTTTCATGCTTAAAAATCATTATCCATATAAACATACTCAACTTGCTTATTTTTGAAAAATTCATGTCATGCCCCTATGCTATCATTATAAAATAGAGGCATCACGAACACACATTCCCAAAATACATTCAGGCACTAGCAACCCTTTTAGGGAAAACAAACAATTCTTGTGAATTTTATCATCAAACACATGCATCAGCAATCAATAAAGACTCCTCTGTACTATAATGACATATTTAGATGTACTACTGTAAATGGAACAGCAAGTCATAGCACACAGATTTAACTGGTAAGTTATGTAAATATATTTCATTACAGTGAGCTATAGCCCTGCAACTAGACTCTACTTCTGGAGGAATCGCAGACAATATAGTTTGTTCACTTAAGTACATAATGTCGAACTATGCCTACGAGGTAATTCACTGATACCCTAAGGAATGTGGCCACTGAGAGCCAAAAAAATGTTTTAGACCAAGAACTCAAACCATTTCAAATATCAGAGAAAAACAATAAAATATTACTCTACCCAGTTTCAATACCAGTAAAAGAAATAAATTAGCAAACAAGTAAAGAACCATATCTTGGCCTTTGTGTAACAGTTAGTAGGGGAAAGTAAGCTTACAGTGTGTTTATACATAAATGTGTAGATTAATAACAGAGAGAGAGAGAGAGAGAGAGAGAGAGAGAGAGAGAGAGAGAGAGAGAGAGAGAGATTTAATGTTTATCCTCTATCCTCTTGAAAAATATGATTTCCTTTTTTTCTTTCTTCTATCCCTGCACTTTCATTATAAAGCTTTCCCACAATTTCCTTTCTATTATACAAAGTAGCTTTGATACCCTGTTCATAAACCCATTTTCATATTTTTCATAACAACCACATACACAGTAGAACATATTTACTTTTGCCTCTCAACTGTCAAAAGTTTCAGTTCTAAAAAAGATACTGGTCCTGCCAAAACAATGTTCCAACTACTCTGCTGTTCTTCAATAAAATATAATTAAAATTACCTAAGACATAACAACCCACAAAATTCATCTATAAACTCAAGCCTTAAATATTTTTCCCCCCTTTCACATTTACTGCATTTGATACCAATGAGGCTCACTATGTAATAATTATTGAAGCAAAACCATAACCAAGGCTTTCAGTCATCATGTCTATCCCAAGTATGAATCTAAGCCCAATTCTTATTTTTATGCACTTTGGGTCAATAACAGCATTGGGAAGTCCATTCCAATAAGCTTCACTCACGTGCATTATCAAATTATTCATCACTAATGACCAATTTAAGATGAAATGGCATCAACATAAAATGTTTAACCAAAAAAGTGGAAGATTAGAAGACTAATTATTGATGACAATGACTGGCACAATGGCAGAGGCAAACTAAAAAAATAAATAAATAAAAAAAAATGCTGAAGAGCTGTGAATTTTTAGAATAGTCTTTGCCTATACTACAACGAAGAATATATCACTGAAAGTGACAGGATAATAAAGTTACTGTAAATACATATCTAGCAACAATCCAGTCCTGAATTAGGTAATAATGAGGGATATGAGAGACATTTTTGCATAACTGATAACACCACAAATGATTTTGTTAATACATGGCAATGACACCCGACATTCCAGAGCACAACCTTGAAAATCCAATTATAAATACCTGAAAGTCAATTACTATCTAAAATGATATTGTTATGATACAATAAAGTTTGTTCATACTTACCTGGCAGATATATATATAGCTGTATTTTCTGAAGTCCGACAGAAATTCAAAAACTTCCGGCACACACAGTGGTCGGCCAGGTGGTTAGTACCCATTCCCGCCGCTGGGAGGCGGGTATCAGGAACCAGTCCCATTTTCTATTCATAATTTTTATTTCCACTGTCCCCTGAGGAGGGGAGGCGGGTGGGTACTTAATTAATATATATCTGCCCAGGTAAGTATGAAACAAACTTTATTGTATCATAACAATATCATTTTGTTCATGAAACTTACCTGTCAGATATATATATAGCTGAATCCCACCGTTGGAGGTGGGAAGGGACAGAATAGAAGGATTTTGGGAAACAAATGCATGCAGATGATTTACATCTTGGTTCCACCTGTTAGCATTGCTGGCTTCGTGGTTATTGCCACGTAAGTCTGCTTGTGCTACTAGAGTTGCCAGCGAGGTAGAGACCTATATAGCTGGTGCACTCCAGATGATCTGTCAACAGGGGCGAGACCACGACGTGACTAGACCATATTGACCATACCATAGAGGGCTAAGAAGTAAAAATAAAATATATATATAAAAATACATATCACCACCTGACCAACCTAGCCAAAGTTAAGGTGTGTTAACTAAGGCTTAAGAGTTAAGAAGTCACCGTTGTCGGCGACTCAACTACTAAATTAAGAGCTCTTCCTAACCATTTTCTACAGGATAGGATGTGGTACTACTTGCCCCCAAGATTGTGTCTGCGACATGTATGGCCCTAGCGAGCAGCAGATCTCATATGCCATCTTCACATCTCGCAGGGAGTGTGAATTGAACACAGAGTTGCTTCGCTAAAACATGGTACTCAGGATGTTGCTGAGTGCCATGCTCTGTTGAAATGCTTCCGAGGCCGCGCCCTCACCTCGTGAGCATTCAAATCAAAAGATTTCAAATCTTTGTGCCAACACAATGAAGGAGCTTTTTTGAAAGAACTCCTTAACAATAAAGCCAGGGTGTTCTTCGATATGGGCAAGTCTGGTCTTTTCGGAACACTGCAGATTGTCCGTACGACTTCGACTTTCTTGAGTTTTATGTAGATAAAACTTGAGAGACCTGACAGGGCACAGGACTCTCTCTGGCTCCTGCCCAATAACTTGTGCCATCCTTGATTCCAAGCTCCTAGCCCAAGAACAAGACGGGTTTCCATTCTTAGGCCACAACGGAAGGCTTAGAGAACGCACCGCCTTGTGTTTCTCTAATGCCAAAACTTCTGACGATGGCTGAAAACCTCACTAACCCTCTTTGTCGTATCTAGGGTGGTTAGAAAAGGGCCTTCCTGATCACGTGCAAGAAGTTAACAGGTAGGAGATGTTCGAATGCTTTGACATCAAGAACTTCAGACTATGTCTAAGTTCCATATTGAAAGCTTCGATCTGGACATGCACAGTCAGTCAGTCTGTACTAAAGTCAGGTGACCGACCAGTTGACCAGTCAGACGCATCAAGGACAGCAAGGCTGTACCCTGAAGACCATAAGGCACTATTTCTTCGCTGAAGGATGAGTGTCTGGACTGCCTGGGCGATTCAAGCTAAGCAAACCTTGGGGTATGAACGCAACCCAACGTCGTTAGCGAATCAACTCCTGAGCCACTCCTGACTCGAGCTTTCTGGTGCCAGGAGAAAGGAGCGAGGAGCAAAAAGGCGATTCAGTCCCGAAGGACGAATGCCTGACAGTCCAACCTGGTCTCATGTTAAACGATCATCGGGGGTGTGTAAACGCAACCGACTTCGTCAACAAGAAACTCAGGGCTACTATGTGTCTCCTGATCTCGCACGAGTGTCTGACTCCGAGAAAACAGGTGAGACAAAAAGTAGATGGTGAGCGAGTTTCGAGATTCCACAGAACTCAAAGATCGTGAAGGCTTTGTTGTTTGACAGAAGCAAATCTCTGAGCCCAAAGGCCGTCAACAACATATTTGCGTATTCTTTAATAGTTGTGACTGCCAGCTTATCCCATTCTTCAAACGGAAAGGGAAGACGGCAATCTTATGCTGTCAACATCTCGATAGTCTGAACGTAGTCAGACTCAGAGCGGAGAGGTTATAGGTACCTTTCGTGATAAAGTAGACCGACTCTCTCGGAAAAGGTCCTTGGAAGGACGTGACCTCTGTGAATCTAGGATCTTGAAGGCCAACATGGGGCGATTAGCGTCATTGTCGCTCCCTGTGATGGTATAAATCATCTTATTACATTTCCTAAGCGTTTGAAAAAGGGGAAAAGAGACTAAACATCCATCCCTGTTCAATATCATAGCGAAGAGATGTATGAAAGGACGTCCCTAAAGTCTCCATAACTCTCAACATACTTCTAAAGAAAGATTCCACTCGGAAGTCAGTAGTTGCTGCCGTCGATCGAGACGATTCGTACGGACTTTTGCAATCCTGTAACGAACCTCTAGAGGATCGTTACATTCTACGTCTGTTGTTATAATAGGCTCTTTCTCGTAAACCCGAACAGGGACCGAGAGAAGATACTTCCTAAGATATGAGAGAGCTGTGGAAGATCAGAGTTGATATGGACCACTGGTTCCAAAAACTAGTTTCCAGGACTGGAGGGACGACAGAATTGCTTCCACTTCTTTCAGTTTATGATCCAGGACATCTGAAACCCTCTCCAGATGTCCGGCACCTTCTTTCTATCACCTCAAGTGATACTTAACGCACCGAGAGATGTTCAGAATCATTCCTAGATCTTTAATAAAATTTCAGTTTCCCGGTAGGAAAAAACTGTAGAGGTCTGAATTGCAGTCTATTCAGGGAAACAAACTTCTTTAGGAAGGAAATGGCTCCCCAGCAAGCTCATCCATTCCCTCACACAGTATGTTACTTCCCTAAAAAGGCTGCGCTTTGCCTAAGCAAGAGAGCATATAATAGTGAAATGTTGCGGTAGACTCGTAGTCCTATACCGTGCGGTAACGAGCACCGAAAGGAGTAAGAGATATCGTCTGAGAACATAGTAGAAGGCTAAAACGAATGCAATGTTTATTCATTCATGTAAGAAATCCCCTCAATCTAAGGCTAAAGTCCGTGATTGTAGGGCAGAGATACAGTTAGTCAGTCAATCCCGCAGGAGAGAGAGAGACGTAACTGCCAGCACAGAGATACGGTTAGTCAGTCAATCCCGCAGGAGAGAGAGACGTAACCTACAGCGCATGACAGCGAACGAGCTGGTACTGCCTCGTTTGGACTGGCGGAGAGGACAGTGACAGCAGCAGCTTACGATCGTCGTCTCTTAACTTTATGCCTGGGTTGCCAGCTACCCTATTCTACGAAGAAATAGGTCGGTAATTTTAGCATAAAGAGACTCTCAAGCTGATATATTTAAGCGAAACAGAAAACGCTAAATATATAGATGCGTTTGTGTCGTCATAACACTACCATACAACGGTAAAAGATAAATCGGAAACTCCTGGAAGGCTGCAGGGAGTAACGATTAAATGTCCTTAAATTAATAGACAATAGACCTCTCGGTTGCCATACGAAGAGGTAACTACAGCAAGCGTATATGACTTGAGCCAACCAGTAGTAAAATAACGCAAGGCAAAAATATGATATTATATTGCAATAAAGTTTTTTCATACTTACCTGGCAGACATATTATACTATAGCTGAATTCGGAAATACAGCTACATACATATCTGACAGGCAAGTTTCATAAACAAAACTCAAGAGAATTGAAGCGGACAGCTCAAGCTTCTTATGTTATTGGACATAAGCGTTCATTGACGTAGTCTACAAGTCTATTTCTTGTACGAGTCTGCGAATGATGAATGAGAGCTCTTCCGAATCTTGTCAATAAGAGCTTATCCGCTTACGCAATATAAAGTTAATGAGAAGTTTGTCAATGAGAACTAACCCATTTACGGGACAAAGAGATAATTTGTCAATGAGGGGATACCCACTTACTTGACAAAACGATAGTATATTGTCAATGGGGAAATTCACTGAATTGACAAAACGTAATCCAGGAAGTCGAGCATTTTATTTTCGATTCCCGTCTCAAACGAGGAAGGGGCAAGAATCCTGTTAAGAGACGGCTTACGACAGGTAGAACGACGATGTTCAATTCGGCAGCGTAAGTCCCGACTAGGAACTAACAAAATCTATCATCTGAAAAGCCCTTTCAGATGGGCTAAAAAGCTTGCAAAATTATCCTGGGAAGAGGAAGAAACTCTCCAACCAGCTTCCTCTCCCGTATCAAAATTTATTGGCAGTATGGCAAAGGAAGTCCTGTCTTGCGCTTTCCTCCTTTTGATGAGTGCCTTTGCAAGAATCCTACTGAACGTTGCCGAGAGTCCTGACGTGCAGGACGTAGAGCTTTTACATAACCCATAGCTGCCTTACCGCAAAGTCTTGACTGCGGTAGAGCAAAAGAGATCTTTCCTTGAGCTTTCCATAACTCCATCCAATCCTGGACTTTACGAAAAGCAATATTACTGACAAAGACCTCTATAATTCACGAAACCCGTGGGTCGTCTGCTGGGTTTCGAAAACGAAGTTGCCTTTTCACTTTAAGCTTCCTCCGAAGCACTGCTTACTTCACATTCTTCGCAGCGCATGTAGAAGGGATCACCGAAGTTAGGTAAAAAATCTTTAGGCCCAAATCAGCTTGAAGACTTCAACAGAAACGTTCAGCCCGGCGACACACCTGGCTGTGCGCGCTCGGCGTCCACTGACTAGCAGCGAGCACGCTCGGCGTCCATCAGCGAGCAGCGAGCACTCTCGCGCGCCCGCTCGGCGTCTGGCGACTACAGCACTGGCGCGCCGCTCGCGCTCGGTATCCACTGGCGTGCGCTCGGCCCGGCGGCGTCTACTGGTGCGCGCTTGGCGTGCACCCGCGCGCGCGCCTGGCGTCCATCCGAACGTCCCGTCCAAGCCGAGCGTCAAAAAAAAAGCGTGCAGAAAAGCGTCACGCTCCTGACAGGCGTCAATGCAAGCGAAACTGCCTCAGGGAAGAGCATTAGACATCTCGGAGAGAAAACCGACTGCACGAAGCAGTCTCAGGTGAAGGGTTGATCGTGTGAGAATACGCGGGGCGAGGGAACGCCTTCTTATTCTCACAGCAACAAAGCTAGGACGTCCGCGCTCAAAAGCGTCCTGCTAATATGACTTGCTTTCCCTTTTCTCTGTGGAAAGACGTACACGAGTTCAGGCAACGTTCGCCTTCTTACTTCTCACTGCAACGCATGACGAGAGAGAGAGAGAGGAGGACGTGAAACGTCCTCTTCTATAAAGCTTCTATTTAGAGGGCGCGAGTCCTTCCGAAAGCTCCAAACCCTGCGCAGGGAGGACGCTTCGGAGGACGAGAAGCAATCCTTCAGGATTCGTGCACGCACTTTGCAGCCTGGGAGTAACTTCAGGTCTGCCGAAGGCACGTCAGATCGGTGGGAGTTCCTCGTAACCCTCCTTCGGCTTTCGACATGCTCTCTCCCTGTTCCTGGGAGTCAAGCAGAGGTCCCGGCCTAGAGGCGAAATAAGGCCGATCTGACGCATCCTCCACTACACAAGGGGCACTGTCACTGCACTTAGCCACTTCACTTTTGCTCTCCAAAAGCCAGCACTTTCGATTCTAAGTTACGAATCGATAGAGTATCAGAGAAAGGTCAATACCCTCTACAGAAACTGTTTAGGGCCCGAAGGCAACATTACAGGGTTAGGAGTAACAACTACAGAAGTAGCACTTTTCACCACAATGATAGGAGAGCGAGCACCTTAGATTCCAACATACAGATGGAAATCATATAACATAAAGGGCATTACCTCACGAGACATATTTATAGCCGTAGGCCATACTACAGGGTTAGGCAAAATAGTCTACAGGTAGGTTAGCCTACCCTGACTTTGTTTACTGATTAATTGCGTACATATGAATCATACGTCTTCCTTATGGAATTAGATAAAGTCTCACACTCCTTACATGACAAATCTCAACAAAGAAGCAAGACACACAGCCCTCGTGCATATCGAGTGCGGAACTACCGAAGCTTTCGGTAGCCACACCCTATCTTAGCAGACAACACCCTCTGAAACTAGCCTAACTAGATTCAGATATACAAAAATGAATCATATTCAAAACAATTTAAGATAGCGTATGCCTAGCCACAAATCCAAGTCAATAAATCAAAAGACAATTAGGATATTTAGCGGCCATGAAGTTTCCAAAATCCTAGACGGAGGTACTGAAAACAGGTGTTTCCAGCACCGGCGACAGAAAAATTATGAATAGAAAATGGGACTGGTTCCTGATACCCGCCTCCCAGTCCCGGCCACTCGGGTCAAATCGGCAGGGCGTTGTGAAGCCAAGATCCTTTAATTCACAATTGAATTCAATGAAATGATTGTACTTACAATTCAGTTTCACTAGATACATAGAAAAAGAAAAAACACAATCATGCGAAAGCAAACGACGATGAAGCGGGCAGAGGATCGATGATACACGTCCACACGCCAGCAGGCCGAAAGCAAAAGTGATTTGTTTACCTACCAGTCGCGCGCGCGCGCCTGTCGGACAAGCAGTTAACTACCGAACCCCTTGTTCGAAGCTTACGACCTATCCAGCTGCCGCTAGTACCTTCCTATTGTAAAAGGACCGAAGGTTTGTATGCCGTGTCGGAACAAAGTAATGTTAAGATGAGTTTATTTCTATTTTCTCTTTCTTTACATTCTTACTTGTAATAGAATGATTGTTTGTGTTTTCAGTTAACTACTTTTTCTTGTATATTCTAGCATCTATACTGAGAAATTTATAATATACAGTCTCTAAATATACATGTTATTTATTGATAGCATAAGTTAAAGGTTGTTCCACAGGAAACAGACAAAATGTTCATATATATGCACATTCATTGTGTTTGCCCCATATGCATGTTTTAAGAAATAGACTTCCTGTATAAGGCAAATGATTAATTATAGATTCATTTAAAAAGGAAAAAAAATTAAGTGTAGAGTTGGTTCAGCCAGTATCTAATGTCTAGCAAACGCAAAATGTCTTACTTCATTATTATTTAAAAATCTGTGTATTTATATATATGGACTCAACAAACCTATGCTACAAATATACACTGAAACCTGTTGTAACTGGGAGTGAGTCTTCTATGCCAACAAATACGATACATTTTGTCCACAGTAGGGCTTAACTACTTTTGCAAATATTTCATGTATAGCTGGCAATGTTGGAAATGGGAAAAAGTATAGCAAGAAAAAGAATTAACCAGCATAGAGTGCTAAATGTTTGGAGACTACATACTGAAACCCATTAATCACTAAACAAAATCTGTAAATAAAAAATTTAGTTCTTAACAATGGTCTTGCAAATATATTTTGTAGACAAAAAAAATCCAAAATATATAAGGAGGGAGGCATTGTATTGATGAGGGATCTTAGGGATATTGGTATTCTGCATTTTGATGAGGGTAATTTACATATCTTTAACAAATGTTAAAATATGTTCATGAAATAAAACACTGCTCTTTTAAATGAACCACCTTCCCTTGGTATAGGATATACTACTTACACTGACAGAACCTTAAGATAAAGTGCAACGATTCACAACCTTTATGTTTAACATACACAAAAAAAATAAACAAATATGCACAGAATTTAAATGCAAAGAAGTTCAGATCTCTTTGAAGTAGATACTACTTGAAAGAATGATTTTTAAGGCATGCTCAACTGTTCACAAATACCAATGCAAAGCACTTGGACTAGAAGGAATAAAACAGATAATTCAAAACCACTAACAAAATGTAAATGAAAGAACAAAACCTAATAAGGGCTTGAGAGGACTGTAAACTAAACAAAAAAGTAACTCAGAAATAACAGCACTACAAGAAAAGTATACTTCAATCAAAACTTCCATCAAATGATGTACATATTCTCTTTATGTAGCTACTGTATGACTGATTTTATAACTCATCAGTTTCATCTAAACTTTCTTCCCTATATGTTTTTAACATTCCAGAAATAAAATGCCAATATCAGCAATCACAAATGAACACAAGACTTAAACTTCCAGTATTAATGAAGACACAGAAATGATTACTTAACATTATAATCCCTTGAAAGCAAACATTGCAATGTGCTAAAGTTCCTCTTAATAAAAAAAAAAATAAAAATAAAAGAAAACAGCACTCGCTTTGTTGTAATAAGGTAGTGGTAAAACAAGCAGGAATGTAAAGAAATATCTTTACATAACTTAATGATCTAACGGCCTGAGAGTACGAAGTATCCTAGGATTACTCAGATCTCTAACACTAATATTGACCCATATGTTTATAATATTTAAATACTCATTCAACTATTTTTTTGAGTAGCAGTAGTTTTGATCCCTTAAGCTTTCCTACTGTTACCTATTTGTCCCTATAGGTATTGAAAACAGGCACTGCAATGGAAAACAGGACTGTAAATAGTTACATGTCCTCTATCTCTTCATAATTAATTCCTTAAATAAAAAATTGACAGGGTATGATGAAAGCTCAAGGTGGAAATGGTTAATTACTTGATATAAGAAAACCCACTTCCTGACTCACATCAAAGTTTCTGTATGCTGATCTCTTATGAGCTTGTGGATTAACTTTTCAGAATTATACTTTTCAGGATAAATCTGTTTTTCAGATATAATGCTGATTTTTTAATAAGTATAAAGTTGAATAATTGTACTATTTCACTGTATGTTGAAAAAGATAAACATCAAAATTATAAAATAGGAATGATGTCGTGCAACTGGCAAAGAATAGAAATGTATTTTTTTTTATTTTTTTTAAATGTAATACTTCTAAATTAGTTTTGTATAATAAAAATGTACCATAAAATTCTTCTCAAATTATATACAGCACTGCCATATTAAATTTTTTTATAATTATTAAGCACTGATATTAGTGCTAATACTCAGAAATTTTATACTTTAGGGGGAAATGGAGTTAAGCCAGATGTCTTTCCAATAGTACTATCCAACATCAAACTATTGATATAAAATTTATTCTTTTTTTCTTATATTTTGCCAATGACATCATTCAACATCAACAGAATCTCAATGGATGAAATTTGCATGCTGTCATTTGACATTTTGTAAAGAAACTGATAACCCAACTTGTTTGGGTCTGATAACTGTAACACAGTATCAACAACTTCTAAAATCTGATATTTCTGACAACACTAAAATAATCCTGTTAAGTACATGCCATGTGATGTAAACTGATGTTACAGTAATCTACAAGATATTAGGCTGCTGAGCATCAAGCGGCCTAATATCTTGTTGGGAAGAAATTTCGTCAGTGCATTAGGCTGCTTACATCACGTAGAGAAAGGGGTGGGAGCTTGGACACTGACAAGGAGAGAGCGCTCAGTCACGTGTTTGGAGGTTTAATAAGAGCCTGTATACATTTTTTGGTCAGTGCTCCAACTGCAATTTTTGCCTGCTACGTATCACTTTATTGCTCCTGTGACCTTAATATGGGCCAAGACAGTGATTTGAGTCAACAGATAATAGCAGAGATATGTCGTTGAAGTAATCTGGCCTTAAAACAAAGCAGATATCGGATCAGCTGGGTGTCAGGGAGCATTCAGTTCGATGCTGAAGGTGGCAACCATGAGATTCCGCCTCGGAAAAAGCACCCTGGTATGCCTAAAAAGACTTCTGATAAACGTTTGAGAGTAACATACTCTTGAGAACACTCAAACTTCAATCAGCGCGCTTTTTTTGAGACAGAATCTCATGGTTGCCACCTTCCTTAAATCTGGCAACCCAGCGTCGAACTGAAAGTTTCCTCACACCCAACTGAGCTGATATCTGCTTTTTTTTAAGGCGAGATTGCTTCAATGCACATACCTCTGCTAGTATCTGTTGACTTTAATCACCGTTTTGGCCCATATTAAGGTCACGGTGGCAATAAAGTGATATGTAGTAGGGAAAAATTGCGGTGGCAGCGCTAACCAAAAAATATATACAACCATTTATTAAACCTCCAAACAAGTGACTGTGCGCTCTCTCCTTGTCAGTGTCTAAGCTCCACCACTTTCTCTGCATGTAAACAGCCTAATGGACTGACAAAATTTTTTCATAACTCTTCCGTTCCTTCAAAATTTGACAAGATATTAGGCCGCTTGATGCTAAGCAGCGCAATATCTTCTCGAGTACTGTACAAAATATTGCAGAAAGGAAAGCCTTTGGAAGCTGCTATATGCATATGACCTGGTGTGAGGAGCAAAATTAAAGAAAGGCCTAAAAAAAATGACAAATTCTACAATAATTTGTATTTTTCCTAACAATATCATGTTATAGGAGGAGCTTAGATGCAAATGGTATGATTATGGAACAGAAGTAAATAAACTGAGTCCATCAAGCTTTACTGTTCTTGGTGTGAAAAAGAGAAGAGACTTGAAAATCAATGAAAATAAAATCTAGCTTATGGAAACTGGAATGGAAGCAAGGGATGAAGTGGCCGTGTGGATGCTCTGAGACAGGTGTAACTGAAAATAGTATGTCTACTGTAACAAGATGTCACAAGAAATGTTCTAGATTGCAAAATGGCCTAAATTGTTAAGAACAAATGGCGGATCATGGTGCAATGATAGGATGAGCCTTGAAAGGGAAAGAACATGTGCTGCCTTATATCAAAGTGGAATGTGAAGCTGTTGATCAAAGAGGAGAGAAAAAAACAGTAAAAATATAACAATAAGTGACAACAGGCTGGAAGAAGTGGAAAGGGATGGAAAGTAAACAGCGCTAACCCATATTTAATCGGAGCAAAAATTACTGCGCATTTATAAGACCTGTTCTATTCTAAGTGGAGAGAGAGAGAGAGAGAGAGAGAGAGAGAGAGAGAGAGAGAGAGAGAGAGAGAGAGAGAGAGAGAGAGAGAGAGAGAGAGAGGCATGAGGAAAACAAAGAAAATGCATGTGACTGAATGGAAATTACTGCAAAAGCAGACTTGTGTCTCAACATGTTGGAAGTATATTAAAAATGAGGAATTTGCTGAAACAGCAATTTTAAGGGCTGAAAAAGTTTGGTCATGTAGTTAGAAGAGATAAGGCTCAATTAATAAGATGAGCAAGTAGCCAGACGAAGACCAGTATGAATGCTAAAATCTCATGGAGAAAAAGCTTGGATAAGACCTGGACCAGATATAAAGTGCACAACAACTCACTTTACTAAACCCACAAAGGGAAAATCTGAGTGAAGATTGTCTATTTGGTTCAGTCTCTAACAAACTAAGTAAACAAACTACCTCGAAAAATAAAAATGCATAAAAAAGTAAGACAAAATCATTTCTGTGGTTGTTCTATTTGTAAAAATTGTAAAAAAATTTTCAACTACTGTCACTTTTCATCCACTAGTTCCTGTCTCAATTTAGTAACTCATGTCCATTTAAAACATGTAAACAATGGCTTCTTTCAGTAGTAGTACTTCTCCAGAGTTATATTATAAAATGTAACAAAATCCAAGAAAAAATTGAAAATAACAAACAAAAATCTCTCAATAATTATGAAAACCCATTGAAAAAAGAAAAAAGTAAAAAAAATTTCTTTTGTAAGACAGTAATACTTTTGAAAGGAAAATACTTGCAACATCCAAAAATTCTGTAGTTACCATCTGCACTTCCTTTAATTCTACACTAGTGAGGGCATAACACAACATCAAGGCTATTCATGCAAATGGTACATGACGATTTTAATAACATGATTGTACATAATTTGGTCTTGGATCTGAAAGTCTGGCAAATAAAAAAATGAACATAATCTAATAAGATATAAAATGAATTCTTTAATAACACCTAAAATTAAATACTAAATGCTTATTACCTGGAAATCATAAAATACACTGCTAGAATTACTTATTATCTGCAAATCATAACATACACTCCGCTAGAATTAAACTAAGGACACTAGAAAAAGTGAGTGACACAAACAGCAGCAGATATTATTTACCAGTGGGTTAAAGTTATATATGAAGTCATGCGATCACAGTAGTCCTTCTCAAGGGATCTGAGACAAGAGAATAATCGAAGACAGAGAAAAAAAGCAGGAAGATCAAACAAGGATTTTAAAAGGGTGGGTAATTAAGCTCACAACACTAACAACCGATCAAAATATTTTCACATGCATATCAGTACAACAGGGCTTGCATAAAACTAAGCTAAAATATTTTTTATAGGATGCACTTGATCCCTGATGTTACTGGTAAAACATCTCAAACATAATCAATATCACATTCAACCCCATACTGATCACAATAAGTTGTTGGAGCTGGATGGACAAGGCTTGGTGTGTGCATTGTGCTGGAATCTTCTAAAGGTTGACTCTGGGAACCTTCCAAGTCTTCACAATGACTGAGCATAAGCTTGCCCTTCAAACAGTTCCCAATTTCAGTGTACAGAGGAACTTCCAAAGAAAGTTTTGCAGGATAAGCTAAGCATGCACTCTTCTCAATACTATTACTTTTCAAGATACTTGGATTCTTCTTTTGAGGGGAAGATGAAGGAGCACTGTTCCGACGTAGCATACTTCTACCTCCAGTATGAGCAATACTTTTTGATTCTAAATCAGGAGATGCTGGAATAACTTTTGCTTCTTCAATAGGAGAAAGCATTGGGGCACTGTTTCTTCTTAAAAGGCCATGTCTATGAAATGGAAGATTAGAGGGCCTGGAAACCGGCATATTTATTTTCACAACTGGATCTTGGCTTAAAAGAAAATTTCTAGTTCCTTCATGTACATCACAACAAGATCCCGAGGGACTGGTTTTGAGCATTTCCTCTTCTAGTTCCCTTATCACCAATCGCAATTTCTCTGCAACCCTTCTTCGAACATCTGGCTTGCCATTGTATAAAGACAAAAATTTAACAGACTCCTGAATGTAGTTTGTGGGTAAATTATTAACAAATACATCTTGTACTAATTCATCAGAAGGACTATTAAATTGTGAAGAGCCAAAGGAGCTGCAGAGCTGATTTGTAATATGTCTTCCATCGCTCTTCTCTAGTGTGACTGGAAGCTTCCTTGTTTTCTGATACTTTTCAAACCATGGTGGTTTATCACTCAAACATTTTGGATTTGGAACGGCATCAACTCTAACTCCAGAGTTAATATTTTTTACACAAGAGTTTGCCTGTGTTACCTCTAATTCATTTGTGATATTCATAAGATCTACTTTGTTACCACAAGTCAAATTGCCATCAACAGTAACAGGCTCTGAAACGTGATACACCCGCAATGGCTCATTTCTCCTTGACCGTCTTTTCACCTTTCCTACAGATGCAGGGAAATGTGTTTCTTTGTCACTGAAGTTCCTTGGCAAAGTAGGGTATTTTTGTTCAGTTATTTCTTCTGATTCTTCAGAACCTGGATCTTTTTTCTCTAGAAAAAATTGTGAAGGCAGATTCCCTTCTTCCTCCTTTGAAAAATAGTGATTTCTACTTCTCCTAACTCTCATCTTGAAAGCTGTACTTCCATCTGAGTCAGATGCAAGGAATGTCCTTAATGGCTTAGTAATTCTTGGGCGTTTAACTTTGCTACTGTTTGGTATTACTGAATTATTCACGCATTTCTCCTGAACCACATACTTCTTAATATTAGAATTGTCCAACACTTTGTTCAAAAAATCTTCACTGCGGCTCCTCCTGAAGATAGAGGGGCTAAATAAAGATGAGGTAAAAACTTCATCAGGCATTTTTTTTTTCAGCCCTCGAGGAATCTTAGGGGATAATATCTTATCCTCTGCATCAATAGCATCCTCACTTTTACTTCTGAATATTTTGTGAATTAAAGAAATTCCATTAACACTTGTCATTCTTTGTCTTGGGAAGGGACTCAATAGGTACTTGGAATTATGAACAAATTTGTGCAATGTAAAGTCTGAACATTTGCCATCATTTATATTACCTTTCTTCATATCCTCTACTGGATAATTCCCAAAGGATGTAGTACTCTCATATTTACTAGAAATGTCAAATTCTTTGCCTCTACCAAATGATGGACTGCCAACTGGAAAATTACATGGCTTTTCATGCAATGGAGTTGATGTCTGGAATTCCTTATTTTCCTTCTCACAGTTATACCTCTGTTCTGTGCCAAAGTCATAACCCTTTCCTATAGAAGAACTCCGACATGGACTTGTTGCAGGTGTTGGCAAACTCTGTGAAAATTCACCATGATTTTTGGCTAATTTTAATTTTGGTCTCGATTTTTTATGAATAACAAAGGTAGAGTTCTGTGATCGAACTGGAACTGAACCTGGTGGAGCAGTACACCCTCCATCAAAACTAGTGCTAAAGTGTGAAGAACTAATACGACTTGCAATTTCTTTCTGAAGAGGCTTCAATCTCTGTTGTTTACTGGTATTGCAAGAAGTAGAACCACTACACCTAGAAATAGGCTTTGCACTTGATCTATTATTTCCTGATGTAGAAAGCTTCCTGACAGAGGAGATCAAAGAGGAACAAGCAGCAGCATGCACAAAAGACAGCTTGAAAGGTGCAGAGGATATATGGGAAGCACTAGAAATGGGTGAAAGAATATTATTAGTAACTGGTAAAGAACTGGCGCCAAGGGGAGAAGGTGCATGTTCTAGCAGCAGCATACCTGAGGTGTGGGATTTATGGAGTTTGGACAGGGAGGTCACAGAGGAGGACTCAGCACTAAGGTCCACAGGAACTGCATGGGTGTCGGAATGAGAGCGCTCATGGTTAGAACGAGGGTTATGGTTGGTCAGGGCTCCTCCTTTACGAGGAGGACCAGGGGAAGGAGAGGGAGATAAGGAATGATGATGGGAATTGTTGGAGCGTGGGCCATGGTGAGGCTTCGTCTTGGGCTCGGCCAGGGCCTTCATCTTGCTTATGGACTGGGGAGATGTGGCTCCTGCAATGTGAGGAATGTGCTCAGAGACAGTAAGCTAAAAACAATCAGCAACTGAATAGCCATAGTGTGTTAGGCATCTGTTTAATAAATAAAAAAATAAGTTATAAATAAAGCACAAAGCTAAGCAAGATCATTAAAATAGTATATTTATTGCATAATACATATGAAGAATATGTGTGTTTTACCAAACTTAGTTGTTTGCTTTTTTCCGTCTGATGTTTGTGATGTGGAAGATGTTGAAGACGTTGTTGATGGTGTAGGAGAATGTGGCCTCCTTCTAGGGGCTTGGTTTGTAGGTGGAGCACTACTTGAGCCACTATTATTGTTATTGTTATTTTGCTGACTGCCCATACTGCCACCAGTTTTGTGTCCTTCTGGTCCTCCTTCACACTCTAAAGACATATTGCGCAACTGTTCTTCATCAGTGACTACTTGTAACCGTGACAGATAAGCTTTCACTCGCCGTACCATTTGAGCCTGGGGGACCAAATTGATTTCTGAATTTCAACATTTCCTATTTAAGGCTGCATAAATACTTAAGACCTATTTTTCCAATAACCCAGAAAATTAACCCTCTTCTTGATGATACCATAATTTCCAGAAAAATAAAAATAAATTCCAAAGGGGTGCAGAAATAACATTCTAATTCTCCCCAAACTGAACAAAAACTCCACACAGAATAACAATGTGCTTTCAGAGGTAAAGTGATAAATCACTGTAAACATATCACGGCAAAAAAAGAAAAAAAAAAGTATATTTTAAGACCTGCTTCCTCCCAATAGTATTATTGCAATGAAATTGACTTCTTATAAATACAAAAAAACCTACAGTTTACATTAAGAATGCTTCTGTTGATAAAACATTCAATTATTACCATTAAAAAGTGAAACCTTCACTAGCAAAAATTCAACATATTGTATGACAGCTGAAAATAAAATTTTTAAGAGGACTCCCAGTTCTATTTCACTTACCTCTTCATACATCTTCTTTTTGTCTGGTGCAGCAGTGGACTTCTTACGCCTCTTGACTGTTGCTATTTGATGACCACCAGCTGCCATCTGGTTAAGTGAAATAAGAGCAGAACTTGGTGGTTGTCCTCCAGCATCCTGAATGCTAAATAAATCCTAAAGGAATAACACATAGGTAAATAACTGAAATAAATTTTACTGTACTTTCATGCATAGGCAGGAGCCTGTTCCTCTAATTTCTATGAATCACTTACCTTGAACCTTACTAAGAGCTAAATAAAGGCTAAAAAATATATATAAATGGATGTCATTTTACATCCAAATGAATATATAGGTAGTAAAATGTTAACTAACCAAACAAGCATAAAGTATTTTTAAGTAAACTGAATATAGTTTCAACATAATGGAAGAAAATGAAACAAACTAAAATAAAGACGAATAAAAACAAAAAAGTGTTTTTTAAGTTTAAATTATCACTCAACTACATGTACTTACACTATGAAAGCTATACTCAATGAACATAAAGGCAAATAATTTACAGAGGGCAATGGATTCTAAAGTTAAAAGGCAGAATCCTCAACAAACAAATCTTCCCTTAAGAGTATAACTGAATGTTCATTCATTAAATTAAAAACAACTTACATAAGGTGCTGAACACATATTTTGCAAGTCCCTAATGTAACGAGATATCATGCGTAGCTTCTCAAAGTTAATGAGTCCATCCACTTTGTCATCATTACCCTCATGTGTAAATGTCAAGTCTCTTGCAACAACAGGATAAAATGGAATCTGGAAATACAAAAAATAAATCTTGGTTAATTTATCTTAGTTAATTCAAAGTGATTCATTTTGCAGATACAGCTCTAAACTGACTGAAAGTGTAAATTACTGTTTAGCTTAGGGTAGAAATTATATACATAGTCTTACTATTAAACTGAGAATATCTTGAATGAAATTATTTTTGTTACTTAAAATATTTTGCTACTCATCAGAAGGCCAGCACCCCATACTATTTTATATACTATCTGATAAGCTGTGTCAATACAAGGTGAATTCTAATACTGCATGATGAGATACCACCTCATGCAAGAAAAAAATCATACATGAATTTTTAAAGCTGGATACCTGTACTTTGATGAGAGATACAATAGAAAACAATAAAATGGAAAAGTAAAAATGATGACTTTCAGCAAAAAAATTTGCTGAAAGTCATCATTTTTACTTTTCCATTTTATTGTTTTCTATTGTATCTCTCATCAAAGTACAGGTATCCAGCTTTAAAAATTACACCACATTTTTAACATGAAAAACCAATTCAAATTAAAAAAAAAAAAAAAAAAAAAAAAAAAAACTGCTAGGCCTCCAATCAGTCAGTGCACTTTGCCAGATGGACATTGGACCTCCTCTCCCCATAAAAAAAATCTTGGAGTTATCACAGAGCTAAAGATGAAAAACAAGGTATTCACCTTACCCAGGGTATCCACCTAATAAATATTATTACTATTATATTATTAAAGAGTTGAACTTACTCCATTGAGTTAATATTCTTAACTTTCATGAACTTTGGCTCTATAGTCTTCAGTTATAGTAAATCTGCATAGGATTTATGTATTGGAGCTGTAGAGGAGCTCCCTTGTGGCTGTGATTTGCTAAGTAAAAAAACAAGTAAGATTTAGTTAAAACCTATGGAGGTAAAGGTAACTGCTCTTGCTGAATTAACTACCCTGTCCAAAGTCCAGTTTGACATGTACTCAAACTTACTTGAACACTTTCATTTTTTAATTGTAATTATTAATAAGTACTGATTAAATACACTCTACAAAAGAACAAAGCATTTAAAAACAATAAAAGCTGTCAGGTAGTACAGGTATTTCTATTATCTTACTTTTTCTTTCTGCTTCACCCACACTTATTTACTTTAATAAATATAAAAGGAACAAGAAGGACACTGAGAAAAAATGTCAAATATAACTTCAACCCAACCAAAATCTAATTAGTTGGTTAGAAAAAGTTGGACCAAACCACTTAGCTAAAATCTTAAATCTAATTGGGCTGGGCTCAAGAGGTTCTTATAAAACAAGAGTAATTTAATTTGCCAAAAAAATTTTAAAATTGCAATTGGATAGACTATGAAAATGTTAAAGACTGACAAAGTCTTTTGTCAATCTTAGGGCATAATCTAGCTATTCAAAAAGAGATGCTGCATAAGAAATCTGAGCACTTCACAAAAACAGCAGACATGAGGAATAGAATGAACTATATATGTACTGTATAAAAAATGTAGGTGAGAAGAATAAGAATGATTATCAAAAAGCTACACAGTAGAAGAAATCATTATTATGAACTACTACCAACAGATGAAGTTTTATTATTTATGTACTTCTCATGGGAGTCAACACCTAAGAGTGGGCCTTTCTTGCCACACTTTAGTTGGTACTAAGGGCTATTTGAAGTTATCTTTTTCCCCCAGCTGCACTGCTTTCAGCCTTTCACTGTTCATGCTTCCCCTCAGTCTCTTCCCTTTGGCTATTCAACTTTTTGAACTTTACATAACTATAATTTTCACCTTTCATGTAAGAGCTACTGCTATATGCCTGGTCAGCATAGGTGATGTAAAATTTTCCTATACACTCTACTATTTATGACAAATGCATCTTACAAACTCTAACTCGACTGATATTAACTTTGCACTTGCTTTGCTCTTTAATAATTTCAATAGCTGCTGGAAATTTGACATCACCTTTTATGATCTACAGCATAACTTCTAATTTATTAGAAAAAAAAAATTATCTCACAGACTGGCAAGTGGAGTACCTAATATGAAATTGGAATGATTACTTACAATTGGAGATTGTATGTTCTCATTCTGAACAAGGTTACGATATTTGCTCATATTCCTAGATGGATCCATTAATTCTTGCATGTCTTGGAACATTCTTGAATATTTGGTAGGCAAACGTTCCCAAGTCTGCTTTAAACGAGATACAGCACCATGACCCAAACCAGACAGAATGGCAAACATTGAATTGAAATTCTTGCACTCTTTACATTGCCCTGAAAAAGACAACATATAATCAGACATACCTTTTTGTAAAATTTATATTTACTCCAAAGCTGATCAGACAGAATTAATCAATCCTTAATTACTCTCAATTGACTTAACCAACAACAATTAATAAGAAAAAAATTAAAGTAATAATTTTTCTAAAAATGATATTGTTATTGTACAATAAAGTTTCATACATACTTACCTGGCAGATATATACTTAGCTATAGACGACAGAGTCTATAGCTAAGTATATATCTGACAGGGAAGTTGAATGTATGAAATTACTATTTAACCTAAAACCAGAATATTATGTTCAAGAAAATGTCACCATGACAGCTTAAATAAATAATTAATCATATATAGGTAACTGTCACGTATAAAAAAATACAAGTAAATCTTTAAGACAAACGTGGTTTAAAGAAGGAGATTGTTACTTTAGCCATACACTGATTCAGTCATATGCTGACTAAGCAGTGCACTGAAAAAACCTAAACTTACAATTAATATACACAAATATCAAAACTATAAAACAAAACAAAAAATGAGTGATACAAACTTGCAACTTTTATAAATTGCTTGATGATTTTGGAACGCTTGACTAGATTATGCTCAGAGCACACCTCCGTTACCACCCAAAACATCTCCCGATTTACAAGCTGCAAATAAGAAACATTAATCTTATTTTTCTGTAATCTAATCAAAATAAATATGACACTGTTTCCTCAATATTACAGGCAAAAAAAAATTATAAATCCTTTAATATTCCCTCAAGTCACAAAATAAACACTTACGCCAGCAAACTGTGACAGAGCAGGTGTTCCATAATTGGATTTGATTTTGAAGAGGTAGTCTATGTACTCGGTTGGTTCTATTTGACGAAATATAGTGTAGTCCTCTAAAGTAAGCTGAACAGCAAGCTCAACAGAGTTAAGTTGTAGAAAGCAAACAGCTGACTCTCTCACTAATTCATTTACAATGTCATCAGGAACATGGGTCTGGGAGACTGTTATGTTTTTCAAGTAATACCTACTGCTTAACCCTGAAATTGTTCAAATATAAATTAGTATATGAAATTGTAGTACTGATACAAAGAGATCATTTGTGTAAACTAACCTAAAACAAAGTATCATAGTATCAAAAATTTCATTTCAAATAAAATTACCTAAGATTTACAGAGGCCATTTCCGTTATCATCAAGCTGCAACATGGTATTTATATTTTTATGTAAGGAGACTACAAAAATGAAAGACTGTAGGAAAATGAAAAATATCTCAACACATTCTCTATTCATTATCTAAATCTACTGAATCTAGATGAAACAACTAAAATAAATCTTTTGATGAAGATAAAATATCATTTGAAGATAGTGCTAAACTTTTTGTGATCATGAAAAATAATTAAACATCACCATGCAATGAATAAGCTATTAGAATAAGTAATAAGACTGTGTATATCAGACAGTAAACTTATAAGAGCTATTCACGAAATATAAATGACAAATTTTTAATAAATTTGTATTTTTCAAAGAAACAAACCTTCGGTTCTTAACAATAGTGCCAGCTGGAAAATGGTAAAAAAAAAAAAAAAAGTTTGTAAAGCAAGGAACCTCTGGCATCTGGCAACTCGTGTATACGAGGTGGAAGCTGGTCACTAACCGGGCTTGGAACCTTGTTACGCATCAGTCTTTCTTTGACCACCTTGGAAAGTAGCCACATTGCACTCTTCTTCACAAGCCGGTTGCTTTGTTTGCCCATTATTTCTTTGCATTTTAGACTTTGCACTTTAATCATGGATGCCTCCAAGAGTTCCAAGCCCCGTCAGCATATGTGTCCGGGAGTTCAGGGATTTCCATGTTCCAGGTTTTTGGCTTCTTTTGTTACAGATCCCTATTCGACTTGCAGTAGGTGCCATGCGAATTTTTGTGCTATCTCTAGTCCCTGCCCGGAATGTTGTTCCAGGTCTAATATCTCAGTGTGGGGCTTTCTAGATAAAGAGGAAACACCGTAAGGTGTCGGCTTGTTCATCTTGGGAAGGTTTTTTTTTACCACCCCAAGTAGACATTTCAGTGTATCCTTCTTCCAGTAGTCTTCCTCCTGCATCTTTTTTTCCCATGTCCCGGTCCTTTTCTTCCATTGATTTGTCTTTGGAAGTATTGGGCGGTGCACAGGATAGTTTTATGTTTAATGAGGCCCCCTCTCTTGTGGGAGATAATCACACTTCCTCAAGAGAGGAGGCTCCCCCTCCAGCTCCCTTATTTGGAGTCCAACAAAATGGCAGTGGTTTGGGTGTCCCTAGGCCTATGGGGTTCACCCTCTTTGGATGGTTTGCTGGCGCATTTCTCGTCTGCTCGCCAGCCTCCCCCAGTCCCAATGGCAATCCCCCCCTCCTCCGGGCCTACACTACTTTGGTTGAGTGTGATGCCTTCAAGTGGGCTGGGGCTGTCAATAACGCCGTCTGCTGGGTTGACACTCATCTCCCTGCCAGTGAGGCCATTGGGTCGTGCTGCCATACCCACTGTTGTGAGGTCACTCCCAGCTTCCACTCACCCTATGACACCGACTGTGGTGTCTGTTCTCCCTCCGCCTCAGGCCATGACTTCATTACCGTCCACGTCTCCATCGTCTGCTCCGCCTCCCTTGGAGATGTTCTTTCAGGCGATGTTTGATAAACTGGACACCGTTTTTCGTGAGAGATATGCAGTTCACCCTACAAAGAGACAGCATAGAAGGATAGAACCTTCCCCTACTCCATCTCCTTCTCCTCCTACTCGTACAAGAGACAGATGTAAGAGGATTTAGGACTTTGTTTCTTCTTCCAAGTATGAGATGAGTATTTCGATGTCTTCACTACACAGATGTATTTCTCCATTGCACGTACATGTAAGGATGACAGAGCACCGATCAAAAGTTTGAAGTTGCCTTCCACTCAGGCCTCCTGTATCTTCTGGGGCTTCTCAAATGAACGTGTGGGTTATGATGACGGTCGAGGACGTGAGACGCTTTGGGTCTGTGGAAGTGCGTCTCAGACTTCTTCTCCTAAGACAACTGGACTTTCTAAGTCTCCTTCCCCTAATAGTTCCTGATATTGTCGTTCTCCACCTAGTGATGTTGACCTCTGAGGTCAGTCTCCTCCCTCAAGACCTTCTTGTGCTCATTGGTCTTTATCATGTGACCGTGGATGTGATTCACTACACGGCTGTGAACAAGTGCATTCACAAGGCCGTGTACGTGAGTTGTCTCACGGTTGGGACTTTGTGGCTCTTTCTGAGAGTGAGAGAGGTGTTTCACCATCTTCCCAGCACAGACGTGTCTCTCCCCTTCAAGTATGTGGACGTGTTCCAGTCCGTGTTGATCTTCCCTTGCATCAGAGTTCTCAGGCTAGTTCTTCATCTCCTCAGCCTGTTCAGTTCGTCATATGATGAGACATCTCCGATTCAGGGGTCGAATGTGAACATGGCCACGTACATGTTTCGGTGCACATCCGGGTACGTGGTGGAGGTCCTACTCTCGCTGTTCGTCTTCCAGAGTCAGAGAAATTCTATGCTTGCCTTTAAATAGTTTGAATTTTCTTGAGTCTTGTGTACTTTAGTATGATAATTCTCTTAAGGCAAGTCATAACAAAAGTAAAACCTAACAGAGGCATCATTAACTGGTTATTGGCGCTTAATAAATCGCAGAGTTTTGGTTAAAGGCGGTTTTCGCTTATCGGCACCCTGCAGAGAATGGAACTCCCGCAGATAAATTCCCACAAACAAACATAATTCCACAAAAGAATTATAATTAACACTAACAAGAAGAGGTAGGACATAAACATGCTTTATGTAGTTTGCTTACCTATTCTTTCTGCTAAATTCTGTAAAGAATCTGGTAATCTCTTTTGCTTTGTAATCCCTTCTTCGGTAACTGTGACCTCATATAAGGCATAATTAGATGAACCTGAAGGATCATTTATGTTGAAAATTTGAAGAGCTAACATCACTACTTCTCGGGCAGTTGTTTCCTTATGTACAGGAAGAAATCTTGAGCTGTGATCTGTAGCTCGGTACACCTTTAAAAAGAAAAAAAAAACTTACTAAAGTGATAATGGTAAAATACAATCAGTGCCCTATTCTTTACTGAGATAAACTATGTATTTAATATCACACAAAATGCAAACTCAGTACTATTTGAAAGTCTTTCATTGAGTTGAGGAGCCTTCAAAATACTACATTTCAAAAATGTTTACAATTTTTTTTTTCTTACAACCCTAAATAAGCCACCTTAAATTAACATTATTAAAATTGAACCTACTTTCAATACATGTTCTGGGAATTCAGCCCTCACATCTTCATAGGTACCAGCTGTACTCAAATCTGGGTTACTATGACTATGATACAGACCACCACCACCAACACTGGACTGTGATGATACACTTTCATCACTGTTCATATGTGACTCTCTGAAAAGTAAATGATGATATAGTATTGTATTGTATTACATTTAAATTATAACTCTGATTCAAAACTAACTGGTGTAAAATCAGCCTTATAAAGTCCATGTGACAAGATGCACACACAGACTCCTTCCACAAATATATATGTACTATTGTTAACTGATATAAAATTTTATCTAAAAATAATTGTCATTATGAAGATGTTGAACATGGAAACGTTGGTCTTCATCAAATTATATACTTACGGAGTTTGCTTTGGCACAAAGGGATTAATGAATTTTTTCTTAAACTGCTTAGCTGTAGATGCTCCAATGGTCATGAATGAACTCTTATTTTTGTCATCTTTTCCTTTATCTCTAGGTGACTGTTGTGAATGGTCACTTGCCATAGTGACAGCCGCTCCAAAATTACCAATAGACATATGTCCATTTCCTTCAGAAAGCCCTCGTACGTCAGAAGTCTTTCTAGCATGTGGCCTAGGGGAATTATCTGGAGTAGACAGCATTTCCTTAAAAGCTGAAAAAAAACATATGAAAAATTGCATTCAGTAAGAGGCTTTTTAAAATATAATGAAATAATTGCAGCAGCCATACGGCAAGCTCGATAATTATAAAACTTCGTGTTTCTTTATTACTATACCAACTACACGCACTGAATAATATTCACTGCACTAATTTATGCTTTAAGTAAAATTAAGGACTTTCAGAGAGATATTGGAAAAGGATTTGTCATCATATTTCTACCAAGAATAATTTATTATAACTAAAGAATAAACCACTGTCAATGCACTTTAAATAAACATACTTTTGTACTCACCTAACAAGTTACTCTTAACTGTAATTGATAAATGACATGGTTGCCGCAGTATTTCTAAGGCTCTCGCGTGATTCATATGATCAAAACTTTGTCCATTAACTTCCAAAATCTGGTCACCTCGTTTTAAACCAACTTCCTCAGCTTTGCTACCTTTCTCCACCTGAAAAATTGGCATTTCTAAAAAACTAATAATACTGATATGGTAACAGCATCACGTTCACATTTTCATTTTTACTAATTATCATAAGATAACTATAAAATAAACATAATGAAAATTTATTTGGAAAGTAAAAACTAGCAATTTTTTTTCAAATCTCATTACAATATATACCACAGGATGCAACAATGTGAAATTCACACACAATAACAAATGTTAGAGCATACCTTCGATATAAATATTCCATGACCTCTTTCATAACCTCCTAGAATGGAAAAATGCAAAATCTCGTCTCGAGAGGGTCTTGTGAGAGTAACAACTCTTGCTCTTGCTTTTGTAGCACAAGCAAAGTCTAAGAGTCTCAACTGACCTGCCATCTTCTCTCTTTCTAAACCTTCTTCAAACTGTTCTAAAAAGTTCATCATGACTAAGTCCATCTCAAAGTCTGTAAAGTGGTTGTTGACCCACAATAGTACGACTCTTGTCACACGATCACGTAAGGATGGGTCCTCAAACCTGCAAAAATACCAAGACTTTATAAGTTTTCATGGGTAATTACTATAAAAGTGCAAAAACTAAAAAACAATGCAATAGCCCTTATGAAAAAGAAAAGGAAAAAGATGCTATTGGAAAGCTCCATATAAAATCAAAGAAAATATACTGATTTTTTCAATACAACATGTATGAAAACTACTGCAATCCCCTCCTCTTAATTACAACTTTATCTGAAAAGTTGAATTAATACACAAAACTGCTAAGACACAATATTTCTCATTGCAATATAAAACTAAAAAAATGTGACTTCCTCTTACCAATGTAATAATTTGTTGGCTACTGTTAAGGACATGTCAACAAAGGTTCTGTGAGTAAGTAAGAAATCTTCAACATAAGTTGGGTCAACATTATTTTCCACTTCTACAAGCTGACACATCAACTTCTCAGAAGTACCCTGTGAGTAGAAGATATTAAATTAGACAAAAAGATATAATTTTCCAGCAAAGTAGTACAATTCTACTTACTACAATATCAAAGTTCAAGGGAACCCTTTAAAATGTTTCTTTTATACATCGTTTTGAAAAATCAATATCTTTAATAATTATGCAGCAAATGTAATCTAAATAATACTGTTGGCTTTGGTAATATATACATTAAAGATGCGTGTTAATATCCCAATTAGAAATAGTACCTCTACCATAAACATTTACAATCCCATCAACATAAAGAGTATAATACATTCTTTCATAATCTCTTAATGGATAGAAATGCTTGAACCATAAAACAGTGTTTGAATAAATTATCAATATTAACCTTAGTATCTAAGGTCTATTGCAGTGTTTCTCAAACAGTGTTCCACAGATCCCCAGGGTTTCGTGAAGACCTTTCCCATGGTGAACATAATTACGTATATCAATTTCACATACATACACACCCATAAAAACTGGAAACTGCCTGTGTGTGTGTGTGTGTGTGTCTATTATAAATAAATGTGTTATATATATTATAAATATATATATATATATATAGTTGTATAGTATATATATATATATATATATCTATATATATATATATATATATATATATATATATAATATAACTATATATATATATATATATATATATATATATATATATATATATATATATATTATATATATATATATATATCATATATATATACTATATATATATATATATATATATGATATCATATAATATATATAGATATATATATATAGATAGATATAGATATATATATATATATATATATATATATATATATATATATATATATATATATATATGTGTGTGTGATTTCCTGTATGTTAGGAGAGAAGCACAGATAAGATTCTTGACACTACACCCCTATCAAAATAACACTGCATCACACTGAATCAGAGAAGGCAGAAAATTGTGAAACAGTGTTAATAAATTACATAAAAAGTCCTTTGGGCTTCATTCAACTTGATGAATCTACGGATGTTGCAGGTCTAGCAGTCCTCCTTGTGTTTGCATATGTTTCAGACGAGTTTGTGCACAAAGATCTGCTCTTGTGCCCTGCTATAGAAGCAAAAGGAGGTGAGAACACATTTGAGATCTTGGACACTTTCTTCACCAAAAATGATCTTAGGTAGGACCTGTGCACCGATGGTACAAAGGCAATTGACAGGCCCAGTAAAGGGTGTTATTGGTCTCATAAAAAAAACATTGCACCTGCTTTGGAGCACAGGCATGGCTGCCTCCATAGAGATGTACTAGCTGTGAAAACTTAATGAAGTAGTCAAGGTAGCAAATTTCATCAAGGCAAGGCCTCTTCCTTCTCGAGTGTTTGCCTCATTGGGTTGGCTAGCTCACTGTAAAATTCTTTCATGTGTGTATGAATTGAGAAATGAGATTGAAGTATTTCTCAGAGAGCACATGTCTTCTCTGTCAACCCAGTTCATTGATGAAGTCTGGGTATGTAAGGTGGCCTATCTTGCAAATATATATTTTCAAAATTAAATGAGCTTAACTTATCATTACAAGGTTCTAATATCAACATTTTGATGGATTGGCTGTGTAAAGAAAAACCAGACAGAATGTTAGCCAAATTGCCACAATTCCTGAACGAAAACTCCTTACAACTGGTTGACAGCTATTAAAGGATAATCTATGTTGACAGCTATTAAAGGATAATCTATGAGAGTATTTTCCCAAGTAGTCAGACCTGCAGACATGGCTATGCAACCCATTCATGGATGCAGATATTGTGATGAAGCAGAATCTGTCAGTGACTGAAAAAGAACAGCCAATTGACATTTCAACTGACCTCTAAATACAATAAAGACTTTTTCCTACCTTTCTGGGCAAACTTATTGCATAAGTACCCAGAATTAGCAAAAAGAGCATTGAAACATATGCCCTTTGCAACAACATACATACATGTGTGAAGCAGCTTTCTCTTGCTATATTACAACCAAAAACAAATACCAACGCAAATTGTATAAAGCACCTGATATGCGTCCGCAGTTAACTAACATATTTCAGATTTTGATGGTCTCTGCTCCCAGCTTGTTTAACAAGCTCACCCATCACATTAAATAAGGTAAGAAATTTGATATAGAGTACATAATAAACTGCAATTTTTTATAGTTGCATGTATGTGTGTGTGTAGAGGGGGGGTTTCCGCCAATATTGGGTAAGGGGGTTGTAGTGGGTTCTGCAGTTCCGCAAGAGTACCAGCAAAAGCAAAGGGGTTCCATTAGTTGGAGAAGTTTGAGAACCACTGGTCTATTGTTTACAGCAGTGTTCATGGGGGACATCTAAAATTCACAAAAATATCTTGTAGCTACCACATGAAAAAAATAAACTGAACATTTTTCCAAAAAACACTTGCATAAACAACCTGTCGTAATTAATAAAAACAAAATTATATTTAAGATGAATCTCATCCATACCAATCATGCAAAAAGTAGTTAGTTACCCCAAAAAGGTAACAAAGCACAACTAAAAATATTTGATACTCAACAAACATTTCTAAAACTGACCTTGATCACAATGTTGCCTTTCCTATTGCCACCATCAATTGGCCTCTGTTCTGTTACCAACACTACAACTCCATCTTCTTCTACACGGCGAGTATTTTCTTCTCCTCGGTGTAGGATACGGTAGTAATCAGTTTGACGAATACACACAAACTGACAGTCATCCACTTTGGAGCGCATGATACCTTGATGGTAAAGCTTCTCCATTGTAGGGGTGATCCCAAAGCTAAATAAAATAAGAATAATGTCAGTAAGTCAATGTCCTGTGCTTGTTATCACACAAATTTCATACATTTCTACAGTTTGTCCTACAATGATTCCTGGCATCATATTGTGATCATTACTAAAACATATTATCTAAAGTACACTTATTCTTAGTACAAGGTAACTTTATTTTCTCCATACAATAGCAACTGTGTAATATTACATATCTTAAAAAATTACATTTTGCAAAAATTATCAACTTTATCTCATACACAACGTATTTTTTCTGCTTTCTGGCAGAGCATAATCAAGTTTTAAAGACAATATGTTATCTAAATTTTCATTATACTGTACTAAAAACATCTATGCTCTATTTTTCTTTTTTACTTATGGAGATTTATTGGATGGTTTCCTGATATCAGCAAAGGTCTGTGAACTTTCTGACTGACAAATATTCTCCTTTCAGAGACTCCCTAGACCAGAAATTCAGAAGACACTAATGTATTGCAGTGATAAAAGTAGAAAAAATATATTATCTAAACCTACCACTGGACATAAGCTTAAAGAAAATCTAAATGCCACATAATTTACAATAAATTAATTAATCTTTTAATTATCTGTTTGACATTCCAAGCCAAAGAGAAGCCGAACAACAGATTGAATGTAAACGTTGACAAACTTGGTGATATAATTTATGATTTTCCAACGTGAAACTTTTATCACCATAATTACTGTAATTGAGACTCAATAAAATCAGATCAATAACGAATGAAATTCTCCTTGACATAAGCTCATTCATTCACTTTAATAGTATACGTACTCACAAACAATAGTAATGTTCATCATGGCAAAACATACATATTACCTTTATACAAAATCTGGATGCACACATATGCAAAACCTGGATGCACAGGTATGCTAGCTACAATGACATTTTTAATGGTATATCACAGTCACACAGCATGAAAAACTATAGTTATTCAGTGTCTTACCGTGAGACTATCGAAGATCATTACTACTTAAAAATAATATCATCCACTGCATTTGCAAAAGCTCTCAAAAGTAAAAGAACTTTGAAATAATGTAGAACTGTACCTGTCACCCAGATGGAGTTCATGAACTGAACCATCAGGCTGCGTTACTTCGACATGCCCATTAATAATGACACTCCATGAATCTAATTCTTCTCCTTGATGCATAAGAATGGTGCCGGCATCCTCAACAACAGCAAATACCTGAAAGTAAAGTTTTTATGATGTGAATTGTGGTACAGCTTCTTAAAGTGATGATTAATTTCAACTTTCCTTCACTTGCAGAAAGGAAACCTCAGATAATTTGCAATTAATCTTGGAGGTGCTCCAACAAGATAAAAGTCACCTTCTGACACTTAACAGATACCACTTCATGAACTATTTCTTGAAAGCTAATTCCTAATTCACTTTTTAATTATGGAGATACATTTTAATCTACTCCTGAAGTGTCATTCTATTCTTCATTCTTTAATCATTTATGTTTACACATTGTGAGGGTTCTCAATAATGACAAACACTGGTACTCATGTTCAGCATTGTTCTTAATTATTATAAGATTATGCAAAATAACTATATTAGCAGTATGTATAGTGCTTTTCCCATTAATCATACCATGGCTTGACACATATCCCTCCTGACAGCAAGTGTCATATTGGAAAATGCTTGCAGACGTTGAGTAAACTCCAGTAAAATTTCAATATCATCCTCTGTTCGTTCACTGGGGTCCTTTTCTAAACATTCTCTAACGCAATCACGAACAGTTAAACTCTGGAAATGAAACACAACAAAAATAAGTTAAATAATTTAGGCAATCTTTCTCCTATAAGACCAACAATTCAATCAAGCTATCATGAAATCTAGAGGTATACAACACCAGTAGATATATAAGAACAAAAATATTCAATGGGAAATGAAGATGAACAACACAAGCTTCCACAATGACATTTACCTCCATACTCTCAGCCAGATCTTCTTCATCTGAATCTACGGCACTTTCAGTGAGTCCTGAGAGATCGACATCATCTGGTTCCAATGATGAATGCAAAGAATGGCACATAGTATCTGATCCGGAGTAGGCACTGGAAGTGTCAGAACCATCCCGCACTGATGAACCCACGCTGCCCCTACTACGGGCACCGCGTAGGATGCTGCTACCCATGACCAAGTCAGGGAGGTATGGGTCATGAGGATGAGGGATGTGTTGCCCATGGATCTGCTCATTTTCAAACTGATGTGCATGGTGATGGCCCGGAGGTGGTGGAGGTGCCCCACGTCCCACTGGTCTGATGTTGACCTCATCCTGCTCTAAAGCCATCAGTTTCTCCAGGCTCATGGTGTTGCAGGATCCCCGCTGACAAGGACGCATCAACTGAACATCTGGGTAGTCAATCTGAAAAAAGAAAAAAAACTTATATCAATATGAACATTTTGGAAAAGGCATATACCTTCCTGCAGATCATAACAATAGTATCTGCTCATATCAATACTTCTTTTGAACAAAAAATAAGAGGCAGCATAAAAGCTATATGTAGTACAATAAGAAATAAAAATGACAATGGAAGTTTTCAATTACACAGTAAATAAAAACAATGACCAGAGACACTGCATTATAAACATACGGTAACCTCATACATCTGTAAATTGTGCAGAGAAACATGATTTGTTCACACTTGTGAGTTCACATAACGATAATGTAAAACAAAAAATCAGAAACAGACCTGAAGGGTCTGTTTACAAATATGAAATTGCATATCAATTACTTTACTTAAAATTAGTGAAAAGAACACAATTCAAGTGTTAGTTATATCTAAATGTCTTGGGAGAAAAAATAAGAGCCAGTTATATATTTTAGCATAGAAAAACTACTAAGTTGTCTTCAAAATCCACGAGCCGCTAGTCTCACAATCAAGGCACAAAATTTTGCTTAGATGCAACTCAATAAGGAATTGCACTGAGCTATCCCAACCCTAGGAAGGAGTAAAGGTGTCCCACTGTAATGTGATGTGGCTGAAACTAGTATGCTACACTGCTTAATCAATGTATGTGACCCCCATCGCCTACCAAAGCTAACACTGAGAATGAGAATCAGGCATTCGGGAGAAGAAAACACCAACGATTTAGTTTTTGTAAGAAATCATAACCACCTAAGTAACCTCTCAAGACAACACATTTTCTATTACATACATACATACATACATACATACATACATACATACATACATACATATTACATACATATACAGTGGACCCCCCCGTATTCGCGTTCTCCAGATTCGCGGACTCACACATTCGCGGATTTCTCTGGGGAATGTTTCCCTGCATTATTCACGGAAAATTCGCGCATTTGCGGTATTTTTCTATGATAAATATCCACAAATTCCTGGTTTTTTTTGATGAATTTCATCATAAAATGCACTTTTTGTGATAAAACTATTAAAAAAACCAAGTATGAAAATTTTTAGTGGGTTTTTCTTGAGTTTTAACTAACAAAATAGGCTGTTTTTAGCATTTTCATAGGGGTTGCAAACATTCGCGGGTTCTAACTATTCACGGGGGGGTCTGGTACGCATCCCCCGCAAATACAGGGGGACCACTGTGTATATATATATATATATATATATATATATATATATATATATATATATATATATATATATATATATACATGTATATATATTATATATATATATATATATATTATATATATATATATATATATATATGATGTATATTATATATATATATTATATTATATTAGTAGATGGTTCTCGTGATTAGCTTTGCCTACATGACATAAAGAAATTATTTTATTTTAATTTTTTCAATGTGATCTGTTTTTCCACACCCAAGGTAGGCTAAATACCAATTATTGGACTAAATCAGATTAATTGTCATATTACAAAGTAAATCTGTTACCACAGCTTAACTTGCATAAAGATTATTACCAAATTAACAACTATTATTTGCCAGTATACGTAAATGATATATGCTAACCAAGAAGAATCTTCCATTAGCCTTCAGGGTATGTACGGTGTACTATTGGCAAGAAAAATGAAGATACAGTTGCTTAAATCTTCGGACACATATTGCTCAATAATGCCAAACCTGGCAACTCTAGAAAGGGGACAAAGCTTCAAAATCATTGTGTTTGTTGATTTCTAGGTTTCCAGTATATAACTTTAAACCATAAAGATTCTGTTGAGGTCCTATAATCATTTATACTTGAATGTAGTGTCAGGCTCCATATTATTCGTGAATGTTGTTTTGGTAACGTCAGTTCAGAGTAGAATATCGATCATTCTTTTTTAAAACCTACAAGGAAACCTTTCTTATAAGTGATGTCTGACACTAAAATGATGAAAAATTCAATCTGCTTATATGAAAGTATAGGCATATTTATTGCTATTTAATTTCATTATATTTTCTTTGGGAGACTGTGATATATATTTTTAAAGTATGTTTTAGAAGTGTGAGAGAGAGAGAGAGAGAGGGAGAGAGAGAGAGAGAGAGAGAAAATTATAGTATTGGTGATGAACTTGTGATGGGGAAAGGCCAGAAGAGAGACTGGTGAGTCGGTGCACATATACCTGGAAAACAGGGTGATATAGCTGTCAAGATCGTGCTGCACTATGCTAGATAAAATATGAAGGGTCCATACTAGTCAAGATAATTCTCTAAAAAAAATTCATACCCTAATCTTGAGTTCATTCAACAGTTGCCGTAACATTCAAAGATTGTAAAAAGACGAGGAGAATTTCACAGACTATGGTCATTCTTGCTCTCTTGATATAGTCTGTACTTTTGAAAATTGGGTTTCATCCACAAATCATTCATGAAAAAGGCTGTGTTAAGGAAAAAATATTTATTACCACAAATAATTTGATAACTATTGCATAGGCAATTAAAGTTTTATATCATGCAAAAAATGCTGATGTGTTGGGAGATCTTTCAGCTTTGCGGCAAAGTAATGCAGCCTACTTTAACTTTGATAGAGTTTTCTTTTTAATGACAGTAGCTTTGTAAAAACCAAGAAGCATTCGATTCACGTTAACGTCAAAGTAATCAAAGTGTCATCTAACTTTAAACGCTTTGGAATACAATCATAAATTTGTAGAAACTATAATAATTACAGTCACCAATTACGATGATGCAATAATAGTCCCATTCATAAAGGAAAACTAGTAAATACTGTCAACGTGATACGTAGTACTACCACAATCAGAAATTCTCACTATCTTCCAGATCTCTATGAATGAATCCATCTGAGAAATTCCAATTGCTTCGGACATATATATCGTGTTTTTAAGTATCTGAAATTTTTTTTGCAGTGTTAACTTATGATGTAATTTGCATTGCATTTTCATATTCTGGAGTACATTTAGGGAGATAATGTCTTCTCAGTAAAAAACAAATGGGAAATTCGATGGACAAAAGTTAATGAAAACTATCTTCTATTTTCTTGCCAACTGTACACATACAATATATATATATATATATATATATATATATATATATATATATATATAGATATATATATGTATATATATCTATATATATAAATATATATATAAGATATATATAGATATATATATATATATCTCGATCTCGCTGTAAATTCCAATATGGCCTATTCAAGTGACTACATCATCAAAGGTATAACACTCTAACCTTCTTTCTTCTACAACTTGTACAAAAATTTACCATCAATAATAATTAATAATAATATAATAATACTGTAATAATAATAACAAAAATCATAATAAACTGGAACGAAAAAAACAGGGCTCCTTAAAGCCCTTAGTAGCCTGCTAATTGAACCATTACTGTTGTTGTTATTCATAAAGCATACGAGTGCGGAAAAATAAAAACCACCCATCCTTTGATAATTCTGCAGTTCAAAACTATATGCCATTACATTTCGTGTAATGAGTCACGATTCATAACATTCTAAGAAAACTATGACATAAGAAGACTTATCCCGTAGCAATGCTAAGCATGACTTTCTTAAGTAATAATAGTTTTCCTCAGCTGAGAGAGAGAGAGAGAGAGAGAGAGAGAGAGAGAGAGAGAGAGAGAGAGAGAGAGAGAGAGAGAGAGAGTAATAAACATTTATTAAGTCTGATTTGAATGTTAACGTAGTAATAGAAATCACGACAATAACAAGGACAAGATAACAGTAACCTCAATAACCAGACTTTTGGGAAGAAATCTCGATATTTTTATCAAGATCTTGTTTCACACAGAAACCCCATCACTATTAAATATTAAGCCATAATCTCCGACGCCCTAATATATTCTACTGGTAAAAAAGAAATCAAAGGAAACTGTGGAAAAGGTAACACCATGTGCACGCTATGGATTACGTTGATCAGATCAATTATAGATAACTGATCGCCAGAACTGTTCCCCCAAATAGATAGAGAATTGCCGTCGATCTACAGAACTACATAAAAGGCTGAAACCTTTCAAGGCCTGAAATATTGTTTCAAATTAAGAGCAAGCAAAACTAAGTAACATCCATCGTAGGCATGAACACGAATAAAATTAACGGAAATACAAAATAAGAGGACTTGGGTCCAAATCTACTATTACATCGAATAAAACATGAAACCTCTGTCCCTCAATTCCAACAAAACTCTAGAACTCGAGTCAGTCCGATGAACATCAATCACAATACAACAAGCATGATATGGACAAGCTCTTGGATATCCTGCTGCAGGAGCCAAGATGCGACGCCCCTAAACTTTTCGACGATCCCAACAAGGGGCGCAATTCTGATTTATCTGTTACCTTACACCCAACTACGAAGTCTGATATAACATCACTGCTTTCAATAACTGCGACAAATAAAGCTCTTAATAACTAAAACAAATAATATCTAATTCGACACAGTGATGGGCAAAGACGATGTAATCCCCAACCCAATAGGGTTGGAATCAATCACAGCTAAATCTAACTGTATTAACGTGAACTATCATCACCTGTAAGTCCTCAGGTTCAACTAAGATAGCTCAGTTTCATATGAAATAATAATTTTCATCAAACTAATATAAGAATTACAGTCAACGCATGATTCAGCATTTCGGCTCATATGGCAACTATCTATAATGCTTATATATGTACTCATAAAGGCGCAAAACCCTTACAACAAAAACACTTTCCGTCGTTAAATGACGTATGGTGATCAAGATATGATTAAAAGACAAATCCACTTATTCTCCTTGGCTATCCGTTACTTTATTCGCTTTAAGCATGGACGGAATAACAGATGAGATGGAGGCTTCGTAAGGGCTCCAGAGAAAAAATAAGAGACTGAGCTCATCAATGCAAAGAGAGAGAAGAGAGGAAGAAGGAGGAGAGGAGAGGAGAGAGACGAGGAAAGAGATGAGAGACCGAGAGAGGATAAAACGGTATCACGTACTGGAAGGGTGCATAATCTTAATGTAATTACTGACATGAAAATCAATCATACAAATGGCTGAATCAAATTAAGCGCCATTTCATAATAGACATAACATATTTAAATGCTATAAAGACGCCAAAGACCTGATACAATGAAGATGGTATGATGGCTGAAGAAGCGATCTCTTTAGTCTATGCTCCCAAACTTAATCATATGCATTAACACTGAATGTGTCCCAGAAATATTATAAAATAATATAGGGTGGGAAAATCATCGCGTACATAAGGGAACGAATTTGTTAACAAAGCTGCTTCCTCTTTCTATTTGTATACCATATGTGAACAAACGGATCTTAATGTACAAAATCAGACAAGATTTTATACAATTCCATGATTTATACTTAAAAAAAAATCTCATGACATAGCAACTTCATTCCTGACACTGTATTCTTTTAACATAAATTATCTATTACATCACGGCCCCGTATTTAAAGGAAATTTCTTTACTTTTTTTTATTAGGTTGCACTCATGACAAGGATGTCTGGCTGTTAAAGTACAAACTATCTAAATTCACATTTTCTTTTATCGTTTATTTTACTTACAAAACACTGCAATAGCAGAATCTACCTATCCTGGTTCTTCCACAACACTAAGTCAACCTGAAACAAGTGACCCCGACAACAGAATCCTGTTAAGTTTAACAAACGAAAGATTAAAACAAAGGAAGGTCACTAACATAGTCTACTTCTAAGAATGTTTTTCTTTTCAAACCTACACTGTACTACGGAAGAAGAGGCTGTAGGGATGAAAGGGAGGGAAGAAGAAGAAAAAGAAGAAGCAACGCCGAGAGTATTTCCATTGACTTTGCAGAAAATCTAACTCTAAACAGGGAAACCTGAAAAATCTCACAACGCCACTGGACGTGCAAGCCACTGACTATGCGGGGGACGTCTATCATTATAAGGCTTCGACGCTCCATCGGTACAAAGAACCACAGCACGTGTGTATCAATGACAGGAAGTGTACCTTGAGAGAGAGAGAGAGAGAGAGAGAGAGAGAGAGAGAGAGAGAGAGAGAGAGAGAATTATCCGCTAAAGGTTACATGTCAAATGCATTTACTATATCTACATTTTGCGGGGAAACTGATCCGGTCGTGCAAAAGAAACTAAAAATAGATATACAGCAGATAAAACAGATGCAGTAAGCATCTTCTTTTTATGCAGCAGCCATATGCCACAGACAAATCTTCATATCGAACAAAGGGTATATTCGTCTCTCACAGGGCCGTCTGTTCTTTGCGCCTAAAAATGAAAGGTTGCAACCTTGAGAAGAGAGAGAGGAGAGAGAGAGGAGAGGGGAAGAGAGAGAGGAGAGAGACGAAGAGAGAGAGAGAGAGAGAGAGAGAGATTAAAAAATGGAAGGCCGCAACCTTTTGTGTGTGTGTGTGAGAGAGAGAGAGAGAGAGAGAGAGAGAGAGAGAGAGAGAGAGAGAGTTTACCATGTATTTCAAGTACAGAAATACCAGTTGTTTCTATTGGATGTATTGAATACAGTTAGCGTATGTGAAACATGATAAAGCTGTAAAGTTTATGTAAAGGCCTTGAATTTATATGCCCCCTTGCATAGGCAAGATAAACGTATATGCAAGACGTTTGATAACACTACAAAATCTATAGTCCTGACAAGCACTACTCTAAGCAATTTCTATGACCATTACCAGGTATAGGTTTTTGGTAATAACAAGGTGGTTTGTTATTCCAAGAATAAAACGAACAACTCTTTTTAACTTCCTTGACAGAACAGGCAAGAAAATGTATGAGATTAACGGTCCTGTATAATCAAAACAATAAGCGTGAAGACTTTTGACAGTATCCTTGGACGCGTCAAGTTGCACGTAACAATACTTATAAATCAACACGATTAAATTTCAATAACAGTTTACGCAGTTGGTATAAACTGTAATTAATAGATAAAGCGAATTTTCGATAGTCAGCGAAAAACAAGTCTTTGACCAATGAAATGAAATAATTTAAGAAAAATCTGTGTATATATATATATAATATATATATAATAATAATAATATATATATATATATACATATATATATATATATATATATATATATATATATATATAGATCTGTGTGTATCATATCTATATATATATATATATAATATACACATAATACATATAGACATATATATCGTTATGTAATTCCACTGGAGAGCTACTCCTTATTTTACAATATTATAAACGCAAAAATATTTAAAAACCCTTTAACAAATATCAAATGAAATACTGTTAACAAAACAACTCAGCAAAACAAAAAGATTTGCTCTCTCTCTCTCTCTCTCTCTCTCTCTCTCTCTCTCTCTCTCTCTCTCTCTCTCTCTCTCTCTCTCTCTCTCTCTCTCTCTCTCTCTCTCTCTCTCTCTCTCAAAAACGAAACAAAAACCGGGCAGCATATTAGTGTCTATCATCTGCAAGCATCCGTTCAATATTGCCTATTAGCCAGACCAGCGCGATGAGAATAATTTCATACAGATTAAGAGCCACTGGAGGAGCAATTTTGTAGAAAGAAACAAAACAAATAACAAGCATCATGGAAAACAGAATTAGGAAGAGAATACTAAAACTTGACAAAAGAGAGACGCAGACAGTGGGAGCAATCCAACGATTACCAGTTATTTAACTAAGACGTCAATTACGCAGTAATATTTCACAATGAAGTTTGTTCATTAAAAATAAAATAATAAAAATTCACGAGATGAAGCATGGTAATATATAAAAGATCGGGCGAATCTTTATTGTTCAGGAACAAAAGTGCACGCGAGAGAGCAGGTTTAAAAAGTAGACCAAAGATTTTTTTTTTTTATCCAGCTCATTTTCCCCAGTGCAAAGATCATTGAACATTCTTCAGGGGAGAAGAGTGATGTGAAAGTTTCAACGACATATTTTAACAGAGATTCTAGTTTCGGAATCTCATTTTTTTTTTTTTTAAAGCAAAGGCAGAGTTTGGTCCATCAGCCTTAACCTTGGACTAGAATTAAACTTCCGAAGTTCACGGACTAAAGCCATCGCTCCTCGACAAAAATCTAAAAGAAAATATTCAGGGAACACATGTTACCGAAACATGCGATGACATCCAACTTCTAGGTAACAGAATGAGTAACATAAAAGAACCCAAGTTCTGAAACAATACCTGAAGAAAAACAAAGCAAACACATCATAATTCCAATCCAGCAGAAACTACAATACTGACAGATAATGTTAACACCAAAGTCAATCATTTTGACAACTCTTCTTCAAAGTCTTGGCTCTGCCGACTCACAACTTGCTCTTTATTCTTCGACTGGAATGTTCTCGATTTCAGATCAGAAAACTCCTTCCTACAGCTCTTAAATCTGTCCTTCTCAAAGAGAGAGAGAGAGAGAGAGAGAGAGAGAGAGAGAGAGAGAGAGAGAGAGAGAGAGAGAGAGAGAGAGAGAAATCTACAATTAATGAGAGAGAGAGAGACAGTGTTAATGTGGCCGTAATATAACATAAACATGCCAGGATGGTAAACAAAAACAGAGGCTTCTTCCTAAAATAAAACTGAGGGCAAATACTAGACAATCATAATGATGAAATTCAGAAATAAAACAAAAATAAAAGTAAGAACGAACTTTCGGTAAGTGTCAAGAACGGTGAGGTTGCTGAAAGCGAGGCTGAGTCAAGAGGTAAGTTAATTAATAAGGACTGAGGTTGAAGGGATTTTGCAAAAGACTGACGTGCCGTGAAAATTCTACATGAATAAACCGGTTTTGTCGTAAGAGCATAGCAAAATTTCCTCTGCCAAATGGTGGTTCCCGGTGAAATTAATGAATAAAAATAGAGAAAAATCTACAAAAGAAACAAATCCCAGAAATTCTCGTAGACGGGCTAGGGGGAGGGGCCCCTGTTTCAGCTACTTAGATCTCAGAGGAAAGCTAAGGTGTCTATCCCATTATTGCTCGATGGAGGATGAAACTGCTGAACCGACGAAAAAAAAAATCCACAACCGAAAGAGACGGAGGATATTGGTTCCCGTTACACAGAATCTTCAACAGTTTCACAAACCTATCGTAACAACAGATATATAAAACACCCAACTCCCATTACAACGAGAAGCGCATGCCTATACATACAACACATCAAACATCACAGCTGTAAAGCGTTCGTCAATAAGTTCAAAAGTTAAAGGGTGGGAACGGAGAGCGAGACCATTTCTGAGGGCAGGCGCGACGCTGTGTCAGCACACTCGCCTGCCACACTGACAACTCGTTCCTTGATATTCGGAAGCAAATGAAACTTTCTGCTGAAGTTCCCCGTCAACCTTGAGGACTCGTGTCTTGGGCTGTCCCCCACTCGTTGTTCATAATGTACTTTAAAATTTGTCCAAACGAATATTAAATATTGAATGTATCGTCTGATAGTTAAAACTTATTATATAATACGCCTATGTTACGGAAATCTTTAATCTGTTTTAAAGAGTTACCTATGGCCATTCAACAGCATGATTTCACGGGCTCATTTCAGCTTAAACAGATCTGCGGCAGTTGATGTCTACCGTAGCACTTATATCCTTTTCCTGCTCCTAAGACTCCATGTTACATATTAGCAATCTACACTGTTCTGTGACCTTGACCTTCAGGGCCAAATTTTGCAAACATAATTCTCTTGGAAATATCGTTAAAATTGATCAAAATGGTCAGGAAGCCAAAAAAATAGTAACTGATCATGAAACATTTACAGCACCGTCGAAAATCTTTAACCTTAGTATTTGACTAATTTCTCCCAAAAGTAAATTATCTTCAGAACTCAGAATATGAATGAATCAGCCAAGTTTCATCTATATGAAACCTGTTTACCTGTTCTTGAGAAGTTTAGACAAAACATGCATATTTTATACAGATAATATATACTTGTTACAAAAACTAGAGACCTAAATATAAATCACTCGAGTTCACACCTATGCAAACGTCAAACTCCCATGAGCCCTCATTTTTGGCAGGCAGGAGCAGCCAAGTGTCGAAAACCAGACAAAATCTTACTGATAAAGATGAGACAACCTTCAGTAAAACTTTCTTAATTAAAGTGCTACAAAGATTAACTTCACTAAATCTACGGTGAGAGTTCGTAAGGTTTCGGTTTCTTAAGCCTGGAACGTTTGAGAAGCAAGGCCGTGAACCGTCCATTCCCTCAAAAAATAAATTCCTATCTTTCCCCAAATCTAGTCACTTGTTGCCGGTCACGTCGCCCACATTTGGCAAACTTTTCGTAAAAAACGAGACATTTTCATATATATTTTGCAATTAAAGGAACAAAGTCAATCATGAAACAAAAATAATCCCCTCGTGAAGGTAATAATATGACTATAAGTATAATGATCATAGTTGGAGTTTGAGAATACCGGCTATATGGTCCCCACCCGGTGTATGGCAAACTACACGTGGCACCTGAGATGACTCAACAGGCACAAATATAGCATCAGAGATCACTGAAAGGATCAGACACTGAACAGCGCCCCATATCATCCGTCACGACGCAGCAAGAGAGAACGGAATAAAACTAAATGAAAAGAGCCTTCGGAGAACTTACCATCATTTAAGGATAAGAAATTCCCACGGATGGATTTCGAGGGTTAACGTGGAATATCCTCACAAACAATAGAGACCTAAAACGATGTCGTTATAACACCAACACTTGAAAAAACGCGTTACCCGACAGCCGCGTTTTGCGTCAACTACATGACATTTATGGAAGTGTAATAAATCTAATTTCGACCAATCGCATTACATTGTTGCCGTAGTCTGCCTTCAATCTTAATCCATATGGAAAGCCAATAACTTCTTTCCATTAAAAGTACACTAACATATCCAAGCGCCTGACAATAAAACAGAATGAATATTTCTATTTCTCTTAACAACTAAAGGTGGAAAGTTCTCAGATCTGAAAATGGTCAAACAATATTGAAGAAGCGCCTTTACTATTCAAATCTCTAAAAAAAGAGAAAGTTTTCGGATTCCGATGCCTAATGAACACAATTCTTTCTACCAATAAAACTGGAAATCTCCGAAGAGGAACTGTTTACACTGGTTCAGATGCTGGGACATGTATGATATATATAAATAAGAAAAAACCATAAAGCTGATATCCTGAAAGAGCAAAATGTGTACATGCCACAGGAGAGCGCGCAAGCTCACATGTATGTGGGTGGGCGTGCTTGCGTGCGCAGTGCAGCTTTCTTCTATTCTCCATTCTCAAAATGGGAGAAGTTGAGGAAAACTAATAGAGCGAGCAATGCACGCCGAGGACGGAGGGAAAGCCTGAAAAGAAGGTAAAAGTGGGGATAGTGGAAAACGACTGAGGTGATGCGAAGGAAGGAGGAATGAAAGGTATAGAGGAGGAGGAGGAGGAGGAGGAGGAGGAGGTCTAAACCATTGTATCGCCACCAACACAACTGCTTGTGGCGTCATCACATAGGTGGTGCCGTTGTCATGACGACCAACCTCCCTCTCTCTCTCTCTCTCTCTCTCTCTCTCTCTCTCTCTCTCTCTCTCGCCGCCTCCTCATCCGAGACACCAAAAAGCCTCTTTCAACTACTGCCAGTATGCATCTACCTACTACACTGCCATCCTCGTCGGTATTCGTTAAGCAACGGGTGAAAGGACGGACGCCAAAGTATCTGAAGCTCGTTTGTTCATGTTAAGTCTAACAGTGCCTATCCTAACCTTAAAAAGAGACCAGTGTCTAATTCCTCAGCCGATTCTAAAAACTCCCTCATGTGTACTACCACTGTTAGCCTGGAATCTTACGTACCGCTCATGAGTCCAGTTAACCTTGTATCAGCAGCTGTCACTTCAATGATTAATCAACAGTCAAGGCGATAGATATCTAACTCCCAATTACTTTAGCTACTGTTAATCTTAAATCCTTCACACTTGTCAATATGAGTGTTAACTTGGAATCCTTCACCGCTCCTGTCACTACTGTTAAACTTCCATTACCCATATTAAGTCTTTTTACTATAGTTAACTCGGCATCAAATATTCTTATTATTCCTGATAAAATTTTACCTTTTGCTATTACTATTAGCAGTACCCATAATGTTAAAATGGCAGTGCACGAGACGGTCGTAGACGCCAAGTCCCAGTTGTCCGAAGCTCGGACATTCATTCTGCATACTAATAATAGTATAGGGCCAAGTGGTAATAATAATAATAATAATAATAATAATAATAATAATAATTATTATTATTATTATTATTATTATTATTTAACTACATGTCGACTGAGTCATATGCTGGTATGAAAAGACCGAGTGACTAAGAAACAGCAGAGACAAAGTAATCCAGTTAGGGCTGAAGTGATGCTGAAAGGAACGTTTAATAATACTAATATACCACAAACGGCACAATGCACTTGACCTCTCAAAACCAAGTTTATATTTGGGCTGGAACCTAACTCTCATCTCAGCCAGGGTAGATCACCAGTCAACTTGGCTGAAGTAGCAACGTTTATGGGTAGGAAATTAATCATCTCACAATTTTTCTTATTTCGGTTAGGGAATGCTAATCCACTAGTCTTGTTTTAATACTTTCGTCGAGCTCAAAACTTGACCAAGATCAGTGGGCAAGCCGAGATATGGAAAAATTTAAGACAGCTATAAATGGACCTTACATTTGACAATTCCTTTTATTCCTGTCTCTTCGTGTCAACTCTCTGTCTCTATATGGCCTGGAATTGGAAAGACTATACAGAAAGTTTCCAATTAATCTCTCTCCTCTCTCTCAAATGAACACGTCTGCCAGAGACTTCTTCACAGTACTTTCTCCACGAAAGTGTGAATGAAATAGAAAACAAAATGGAAAACTGACAAAAATACCACTCATGGGGCACACACTATCATATTAGGATATATATATATATATATATATATATATATATATATATATATATATATATATATATATATATATATATATATGGAACCAGCCACAACTAAATCATACCTCAAGTGAACAGTGCAAAAAGCCTATGCGTAATTTTTTTCGTCTCGATTAATTAACAACTAATGTCACCGCTGTTAACACCAGGCAACCATCAGTAACTTTACATGTGTCAAGTTTCTTTAAAAAAAAAAAAATCATCAGTGTTATGACTATCAACTTTGGAACAATACACTTCCCTCCTTACTACGAGTCGGTGAACTCTCCAGAGTTAATCATTAGATTTTTTACTTGTATTCTAACACCTCACTTTACAAATATAACTCGCTTAAAAATAATACTAATATTTCTAGGTTTATTTGCATCCAAAAGAGTTGCTGAGAAGGAAATCTCTGTCAAGATATATATAATATATATATTACACAATCCAATACTTGAGGCCAAAGACAAGAAATCATGGACAGCAAATCCAACTCATTGGTGCTCGAGCAATGAATGACCTTACCTAGGATTTCGGTGAATTTCCTACACATGGAGTTTACCACTAAAACTGGATACGTCGAATTATTAGAGAGAGAGAGAGAGAGAGAGAGAGAGAGAGAGAGAGAGATTCATCTAATGTCATTTAATACATGCATGGTAAGAAAAACTTCTTCCGCACCAAGTGGCAAGTCATTTAACTCCACACTAAAACCCGACGATACCAGCATTCAGAGCGGCAATAAAACAACAGGAATGAAAATAAATAAATAAAAATCCGTGACTCCCTACCCTACTGCAGAAGCAGCAGCAACAGCAGCAGCTCTTTGACATCTACAATGCACTTTTGACCTTTGGGTTCTCCTGTGGAAGCATTGACTTTTGAGAAGTCTATGTTGGGAGGCAGACCACCGACCGGGTCCCTTGTTATGTACATGACGAGTCTGAGAGTGACATTAAATTCGATGGAAGTCCTCGAATCTTACGAGGGACGAGGGAGGGGTAACTGGCGGCGGTTAGCAGGCTTCCAGAAGAAACCACTCGTTACCAGTTTCAGCCTCGTTTCTGTATTTGTGCCTGTGTTTAGGAACAGAAGTGTCTCCTTTCCAATGAAAGAGAAAAACACAAGACTATAGAAATACAATTGGGATAGTCTTTACAACTCTGGGCGGAAACAGGCACAAGAGGACAATACCGCAGAATGATTAAGCTTTATATTCGTCAAAGAAAATAACCTTTATATTCGTCAAAAAGGTAACAAAAGATACAAAGAACAGCTCCCAACATATAATAGAAAAAGCTACCCCAATATAACTGATAATTCATTCATATCAGGACATGCATTGAGAGGTACTATAAAAGATTCGTTCAATTACACAATCATCTTCGTAAAATATCTATCGAGTGATAAACGAGACAGCGTTAGAAAGGCCTATCTCTTGAAGGTTCTCGTGGCCACCAACATATGCAAACTTTAACGCCAAACGTGTGTACCTACATGCATGTTCATTGCACCCGACCACTTCCTCCTCTAATGAGGTCTTAAAATATTCTAGTGATTATTTTTTTTATTTCTCGGGAAAAAAAGGATTAGATGATCATTTCGACATTTACAACTTTATTAATGAATCATTCTAGAAATGCCACGTGGGTACTTAAATTTTCACTTGCATAAATAATTGTTTGTTAACTTATCCCAATAACAATTAATTTCATTCGAAAAAAAAGTCATTTTGAGGCTTATTAATGAATCAAAGACCTCTATATTCTCGAAAACTCATTTTATTTTTATGCAGATGCCAACAGTAAACACCATTAATTTGTTCTGAAAACAATTAATATACCGATACATGTAACTGCAGATTCGTCAATAAAAATGACCTCGCAAATCTATATAACTTTCTTCAGAAGACCTACATAGCAATCAGAATGAACTGAAAGTTAACAACCGTAGAAAATAGAACACCAGGAGAACAAACAAACGTTCACAATACGAATCAAAATAGCTGTTTTCTGAACAATATTCATATTCTAAAACGACCAGATTATTGTTTTTCTGAATCACGCAGGAATGCTCTAGAGAACTTGTATGCGTCAAAGAAGAAATTTCAATATTGCATATAGTCTTCTCTTTCAAAAATATTTTTGTTGGGCAACGCTTCGTATATAAAAAGAAAGAAGAAAAAACGTACAGCAAAACGTTACATGAATGGGTGGGTAATTAAAAGGATTCTCAGTTTCTGCACAGGATTACAAGTTTCAGGACACAAAGAAGGTAAAGCATCACAGACATGTTATTCTGGCCTTATCCTGCAGTCACCGCGATACCAATCCATTATATCCGATTAAAACATCATTACACAAACAGGCCAAAATTAACAGTAAATAAGCGCTTAACTGTTTCATACATGACATCATAACTGAAAATCTGTCAACAGATTTTTAGCTGTTCGGCAGCACACTAATAGCTCAAGAATCTTTGGCATGACTGTACGGAGACTGGCTATCGAAACTTCACGATTCCTCCGGAAACACAATGAAAAATATGCACATAAACTACTCCGTGTTAAACGTCAAAGAATCCAGCTGAATCCATGGAACAAAAATAACCACTGAGGTATCGTAAGCTCAACAGCTAATGAAATTACTCGTACCTCAACAACTCTGGGACAACGGTGTTCCCACTCCTCATTTCTTTTGCTTTGTTGCTAGTAACGAACCGCTAATAGTCACGGAAATGATCCACATGCATAGTATATTCAGTCTCTAACTCATAATGCGGAAATAGAGCTGATTCAGTCACCATGAGAGAATAATGTGGATCGGTGGTGAACAAAGCCCGACGAATCAAGTCACTACTAATTCCTGAAGGATAAAAGGATATTGATCATAGCAATCTCATCACCGACCTCTATGTCTGTTACTGACTCGAAAAAGAAAAATACTACAGTACTAATATGGAATGAAGTAGAACACTTCGTGACTTTAAATAAGGACACAAATTTCAAAAGGTTTGAAACAAAAATCTCAATACAAAAAACTGTAGATATCCTTTTCCATATAAAACTCAACGTAATATTACAATATGTGGCATTACAAAATCTTCATTTTTTTTCTGAACGAATGAATAAAAAGATACATACTACAGAAATGAACGAACTATAATTTCTCAGAACACCAAGAAAGACACAGTATTACCTTAATCTTCTTTGGAAATGTACGAAAACTACATAAAGAAGTAAAAAACATGTTTTTTTTAGATTAAGAAACAGGACAACAATTATCTCTTCAGTAATTATAATAATAGAAAAAAATTAAACACGTCATACACTCCCCAACAGTCAGAAAATTTCACGCACACCACTACTCAAGTTGAGAAAATGCAGTTGTAGCTAAGCACCTAATAACTAAGAAAAAAACAGAACATGTATGAGAGCACGAGGTTGCTATGAGAGAGAGAGAGAGAGAGAGAGAGAGAGAGAGAGAGAGAGAGAGAGAGAGAGAGAGAGCTTACACATTACCAGAGACAATCGGTTAAACCCCTTTCCTTCAGCAATCTCAGCGACTAGTCTCCAAGTCTTCAAACCCCTCACTCTAGATGTTATATATCTTTACAAGCTCACCGATCTTACTGAATTTCTTACCAATTTTAGCATTGAGCGTCCTTTTCCCGAGAGAGAGAGAGAGAGAGAGAGAGAGAGAGAGAGAGAGAGAGAGCTCTGATCTTACATACCGGGGTCGCAAGTACGAAAGTCATCGACGTAGATAAAAGGAAAATATTTCTTCCGTCCTTAAGAGTTTGCAACTTCATCTTTTATCAATTCTTTTCTAGTAAATCCCTATTTTTTAAAAATAAATTCTTCCCCTTCCTCCTCCCCGAACTCTCTCTCTCTCCCCCACCCCCACCCGCCACGCCCACGCGCCACGCCCTCGCAGCCAACTTAGTAAAGGGTATCGTATCGGGCCACTGTCAGTCCGTATCTATTAAAACGGGAAGGACGGCCTCTTAACGGCCACTGAGGCCGAGGCCAGCTCTTTCCCAGATAGACAATCACAAGGGCCATCTCCGCATAAGAAGGTCACACCTGATATAGGGCAACCGTGTCTTCAAAGGTTGACCTTGAAGATCCATAAAAGGAATATCACAAATCAGGATTCTTAAATCCGTTTACTTATGACCAGTCAATCAAAATTTCTATCCTTTTCTTACATTAGTAATACTTTAGACTATGCAACTATCCATTTTAAAGATATTTCAATGTCACGGAGTTACATTGCCAGTTTATTTCTCTTCGTTTATTTAACAACCATATTTCACAACTTATCGGTATGTTTATTTTCAATTAACGACCCAGTAAGCTGAACAGTATATCAAGATTAATCATTGCAATTATTTCTTAGGTAAAGTGAACATTACCTTTAATTTAGTTACTAAAAGACAGCAAAAAAAGAAAAAAAACCCGGAGCAATAGCATGGACATGGAATTACGAGAAAAAATACTTTAAATATAAGAATTTAATTTTTACAAAACGAGTACACACAAAAGCGTATTGTAAACTTGGATTCTTCATCTTTAGTAAGTTTCCACTGTTATTTACAAATGAGAGAGAGAGAGAGAGAGAGAGAGAGAGAGAGAGAGAGAGAGAGAGAGAGAGAGAGAGAGCGTTTTATCACCTAATGTGGTTTTAGCCTCAAGTAATTTTCCACTTATAGTCCAAGTGTTGAAAGAGAGAGAGAGAGAGAGGAGAGAGAGAGAGAGAGAGAGAGAGAGAGAGAGAGAGTATGGAAACACGGCGTCAATTTCCCCTGTCGAGGAGCTAGTTGTCTGTCGACGGACACACACATATACGCACAGCTTCGGGAGATCGATCCGCCGTGGTACGGACCACACCCTCGCACTCACTCACTCTTTCTCTCTCACACACACAACTGTCCGCCCTCCATCCTCTCTCATCTCATACTCTCTCTCTCTCTCTCTACTCGTCTCCATCTACTAAGTTGCTGGATGAGGAGGTGGTGGGGGAGGAGGGGGAGGAACGAAAAGTACGCTGACATGGAGAAAATAAATGGATACTACTGAAATCTCAGACATCGGAGATGTACAGAGATAAATAAAGACAATTTCTGTGAGACAGATGAGGGAAAATGGAAATATTCCAGTGCCGAGAGAAATCATCGCAAAACGACAATCGTCACCATTACTACCCCATTCATAGGGGAATTGTCTCCCACTATACGGGGGCGCGGGATTACGAGGGTGTGGGGGAGGGGAGATTACGAGAGCGTGGGGGAAGGGGGATTACAAGGGACGGGAAACAGAAACCATTAGAAATATTGGAACAAAGAAAACTATATATAAATGTTACCAACGACCTGCTTCTCTCTCTCTCTCTCTCTCTCTCTCTCTCTCTCTCTCTCTCTCTCTCTCTCTCGTAGCCACATAAAAACAGTTGAGAAGTTTCCGAGTTGCTATTAGGAATACATGAAGATTCTGGCTGTCCGACGCATATGGCTGAACACAAACAAATTCGTGAAGACATAAAATTCAACCAGATGTTCGGAGATTGTCGCTTCAGCATAGTAACAAGCATCCTACTACACTGCTACAATGCTGCTCAACCTTGTCTTTCTTGGACGGTGGAAAAAAAAAAAAAAAACTTATTTTTAGTGAACTAGGATTATTCCAAAATATGAAAACAGTAAAATGAAAGTTCAAATCCCACGTACGGTTACTTAAAGCATTTCATTTTAATAAATGCATACACAATGCAAAATTTTACTTTGTCTTCTAGCTCTCCTTTTCCCTGTCACTAACAATCATACTAAGAACAGTAATAAAGGAGGAATCGGTTACATGAAAGCCGTTATCAGGCTTAAGAAATGGATATTTCGATTTTAAAACAAGAGCAATCGGTAGAATATTCCTCTACACGGATACTCACTTGGGAATAGATTTGTTACTATTTTAATGGTTCATGTAAGTAGAAATGATATAATTCTAAATGCTCTAAGACCTTGATCTTTTATCTTGCCGCATAAAATCGGAGAACTTATGAACTGTCATTTTAATCTGTCGAGATGAAATGAGAAATGTAAACATTTTGGCGGCTGCGGCATGTCCCAAAAAGAGGGAACCTTGGCCTTGATCCTCTTTCTAAGAAATTAATCTTCTCTAGAAGACTACATAATTAATACAACAGCATAATTTCACTGCATTCTTATTACCCTTTTTTTTGCGATGTACCTGTGACAACAACAACAGCAACACACACATCCGGATGACAACACAACCTACCTTTGCTGGCTTAGGTATTGAAAATCTATCGTCATTTATGGAGGAGATTTGCCCCTAATGGGAAGTATTAGGAAATATAAGCAATGTAATATAAAAGACGTATTATATGTCATTTAACGATTACTTGTTTGCTCCGCTGACGTCACAAAATGAACGACCCGGTGATAAGAATGTAATTCCTTTCTCCCTGATCCCTATAATACTCGCAGCTTGTACAAAAGAGCCATATCGTTCTCTTCCTTCGGAAATGTGTCCAACCCCTTCACTTTCACTCCCCCCTAACCCGTCCCACCCCAATTTTTTTCTATACCCCTCCTTGATTAAATAATGAAACAGTTTCGTGTTAAGTCAGTGTTCTCGCATTTAACACATACATACACAAATAAATACACACATACAAAAATACACAAATACACGCACACCCCGGGGGTGGCTACATAAAATGTCAACATTCCGGTTCTCAGAAAGACTTCGGAAAGGAATCTGGTGGCTCATACCTTCCCTAATCTAACTGCGACCACGAAACTCGCCTAACCTCGGGTTCATTATTCACGGCCTAGGTCAACAAAGGCACTATGGATTTTTTTTCTCTCTTATTAAGGAAACGAGCCCCAAGTCGTTTTCCCCTTAAAGGGATCGACTCGAGACTAACTAGTGAGGCTCGGCTAATAACCATGACTCACAAAACGGAGCAAGTGTTCATACAATTTGGGTAGTTTTTGTTTAGGGTAGAGCACACTCCTTTCATCTATGCCGACAGCGCGAGGTCAGCCAAATGACGAAAGGTGTAAATAAGTATTCTCTTTGTCACTTGGCTTAAATGGAAGTCGAGAGGTCAAAGACTTGCAAAGCGCGTATAGCGTTTTGATTAGGGTACCTCGTACAGTTAAATAAGAGTGGTGCGCTGAACACAAAGAAATTACACGAGTGTAACAACGGGAAAGAGCTACCAGTACACATAACAAATGTAGATACAACAACTGAAATAATTACTGAAATATCAGACGATCTAAAGTTGTGGGAGATATGGCCGGATTAACGCTCAACGCCTCAAGTGAAATTCTCCTTTCCATCTAATCCATGCTAACATGTCTATATTCCGGTACTATAACGTGTACAACACAAGCATTAAAATTTCAAGTTTTATATTTCATAAAGAAATAAAAGCATCTGAATTTCAATGTGGAAATATTGCATGCCTTTTTGCTGAATTAATTTTCAATTAAAAACTAATTCTTACATGCATCCTAGACGCAATATGCTTGCAATTATTTCAATACATTTTGTAAAAAATTCCTTTTATAAATGCATGAAGAACTCAACGTAAGTAAACAGAAGTTACAGACGAATAATGAGTTCATTCAGATTCCTTATTTCTGCATCCAAGCTACGAACACCTCTAAGTGCTTCAATTCCAATATTCTTTCAATCTTCCAGTGACTGGGTACGTTGACTCCTTCAGGGTCAAGGAATATATTTATTTTCCTACAGACGTAAGACACGTCAAAGTAAGACACTACTCGTCCCGTCAGCCTTGTATATTATATATATATATATATATATAATATATATATATATATATATATATATATAATATAATATAATATAAAAACAGAATTTACGACTAGATTCTGGCGACTGTCATTTTTGCTAGTAATGACTGCATTTGGAAGTATATCCTGAAGTGTTCTCAAGCGTGGCACTACCGATTAATGGTTCATTAAAGTACTATAGTAAAAAAATACAACATACATAATAAACTTTAATCTCTTATGTTAACTGGATTTATAGCAAATTTGGCAACATTATCTCAAAACTGGAGTTTACTCGTAAATGCACATATACACTAATTCAGAATGTTACCAATAGTTAAATTATTGCGACGAAAGAGACCAAGAAAGGAAAAATATGAAGATGCAAACAATGGCAAGACAACAGGCTTACAAATTATGTAATCAATCAATCAATCCATGACAGACTCGGTTCGGAAATACCTGCTTTACTGGTCTGAGCCTCTTGATCGCCGGTAATAATTAGTTACTAAAAACGAATTTGAACCATTCCAATAGATGACAATAAAATATCTAAGAATTACAGTAATATTCCAGTAATAATAATCTGGCGAGAAATAAGAAGCAAAACGAAAAACGAATGCAGAAAAGAGGTCTGCCATTAGAACACAAAACAACGGACTAATAATTCATATATTCAAGCCCCGTCTTCCTCTGACAATCTGTGCCCTCTCAATTCCACAGATCCTAGTCCCTGGATTGCTCTGTTGGGCGAAGCCTTCTGTTTTTCGGTCATCAAACTTTGGAATCCTCCGCTTACTTCACTAATTCTCCCTGAGTCGTACTGCCCTCAATCTGAACTTCGCCATGAAATACTGCTTTTGCGTCTATGCACTTCTAAACTTTAATTAGAGAAAATTATACACACACATACATTATATATATATATATATATATATATATATATATATATATATATATATATATATATATATATATATATACACACATTCTGTATTTGGCAACTGAATAAGAGATTGTTTTCGCCCTCAAGCATTTTGAAGTTACATTCAAGATGCTCGCAATTACAAGCACACCGTGTTAACCAACCACACCAAAGGCAAAATCATCCTGCCCCCCCCCCCCCCCCCACCCCCCCCCCCCCCCCTCTCCCCCTCTTCCAGCTCGAAGTGGCACGCATGTGCCTACCCACTATCGGCTTCAAGCTTACCTTCATAAAAAGCTCTCTCTCTCTCTCTGTCTCTGTCTTTCTCATGTCAGTATAGAGGGAACTGCAAATCATTTCTTTACACAAACAGTAAGATGAGAGAATAAGTTCCACTTCTTAAAACTTATTTTGAGAGCTGAAACTCATCATTCATTTCAAGTTACATTGAAATTTATAAATGTGACGCTAAAAAGTGATGCACAATGTCACAAATACCACATAATAATAAAAAGAGCATGCAGAAAACGTGGCTGTAAAAATCATTGTTAGTTCCATATTCATTATTGCAAATATTGATAACGGGAGGTAGGGAAGTTCTTTAACCACGGTAAAATACCTATTACCTATACACAGAAATGCTTTAAAAACTAAAGGAGGGTAAATGCTCTTAGAATTTCTGAACCCCCATCACCTCTCATGCTATCAAATCAAATGTAGAAGACGCCAAAGGTTCATACAAAATGATCTCACGGTATTAACCAAACAGTGGTCACATTTAGTGACGACGTAATTGAAGGAACGCTAACAATGCTGACCCAAAAAGGAAATCGACAGATGTATTCATTGCGCAATTCCAGCACATAAATAAAGCAGATAAAACTAGGGAGAATGACGTCACAGCCTTTCTTTCCATTGTTGGCAGCGCATCCAAATCAAAACACCGCTCGGCCAGCAATCCTCCAAGCGCCCAGACGAGACGAGGCGGAAAACAACGGGAAATTAATTACACCAAATCTAAATAACATCGTATCTTTAAGGGAAACATTTCATCCATTAACTTTAGGGGCGGAAAAAATTGAAACGAGTTTTATTTTTCTTTATTTTTCAGTTTTATTTTTCTTTGAACTGGGTCGCTGCTCAACTGCAGTCCACTTTCGGGTCCTCTCCCAAATGTACAAAATTCCAGTTTAGAGCGCTGCACATGCGCCCTCGAAGAAAATCTATTTCGTCGGTTGCGATGGATAGAAAATCATGGCTTAATTGCACGCTCGACGACATTCAACATTTTATATATTCAAAGTGTTAAAACTTGCATACTCAAATCTTAATAAGTAATGAAATAAATAACTTACTCTGGCATCACAACACCTGGTTATTAATAAACGAAGAGTATAACCCAGATAATATGCGGAGACAACGGAGATACATGCATATGTGGTGAATTATTTTGATAAAAGATGTCACTATCATATGCCGAATTCTCAAAAATAACAAGGAAACATGGCTGTGCCAGGCTCTTCGTGCTGATACATTTGTGCTGACCTTGAAAGAATTCTTAAAAATACTCTAAATTAAATTATCCTAATTAGCATTGTGTACCGCTTGTATCTTTGACATGAGTGTTAATTCAATTCTTTTCAATCCCAATATTATTTATAAGAAGCGATACTTTCTACACCTGACCCAAAATAAATACCCAACTTTCACCTCAAAACTACCACAATGGAGGTGGATACAAGCAACCACAGCATTTATTCAAACTCTGCGGTTTTTGGTAGCGCAATTTCACTTTATCAAGATGCCGACAAAGACTGGACGGGAAATACATCAATAACGCAACACAGCTTAAACGGAACCGGTAAACTACACAGGTAAGCAACCATAAAATCAGTTTTAACAGCTCGGCAAACTGTAACACACATGTCTGGTCAACGTACTGATATGAACAGACAACAAGGAGAAGGATATGTGCGATGGGTTGTTCTGAGCACGTATATAGCCAAAAAGAGAACTGGTTTCACAATACAATGAATATTGAATTGTTAATTCAAATATTCCTGCACGCTTTAAATTCCAACCTATATGCGAATGTAAAAGGCAACGCTCCAAGTATAATCAGAGAAGCATGATGAATTAAATCTTAGTTACGTCTGAAATTTGGGAATTGAAGAGAAAAAACGGTGGCGACAATATGAAAAGGCCTCCGAAAAAAAAAATCGAAGGATGACGGACAAGAAATAAGGTATGACGTATGTACCGAGGAAGAAATACGATGCGATGACAATAATGGCTTTGCCGTGAAACCACACTAGTCCAGAATCTAAGAAGAAGAGAGAGAGAGAGAGAGAGAGAGAGAGAGAGAGAGAGAGAGAGAGAGAGAGAGAGAGAGAGAGAGAGTCATCGAAACAAAACCTGTCAGGCCCCTTAGAAGAAAAGTAAACAAAGAAAATGCTGGATCGATGGATGAAAAGATGTTCTTACGAGAGGATATACTTCTACTTTTTCCACGATATGCAGGACCTCCAGATTCCACGATATGCAGGACTTCCAGATGTTAGATAAAAACGTGTTCACTACATCTCATCCACGGCCGATTGGTAATTCATCTTGATTGCGTAATATGTCCTTAAAATAAAGCTCTGCGTTGCCAAAGCACACATATACAAACACACAAAGTAAATGAAAGTCAAGAGAGAACAGAATGAGTGGGGGTAATCAACTGCTTTATTACATAAATATAATTCTCTAGAAACACCAAAGCCAATTCTGAAATATTTTCCTTCATTTGCTCAACAGCGTGTCAGATGTTCACACGTTTCCCTAACTCTTATCTTGCACACCTGAGAGAGAGAGAGAGAGAGAGAGAGAGAGAGAGAGAGAGAGAGAGAGAGAGAGAGAGAGAGAGAATTATCATTATAATACTATATGATTATGGAAAAGATAAAGTAATGTAGCACGAGATACTATCAATATACAGGCCAATTACCTAAATTTTTTACTGTTTCAGAAAGTAATGCAAACGGAAGTACTTATATAAAAGAAAATTCCATGTAAAAGCAAACCCAACCGCTCTCATTTTCTCTTATATTTAAAGTTCATCGACACAGAGCCTCACACACATAAGAAAGCCTGAACATAAGACAAAAGTCAATGTCTTGCCCTCTACCCAGTAATACACCAGTGGACAAATTACCACGTAAAACTGAATCACAGTTACATACAGCAATAGCCGTTTCAAATCAAACCTTCAGTTCTAGAAGGACAATGGGGGCTAAACTTTCTGAACGAGGTATAATTCTAAAATTACAAAAAAGCATTTCTTACGGACGCAAATTGAGCAGTTAAAAAGGCTGCTGCCATATTCGGCTGCCTTCTTCGTTTAGGTATTTTTTTTACTCAATTTTATTAGCAACTTCAGCTGAACCAAGCAATGAACCATGCTGAAGTTGAATCTTTCTCCTTCATAATCGATTCTTAGGTAAACAAATTGATTCTTAGGTAATCAAATGCAAATTTCAAAGGTCAATATTAAAAAAAAAAAAAAAAAAAAAAAATAGCAAACTGTGAAACACTGAAAATAAGCGACTGACCTCCGAAGAAAAAGCATTACATTCCTCGACACTGGCAAATTAGAAAATAAGAAACATTGTGTAAAGAAAATAAACTAATATAAATACGTCGCTAATTGCGCTGAAAAACATGCAACGATATTAAATACTTCAAATATCTTTGTTTACGCTTTGCTCGATGATTGTCTAATCACTACTATTAGAATTATTTATAGGTGCGCTCCACAGAGACCGCAAGAGATCCATCTCGTCGGCGTGCGTTTGAAAAATGCAATAATTATCCAATCTGGGACGGATATGACCCAGAACAAACTTCAAGAGAACCGAAAGGACACAGCCTATTCCAGGCCGAAACTACAGACAGACGGTCGATACGTACCGGAGCAGCTAACGACGACAACAACAACTGGACAATACGTTGAAAGGCACAATAATAATTCATGTCATCGCCTTTCCAATATTATTGTTTTGACCCGTTGATCTTTAACTTGAAAATCAGCCTAAAAGTAAAGTAAGCTACATTAGGTTTTAAAGTGCGAAAGCTGGTCACCGATAGGTCAAGGGTCACGCCAGGTGAGTGTGTCGAGAACATATCTCTTTCAGAGAGAGAGAGAGAGAGAGAGAGAGAGAGAGAGAGAGAGAGAGAGAGAGAGAGAGAGAGAATTCTTATCAGTGTTAAAATATAAATGTTCATTATATCAAAACGTGAACGTAACAGAACTTTCATTATTGGACATACACACACACACATACACAAATACTTTCGAAATAACTGGAAACTGTAAACTCGTACTGTGCGTAATTAACAAGGAAAACGCCAGTAATAATTATTGATGCCAGTTATGGAACTCTAAATGAATTCTCAGGATTCGGTGGCCACGTGCTTTGCCCGGCCATCCTACGGATCTGTCCTCCGTCAATTTGGTCATTCCAGGTACCAATTTAGCCCCCAACCCATTAGGTCGAGAAAAACAGCCTCTTCTGGTTAACGGGGAAAATGATGACGATACGTTGCAGCTCACAGTTTGTAAAAACCAGATCATCATTGTGGTAGCTACTTACCCATTTCAATAGACAAAGGTAGCATCGCTTTTATATCAATATAATATTTTCTATATTTTTCCAAAGACTATCGTGATGTGATAATGAAAGTAGTATTCCATTTTATCTTAATAAATGTTATAACCTCCTTTTCAAGTCTTATTAAACGAGGCCTTGCATTTCCTAATATCGTCATGAATAAAATCAGAGTAATTAGGCAGTAGGGAACCGCTAAATTATTCTGTCTTGCAAGGTGAAACTTGTACGCCACAATTATACTGCAATAACCACTTAATGCTGGACCAAAAACATTCCAACACTTTTATTCAAATGTCGCTAAAATGCCGAATTTTTCCTTCTCTTTTATAGACCGCTCATCAGCGAAATGTCACACCTCTTATCAGAAATAGCAACTAAAGGTAAAATGGGGCAGAGGGATGGGGAGTCACCCCACTACACCATTCCAATTTAATGGAACGATATCCACGGCCTTCCTCCTCCTGGTGCTGAAGTCTCCGCCTCTTCTGTCTCTCACGGACCAGGAGTTACCGCTGGTGCAAAAGCAGCCGCAGAAAATGTGACGTTAATTTTAAACGATAAAATTCATAAACGTGGCATGTCAGTACAATCCCTCTCTCTAACCCTCTTTAAACTTTCCAATGACGGTCATCAAATTCAAAATAGAGAGCTTTTACTTCACCGCCTATGATTCATAGAAGGAGCGGGGGTAAAACAATAAGCGAAGCGGTGGGGGGAAGGTAGTAGGGGGACCCAGAGCACAAAACACCATGAACGTTGTTTCCAGTCTTCGAGTGACGTCAAATACGAGCTGGTATTCCAGGTCTCTCTCGATATTATTAATGGTTTAAAGAGGACATCTCTCTCTCTCTCTCTCTCTCTCTTCTAACAAGTTCACCGGGTAAGACTATACATGTCTGGATATCACTCTTCAACTATAATGCGAATGAAATTATAAATGCAGCTTAGGAATGGACTCGATAAGGTGTTTTAACGTGTAAAATTTCAAATACATTTCACAAGCAATCACTTCCAGCATTGTGCGTCAGTCAGCAAGGAGCTGCATAACATCCACACGAATTCCTGCCATCGAAGACTGTGATTACACAACGCGTTTGAAAGGTTTCCCGCACTTCAAATATTGATCAAACCGGAGGAAATAAAATTCAGCAACCATAAGTATCTCCGTCTGGCGAAGAACAGAGGCGAAAAAAAAACTTTCCTGAAAGTATGAAATGCGAAAATGTTAAGTTTCGGCGTTCCAAAGAAGCAATTTTTGCCCAAATGAATTTCTGGGAGCGTCGGTATTTGCGTCATGCGCAAAACAAGCGACAAAATCAACAATTTCAAAGGGAAGATAAAAATGTCAAAACGGGCGGAGGGTGGAAGGGAAGCCTCCATGACCTACGTCAGTTCGGTACCACCTTTCCCCACCCCTTCTCTCTCTCTCTCTCTCTCTCTCTCTCTCTCTCTCTCTCTCTCTCTCTCTCTCTCTCACTATTTATGACCGCGACAGGTGACACTGCTTTCCAGCATTGCTGATATTCTTAATTAGTTACCTTGAGGGGGAAAATATTGAATAAATATGCATGATTTTTGGTAAAATAAAGATGGCTAAAGTATTCAATATTTTGGGAGAAAGGTCACAAAACTATAAACACGAAATATCCTGTATATCAAATGAACTACATACACATGTATATATATACAGACACTAAATTTTGTATATTATTACATACATATCTATGAGTGGAATGCCAAATATTATACACTCCACCCCAGCTAGGATATTACACGAAAACATGAAATTATCGGTCACTACTGATAAGCGATTAACCGAATCAAAATTCTAGCGAGCAAGTTAAAGATGACTCAGGGTAAACAACATGACTGACAATTCTACGAGCATTCATCATTTCCCCTTAAACGTTTAATATCTAACATGTCCCTTTACATGAAGAGAGAAGCACCGCACACACGAAGTTCACATGAAAATATCCAACAATAATTGCTTTCATGGACAGAGGTAACAGCGCATATCATTTGAGTTGTGGACAGTAAAATTTCCAATTCCTGGTACCTATTGAACGCATCTTTGTTCAGTAATGAATAATTATTAGATGTAATTGAACTGATATAACATAAATTTCCCACACACACTACATGCAAAGGAATTCATTGCATGCAATTTGCAAACAGATCAACTCCCTCATTTATTGTTCATAGAATCTTAAATGAGATTTCATCTAAGTGGAAAGTAACGCCATAAAATAAGCAAATCCGTACAATGTAATGCCACACGGAATTTGCCGAAGGCCGTATTCATCTGTTAACTGTCAAAGGGCAAAAGCTGTCCATCAAAATGTTTATTCACTAATAAGTGTTCTGGGAGGAGGAAGGACGAGAAAAGACAGAATTTGAGGGTGACTTTTTAAGCTTTCAAGTTACACTGGAAATCACGGCCTCCAGTATTTTTACTGTTCACAACCTCTAGGTGTAAGAATCAACGGGGTCTTCTTAGCATTCCCTCAAGGAGTTTGCATTATTGATTTTCCAGTCAGGAGGCCGACGGGACGAGCAACTTAGGCGATATGTTTTTCTCTTTTCCCCTGTCGATACTCTGACCTATGAAAAGGGAACCTTAAAATTTAATCAAATAAAAATGTCAGGAAAAATTTCTAGTCCATAATATTTCAAAACACTTCATCATTTTGAACCTAAAATATCATCCAAATGGGAGATTCCGCAGACCTCAGAAAAAAACTTTCTTTAAAAGAGCACAATATTTTTAAAAGATTTCGAGACTTCCGGTGTGTGCTTTCCCGTTAGGCAGTTTAATACTGTACTCTTCGTTGTAACCAAAGAACAGAATGTGAAATACTGAACTGCGATATTAAACAATTTAAGGATGCACTGTGCGAAAAGCGAGGAAAATTCCACAATAAGTATTGATACACAATTTTGAAAAAAAAAAAAAAAAAAAAAAAAACTTAATAATAAATATTTACAAAACCATGAGTACTCTTCAACTCGGCAGTCTTAGAGAGAGATAGAGAGAATTACATGAAAATAAAACCATAGTCACTTCGTCATTTCATTTGCTCTCAAAAAGTTCTTACTTTACTGTGAGGTACGCATTGGCATTTGTATAGTATGTTTCGTAAATAAAGAAGAAAGACGATATTCAAGGTCAGTTTACTGCAAATTCAATTTCTTAAAATGCACATATTTGAATTTGCTATATAAACCCACCAAAAGCATTCACCAAAATGATACTACAATTTAATTACATCACGGACAAGAGTCCGCTGTCTAGACATAATTAACTTTCACGGAAATGCAAACTAGCCCTAACAAGAGAATGAAATCTAGTTAATTCAGCAAGAATTTTGCGAAAGTTGGCTAACTCTTCTTTTCGACTAAGGTGCCATTCCTTCCAACTCTCCTTCATAACGATATATATTTTTCTAATAATTCCCGAACGGCCCTCACATCCAGCTACTGTTTTCTTCATGACCAGCAACGCCATACTTCGTTAAAACCTATAGAATGGTGTGTGACATATGCCATTGGTCATATAAAAAATGTTTCAAACTTTCATTACCATGCAAATTCTATTTACTTTTTTAACTTTCTACTTTCTCTTTACTTTCAGGCCAAGAGGCCTAAGAGCAACCTCTATTAAAAAGCCCAAAGTCTTCTATTTACCGGAGCAGTTGTTGAAGACAAGCTAGCCATGCCCTCGGGGTGTTGAGGAATTCCGACGGCAGGAAGTGGAAGTGTGAAGGAACTTTTCTCGATTAATTAAAAGCGATATCTCCAACTTCCTATGTTTTGGACTCTTTGAGAAAATACCTCTCATACCGAGCAATCCTGACGAGCCTGGAGGTGTGAAAAGGGCGCAGTGACGTGGAATAAAATTGAAAGAACAGGTTGTAGATGTGCGACAAGAGTTTCGTTTTCAAGGGTGATACATAAGCGTTTGTAATCATCGCCCTGATGCTGGCAAAGAGGTTTCGAATTGAGTTTGGAGACTGGGGTATTAAAACTCATTGCAATCATGTCAACCTCTACTCCTCCAGTCTAGCTATCTTTTGGGAAGGATGTAGGGAGGATATTCAACATATTCCCATGTATGCGGTGCAAGAGTAACTGCGGTTACAAACCAAACGCACACTGTAAGAGGCGTTGTAGAAGACGTCATCTTTAGCGACCTGATCACCGATGGCACACCGCACCTCGTCATTCTACCCCGTGAACTTCTTTACACTTCGATTGAAATCCTATTTCAAAGTGGACAAACAAATAGATAAATTGAAGACACATTAAGTAAACAAAAATCCCAGTACTTCATTTGTAATTTATGACAGTCGTCGCTATGAATTCAAATCTCTGTAAATAAGCACTCTCCCATCAAATCGTTTTTCTTTCTAGGCACTGGCTAGGCAAAGTCGTTTAATATCTTTTTCGGTACCTAAATCGTTTCCCAAATAACAAAAATCTAAACGAATACCTTTCCAAAACTATAAAATTAAAAGTTGTTTCTGCATTTTGTTACTTTTAGAAGGCATATGAGATTAATATATCTAAAGAAATAGACAGACAGACAGAAAGGCACACAGTGTGTACATACGTGTATATGTGTGTGTGTATATATATATATATATATATATATATATATATATATATATATATATATATATATATATATATATATATATTTCATCATCCCAGGTGGTTTTGGATTTTTTTATCAACGCATCAATACAATAAATACAAGACTGTTTTTATCTAGGTCGGTCATAAGTTTGAAATGAAAATAAAGCACAGGAATTTGTGTGTCTGTGACTTCTATACATTCACGGACGCGTATGCACAACAGACACTATAATAAACAAGCAATCAACCCTAGACAGTTGAAGATATTCACACCACCAGCAAACTAGCTTATCCAGTGTGTGCGCAATCATATGGTCCCGGAGAGAGAGAGAGAGCATTCACTCTACTATGAACCCTCCCGGCTGTTTCTATGACAACCGCCAACGCCAAATATTATAATTGATGGCATCACGCGATTAATGTCATCAAACGTTATAAACAACATAAATCGCGAGGCGCACAATGCAGAGACGCCCTAACCGCTCGAAAACAATGAAAGGGCACCAACTAAGCCGACCCATTATTTTGAAAGAGTCCCCTGCACCAGGTTATAAGCAGCGCACATTACTCTGCACTGGTTAAGACATGAGATCATTCTCCCCAATGCGATAATGCACGAATTGTATTATTTTTGAATTGCGACTGCACATACATGGGATTACTTTCTAACATAACCGGCAAATAATAAACTTACATTTACATTTATAAAGACATAGGAAGTCCTTACTGATTTTAAATGCATTAATTATGGGAAAAACCCCGCCTTATTTTTAATTATTTTTTATTCGAATATGCAGACATGCATTACAGTTTTTTTCTGGCAAATTTCAAGGTGTATTATTATCATTAATAATAATAATAATAATAATAATAATAATAATAATAATAATAATAATAATAATAATAATAATAATAATAATAATAATAATAATAATAATAATAAACTGAACTGTGTAAGAAATACTCTTGTATATCAATACATACACAAGTGAATTTACTCGTTCAGAACAAAAAATTATTCCAGCACAACCAAACTGACCTACACACATCTTCGGGAAAACAGAAATAAATAAAGCTCCTTTAATAGCCCATTTTTTTCATGGAAAATAGCAAGTTTTTCACAAACACTTCATGTTATATGACTTTAGAAAACAAGAGATGGAATGCAATTAACTTCGTTGTGATCATCGCATATGTGGTGTGCATACAACCTCTAGTGTGTCTTGCATTTAACAACAACAACAATAATAATAATAATAAATAATTCCTCACTAGTCATACTCACCTTATGGTGCTCTTAGCAAGCAACGAATGACTGTTCAAGTTTCTTTCTGGTTCTTCTAACTAAAGTTCAGATTCTAAGAAAATCTAAGGTAGCTCCTCGCTACCACTCTTAAAAGTGCATCATTATTAACCTTATCTATCTTGGCACTTTGGGACATCTCAGCAACACTGTTACAAGTGAAAATGCTTTGCTTTTTTACTTCACAAAGAAATCAAGTCAAACGAACACAGCATCTGCGAGGAAGGCAGTGACATGTACGAAGGCTCTCCAACGCAAAAGGACACTGGCACTGGGGGATTCAACATCTCCTGAAGAGTCATGCCGTCGTCACTTCTTTCCTCACTATTTCACTGCATCCGAGGTGAGAGAAAGAGAGAGAGCTTCTCGGAGCTTCCTCTCCACGATTCTCTCAACGTCGATATCGAGTGAGTGAAATTCATTTGGTCATTTTTCTCACAAGCATCGACATTCACTGTTACAACTGCTTGCAACACTACAGCTTATGACAACTCTGTTTCCCCTGTTCGAGCACAAAGGAAAACGACGCGCGATGAATACACGAGGAAAATAATTATGTAAACTTGTAGGCGACTAAAAAAAAAAAAAAATAATAAAAAAGCAATAGCAATCAGGAAAGATAAAAACCTGTAAGGGCTAGAGCGATGGTGAAGATGATGAACCAACGAGAGCAAACATACAAACACTCGCACACACATACACACAAACACACAATCCCTCCAGTCAACAAGTCGCACCTCGTCTGCTTCACCTCCACCTTCTCCTCCTCCTCCTCCTCCTCTCCCTTTCCTCCACCACCAGTCTGCTCCTCCTACTACTCCTCCTCCTCCTCCTCCTCTTTACACGTTTTGAACACCACTTACCACCAGCACCTCACGAGACCTAAAGGACTTTTCGACAATCTTTCCTGGATTTTTAAAACGTCACTGACTTCCATTTCTCCCAAAACATCGCTACTTCCAGGATGCCAGACGGAGAGAACCTCCGGTTCCAGGAGGGAAAAGTGCGAGGATATACGGCAGTATCCAGGGGCTTATATTTAGATGCGAGGTACACACACGGAACAAATAATAAAAGGGTGGCGAAAGCTGTTTGCACAAAGACAATTCAACGTCTTCCGTGTGGGATTACTTGCAGTAGTAATGACAACGATGGCATTAATCGATGTCGTATTAGCGGCGCTGTAGTAGTAGTAGTAGTCGTAGTAGTAGTGGAGGTGGCGGCGGAAATTTTAATGGTGGGCGCGGGGCGAGACGGACTCGCAGAGTGCGTGTGTGTACGTGCCAGGAGGTTCCAGCCCAGACTGAGGCACACAGCAGCTAGTGAGTAGTGGCCCGGTGGCACTACACTCCAACCAGCAACTATTCAGCCCTTTCTGCTCCATGATGGTGTAAAGGTAGTACCTTTGACATGACACTCAAAATCTATTATGATGATGATGATAATACAGTAATATTAATAACTTGGTAATACAACTCGGTAGAAAATTTTAATTTCATTTTTCAAACTAATGTCACACATAAGCGGTACTATAACACAACCATTCAAAATGAAAAGAATGGTATGTGGCAAATATTCCCCAAACATAAACAAGTTAAAGAAAACTTACACCTGAACGACGATACAGAATTTCAAGGCCTAGTCTTCAAGGACTAGTGTATGCTATTCCGAATGTCGCTCCACGCTTCTTACAAAAATGCCTACACACCATGGCAATCACGCTCTGTAGGAGGCCTAATGCTTCCTCCTAGATTAGATTTTTCGTTTCCCTTATTACGTGCAAGATGGAGAGAGAGAGAGAGAGAGAGAGAGAGAGAGAGAGAGAGAGAATTACGTAATGTATGTATTCTTACCTAAGCAACAACCTATGACTTGTTGAATGAGTTGGCTAGGATTCTTCCAAGAAGACGTACCATTTCTTAAGAGCTTCATTCGGTAACCGTTCCTATTAAGGGCAAGTACTTCAGTGCCACAATGCTGACATCAATTTCGTTTGTTATAATTAAATGCTAACTAGAAAAAGTAGTTGAATGTCGCGGTATTTTAGTTTTCTTGCTCATATACTGTTGTTAGCGTTTTTAGTTTCACATCATCATAAACATTACATCTACCTTAAAATTTCTGTCTCTGGTAAGATTTGACCATCTTCATTCATTATGATCTGTATTAAATATAGAACCTATCATAACATCAAATCCTGGGGAGTTCTCTTTCCCTTCGACTTACTCCCATCTGAGAGTGGAAGGAGATTAATTAGAGCGTCATATTCCTAAGGCCAAATTTTCCCTGTCCCCTCCCCTTTCCGGCGATATGGAACCACGCACTAGAAAACGAGAACCTGCATAGTTATCCTTTCCTGAACCCCGCTCCCCGCTCTCTCTCTCTCTCTCTCTCTCTCTCTCCCCGTCCATCCTCTCTCTGTCTGTCTTATTTCCCTCACAGCCGCCGATGTTTCCATCATATCCCCTCCTCTCCCTCTCGCTCGATCTTCCTCCTTGACCAAATCCACCCTCTCCCACCTGGACTCTGTGTGTGTGTGCTGAACAAAGCAAAGCCCAGATCGAGAAGCTACTCTCTAACGCCCCATCACAAGGACGCAAAACTTAACACAAGCTTTATCTGACTGGTATCGTGGATCACTGAAATCCAACACAAGGGCTCTAGGGCCTCTTCTTTCGAAATCTGCCTGTTAGAGCAAAACCACCCCAATATCTTCTACCGTCTTTCGTTACTGGAAACCTCATTGATAACTGAGTAGTTACTAGTTATGGCAAATATAATGAAGCCTGGGTTATACACAGGGAGAGGAAAACACATTTCCTGAATGCTGCTGTACGCAATGTGAAAACCGTACCATAAGAAGAAAAAAAAAAGTTTGGTCGGCCTCTCCCGAGTCAACCCTAAAAAAAGATGGTATCCACCAACCTACCCAATCAATACATATATATAAAATGTTGATCATTTGCCCTTCCCGACTGAGAGCGATGGTGGTACGTGCGCCGCCATATACAGAGAAGTGCAACTAAGTCTCTTTTAAAGATAACCAACCGACACGACCCATTCATAGCATCGATGAAACAAACAGTATGCGACAGTCTGACCTTCAATTTCCCTCCGTATGACCAGTAATGCGGCATTCACCTCCACGCCCACACTGGTGGTCTCCATCACCCACGCGTTTCCACCGGCTGCAAGTTCTCTATGACCACACTCAAATACTTCCAATAAGCGAATCCCTCATCCAAACTGTTCCCCAACACCCACAAATGTTTCCCCAAATCTAATAGTTTCCCCAAGCATTCCGCGACTTTTATAAATCTACAATAGTTATCCTCAAAGCCGGTGGATTTGGGTAAATCCACAAAGTGGTCACCTTACCATCACTGGTTTTTTACATGGTTTCCGAGGTTCCTGCTAAATAAAATAAATAATAAATAAATAAATCAATCAATCAATAAAAAAAATTGCCCACAACAACTAGTACTTTTCCATACCCACAAACAGTTCTCCACATCAACATCAGTATCATTACCAATACGTCTCCGATATATTTAAAGAAGCTCTAAGGTTTCTTTACACACAAACGTTGATCTTTGCGATAAAATTTCCGGCCAAATTCCCGACTCATCATGAAAAACAAAACCTTAGAAGTCCCAATTATTATAACGCAGGATTTAGATTTCGGTCCCTAACCCGAGGCTCTCAGACTTTCATTCAGAACATAACGGCCGGAGGGCGGAATTCATTTTGGAAAGCTATCATGCTTGGTGTGTAACAAAGACGACTTCATAAATGCCACCGAAACTACTGGCGGCGAGCGATTTAGTAAATTAAGGAATTCGACGGTCCAAAATGAATAAAGGTAAAAATGTCAGTTTAGACGGCAATTTCGCAATTTCAGACATCTTATATCTGAATAAACTACTATATTTCGACCAATATACACAGGTCCGCGTCCCCCCTAGGAGCCGTTGTATTATATTAGTCGATATAAAATGGCATTTTCAACGAAAATATTGCGATGTTAAAATAAAGAAAGCAAAATAAGCACACACACACATTATATATATATATATATGTATATATATATCTATATATTTTATATATATATATATATATATATATATATATATATATATAGATATATATAATATATATATATATAATATATAATATATAGTAATAATATATATATATATCATATATATATAATATGAGGTTGAGAGATATGTTAGCCTTCACGGTTTCAAGATTTTATCCAAGTAAGAGACCCGGGAACATTTTGTCCCCCATTCACCTGTTGCAAAGATGAAGTCTCCTCAGAGTATCGCTTACTCCGTCTCTGAAGAAAATAGGACGAATTTCTCAGAACGCTTTCCACTGGTTCCAGAAAACGTTTGTTTAACGGTATGTGCGAACCGTCTTCTTCTGATGGTTTCGAGATCTAACTTGATTTCAAAACAAAAGTAATGAAATTCGAAAGACTTTTAGGTAATTAAATCCTAATTATTTTTCATAAACGTAAGGATTTTCGAGATGGATTTGTTCTGTTAATAAAATCATTTATGGAAAACACTGAGGATGTATATTTCCAAAGGGCTAGAAACATATTCTTAAAGACTATACCTTTTTAATTTGAAAAATGTTCAGGGCTTAAGGGCTAAATTTACATCAAAATATTTTCGGTATTTTACGAAATATTTCGAATGAATGATGGGAAATCTTTTAAAAAAAGACTGACTGCATGGAAGTGCACAGTCACCAAGTATTATGAAGCAAATTATACGTTAAGCATTATACTTCTTCAGAAACCTGTATATTTCAGAGAATTGTTAAGAATTTCCTCGGGAATTAGTTTGCGACCAGAGGCATTTTCATAATTTACATTCATCTTAGATATTTCTTGTTTCATTTTCAGTGGATAACGGTCCGAAAAATAAAATGAATTCGAGAGTATATTCCAAGAGTGAAAATATCTAAAATCGTGAGAATAACTTCTATGTGGCGACTTCTGACGAATTCCCGTTTTTCCACAAACAAGGAAAATCAGATATTCATGACATGCTTTTCATGCTCTTCAATATCATCGATTCGAGATTCGCAGGTTAAAATCAAATGACAGTTTGCCTAATGACAAGAGTTCGACCTACATTCATAAGCCACAGATTCCACTCTGGAGCACAGAATACGTCGAGAGGTTCTCACATCTTTGAAAAGTAACAAGATGCGACAGTCGTCTTTTTTTACGAATCAAAGAAACTTCTTATCTTATTCATTCCTGTCAAGGAGCCGGATCGAAATGTATAAACTATTGCAAAATTATTTGTAAAATTTGTCGCTGAAACTAAACAAAAAACATGTCGTCTGAAACTAAAGGTTTTGCTCAACATTTTTACCAGGACACTTCATAAAATTAATTAAGAAAGAAAATATATGCTAAGCTTCGGGAAATACACGAAAAAAATTATCCCAAATAAGTAGATAGCACATGTGCGGTACTTACGATGTCTAAATGACAGAAAAAAGTATATCGGAATTCACTTTTGTGACACTTACGAAAAATCGTCATTTAGCATTGTCTGGGAGCTGGAAATTCTAAATGAGAGAGAGAGAGAGAGAGAGAGAGAGAGAGATAGAGAGAGAGAGAGAGAGAAGAGAGAGACTGAGAGAGAGGAGAGGAGAGAGAGAGAGAGAGAGAGAATTTTCATTTATAACCTTGTGAACGCACAACGAACGTTATGAAAAGTCGATCCTACCCGAGTTTCAAGAAGTGATTAGTCTCTAACTGGCGCCACAGCATCAAAAGGTCACCGACGTTTTAAGCGTGTACACTAATCACATAATATATAGCTATCAGCATCTAGTCATTATAATGAATATATCAACTTCGTTTTACCAACCTTTCGTCGACAAATGAGCACATAAAGAAAAAAAAGGAGAACTTGACAATTCCATTTTCAGTTTTTTAATTTATTTTATAAATAATTCCTTATTAGAACATTTCATCTCCGAATAAGAGAGTTATTATGGACACGAAAACAAATTGGTAAATATCACCATTTAAGCGAGTTTAGACACAACAAACAGTTTTATGACTTGCATCATGTTCTAAAAGAACTCGCAAAAATGCCAATACTAATATCTGAAGACATCAAAGATTTCTATCGGCTCCTTCCAAGAACTCTCCTTCTCGTAATGTTATTACATTATCGACTACGGAAGTATTCGCGCCGTCTCTCCTCCCTTGATAATCAAAGCAGTAATACTTTATAAATTATAAATACTCCTTCACTCTTATTCAACCTCTGCATATATCCCAGTTCAGAATTTATGTTCCTCAAACACCACCCACCGACAAACACTGATTAGATATATAATATTATAGATATATATATATATATATATATATATATATATATATATTATATACACATATAACCACATATAAATACATATATATATATATATATATATATATATATATATATATATATATAAATTATATATATAATATTATATATATATCCAACTATATATACTATATATATATATATATATGTGTGTGTGTGTGTAATTTCAATATCTATAATGAACAATGCCCTTAACTTCTTGATGGCTTCACACTTTGGAAAATCTTCGTCACTACAAAGCCTGGTTCAAAAAAAAAAAAAAAAAGATATTCTGGCGCCCGGGCATGATCAGAACTCGCATTCTGGGTAACAGAACGAGGTCACGTTTATCACCTGGCCACAAAGAAAGGGATTCAAGTCTGCTGGCTCATGTGTACCTGTTTGTCGAATACGGATACGCTTACTAGAGGTGGAACAGACCCGCTTTGACCATCATATCCAGATTTTATTAATTCGTTTTATGGCCTATTGGGCAAAATATAAATTAATTATCTACTGGTAAATTTTTATTTGATATACACATGTATCTAGTAACAACTGACCAACAGATTACAAAACACACACCACACAAACATACATACATACATATATATTATAATAATATATATATATATATATATATATTATATATATAATATATATATAAAGACATAATATACACACACACATATATATATATAAACATGTACACATACACTTTTACATATTACTTAAAAGTCTGTTACTATTTTTCACAATATAGAAAATCTAAATGACCATAGGCCTTCCCTCCCATAACAAGAATTATGAATGAACGAAAACAAAAGAGAGAGAAAAGAAATCATACAACGACGACATTCTGCATTAAAGCCAGAGAGCTCAGTGTGAGGAAAAATTTCGCCACTTCTAGAAGCAGTGCAAGGCTGGTGACTTTGCTCTCTGCCTACGCTTCGCACTTATGCCGCTTCCGGCCTATATTCATCTCGGACGAGAAATGCCACACTTTTTAGGTTTTTATGCGTACCCCAATAATGACTTACAAAGAGACTTCCCAAAGACAAGTTGCCAATGGCGTCTTACAGCAAACCTTACGATGGAAGTGAAGACAGAAAAGGAAAGGGAAGTGAGGCGCTTCCTCAAAGGAAGCGGTAAAATTCAGCTTGAAAGGAGTGAGGATATAAAAATCAGGGATAACTGAGGCAGGCAGAAGTTCCACTTACCACCAAAAGCATTGATATGGCAATCATCAGGTGGCAAATAGCACAGCCTACGCGCTTTATACCAATTTACAAATTTGAAAGAAAACTTGTTGATTTCAGCCATCATAATTCACAAAGATTTTTAATGTAAATGGAGGAAATATCACTACACTGACTACCTGTGTTTACAATATATATATATATATATTATATCTATATATATATATATTATACCACACATATATAAATACATATATATATATAATATATATATAGTATTAATATATATATATATATATATATATAAAACACACAATTTCATCTTTTTTTATACTTTCAAGCAACAGAAATGTGACTCTCTCTCTCTCTCTCTCTCTCTCTCTCTCTCTCTCTCTCTCTCTCTCTCTCTCTCTCTCCCCGCGCCGCAATTTGTCATCAGAATGAACCGGATATTTCGTGAATCTTCCTTTTCCTCGTCCATTTACCTCCTCAAGGGGCAAGCAACCAGCCACCATGACGAAAGAAGTTTTGACGCCGTTTATTGCACCGTCCTTTATTATTATTATTATTATTATTATTATTATTATTATTATTATTATTATTATTATTATTATTATTATTTTCTTTTAGCTAACATTGCGCAAATAAATACCAAGCCTGTATACACAACTGACTGTCTGAATTATGAAGAATGTGAATACTTGTGCTGCAATGGAAGTGCAATGATGTAGCAACTAAGTGAGGCCTCCACAATCTTCTCAAACACAGCGGTGAGGAGACATTGAGAGAGAGAGAGAGAGAGAGAGAGAGAGAGAGAGAGAGAGAGAGAGAGAGAGAGAGAGAGAGAGAGAGAGGGTGATTAAATTAATTAAACACACATTTTTATATGATATATCTGCAGGCATACGGAAAACAGAACAAATTCAGCGTCCACGCAACTTGTCATCAAGCCAAATCTATACCTCTTAATTCCCTCTTTCCCGTTTTCCCAAAAATCTTGTCCTCTAACGAGCAGCCCTCTATCACACAGCCTCCCACCCCCACCTTCCAGCCCGAGATCTCCACCCTTTTGTAATAATAATTTCAGGGTAGAATCCCATCTCATTAAGCGTGGCTCTCTCCCTCAGTGGGAGAATCGCCTAGACAAAACCCACCCATAAAGATGACCAGTCGAGAGAATCAGTGCAGTGCAGAGAACAGCGCCACTAGATGGCGTACACGGGGCCTTTCCCTCCGTATAGATAGCCACGCATTAATATAGAGCATTCTACATCCATACATTTGCATATATTACATGTCCTCTCCGTACAAGTTTCCCCTCTTTACTTGCATTCTCTACGTGGAACATTTCCGCCAAAACTTTTTCGTCATATACACGTATACATATAACATAAGCATTTGTATTACTCTATATACAACACATATTTATAAAAACAAGCTACACGTCCCGCAATATATTTAAAAACAATCCGCAACACTCACCACAATCATCTCGGAGGGCTCCAGGATGAGGCATTCATTTGTTCTTCTGCCGCCGCCCCCCGCCCGCTTGCCGAAGCTGGAAAATAAAAGAGAAATATTAGTGAAAAATATGATTCAACTGTACAGGGGATTATGGTTAATTAAAAAGTGTTGATACTCACAGGTGTTCGTTGACGGATGAGCGGATTTATCTTGGGAATCCAGGGAGCTCAAAATGATTTCGGGTAGGTTTCTGAAGCGAACGATACCATTGTGTCCTTCAGGATGTTGGAACACCTGAGGCCACTTAAACATTTGGGCAGTTCTATACTCTGGAGCAATTCTTTCTGCGTGGCTCCATTAGGCATTTCAACTCTCAAATGTGTATCAGTGCTTTTCAAACTCGCTAAATGTAAATTTTCACATTTATGAACCTTTAACCCTAGATGCGCACAGCCAGTAAAACTTCGGAGGTATGAAAAAGAATCAGTCGGCCAGGTGCGCAGAATTATTACATAATAATAGGGAAGGAACTTCCTCTCAGGATGGAACGATTGGCTAATAAAGTCGCACTGTGAGAAATACGACTTACTGAGTTGCACCATTGGGAAGTTTTCTTAAGCTCACAAAAGTTATCGTGCATCTGATGGTTTTCGTACATCAATTACTTTACAACAGATTAAGTGGCATATCTGTAAACTGGAAGAGAAGACTACTACAGTAACAGTAACACTAGATAGATCTGCGTTGTTACGCTCCTCAGTTTCTTTACACAGATTTTAAAGTATTTGCGGAAATGCATGCAATTACATTGTCTTAATACTACAACGGGGACTAAACAACTTTATCTCGGCAAGACCTGAGGAAAGAACGAGAAAGGACAGAAGAGAACTCACACGAATTTCTCATGAGGATACTTTTAAATAAAAAGAATTATGGGACACTGGAAGATACTGACAGTGAATTACGACTTAGCACATAATTATGTGTACAGGTCGTTAGCTGCTACGACCTGCCAAATCACAGGAGAGAGAGAGAGAGAGAGAGAGAGAGAGAGAGAAGAGAGAGAGAGAGAGAGAGAGAACACTCACACAACAAATTTATAAAACATAGGTACCCAAATAATCCTAGAGTAAATACGCACTTCAGTCATCCGCAACGAACAGCATCGCTATTTCTTATGTCTAAAACCGAGGTTTTTAACTAGTAAATTCATCTCTCTCTCTCTCTCTTCTCTCTCTCTCTCTCTCTCTCTCTCTCACAAAAGACTACATGAACACCAGTTCCAGATTTTTTCTCTCAACAAAGCCCAAGACAAATTGCATCTTGGAACTATATAGGAAAGTCAGCGCCCCCCCCCCAAACCCCCCCCCCCCCCCCCAAAAAAAAGAAGAAGAACGAAGCAACGCATACAATTACCGTTATATAATAAAACCTGTGTATTTTAATAACTAATATTTTATGTATCATAAATTCCAAACATAGCAAATATTAATATACTTCAGATACTCTCTCGCGAAAAGAAAGAAAAAAAAAGGTAATACTTCCGACAAAGGAAGGTTCTCAAGATTTATACAAAAATACAAACCGCCAGACCAACATCTCTCTCTCTCTCTCTCTCTCTCTCTCTCTCTCTCTCTCTCTCTCTCTCTCATACATACATAGATACATACAATAACATTATACATATATCATATATATATATATATATATATTATATAAATATATACAATATATATAAACATATACATATATACATATATATATATTATATATATACAGATAATATCTATATATATATATATATATATAATATATATATATATATATATATATATATATATATAAAATAGTAGTACTGCGGGCGCGCGCACCCGAATTGGTATGCAAGTAAACAATCGCAAGCAAACTCCAAGGAGAACATGGAACCCACAATGGCTCCCCAGTCAGTTTATACAAAGTGGTAAGTTTTCCTCTCTTGCATGAGTTCACACGAACGTAAGTCGAAAGAACAGGAATGGAAATGGAGAGCAGAAACAAAACCGAGGCAAGAAAGGAAGAAGATGGATGTAAGTAGCAAACTCCAAAGCCTGACCATCATATCTTTCATGTTGATAAATGCAAGAGATGACTTCAGTCACCTTGATCCTCTTCAACTTCTATTACTTCATTTGCGCCTTTGGAGTTACAATAGGCGATAGCTTTTCTAACGCTAATCCTGTCCTTTCTCTACCAAACTGCCACTTCTAAGATGAGAAGTGATAGTGTAAAAGGTCATTAAACACCGGTTAATGTTAACGAATATTTTTGTATCCTCGGCCATAAACAAATATTTCTCAATTGCAGTGTGCGCAACACAAACTGACATCCCCCCCCCCCCCCCCCACCCCCTTTGGACAGGTGAATTGGAAAAACATCTCTGCCTAGCGGAACTGAAAAACAGACGTTTTCATCTATTGTTAGCAACCAAAACACTTCAATCTAGAAGACCCTCCGATCTGATAGTTCGAACGCTCTTAAATGTATGTTTTTCACCATCTCACAACTAAGTTCTATTACTGTAACACTGCTTTTTTAGGACAGATGTGGCGAGTTACTAGATGGTTCACTTTGTCACAATCCTTACGAAATTATACTAGTATTTAAGTCAAAAAGCATCACGATAGTTAAAATAATGGCTTACCAACCTTACGATAAAGGACTTTCTGCCACTGCACCCCTAAAAGAATAAATTAACTCAACTCATGTTCCCTTTTCCGATGTCTTATATTTATCATAAAATATCCCACATAAATCATACCGAAAAATATACCAGCAAGCTCTAAGAAAGCCAATGAAATCGTTTAAAAATATACAAAAATCATAAGAAATTTATATATATAATTGAGAGAGAGAGAGAGAGAGAGAGAGAGAGAGGGACGAGGCAGAAGAGAGAGAGGAGAAGAGAGACGAGAGAGAGAGAGAGAGAGAGAGAGAAGAGAGAGAGAGAGACTAGTTTATAATCGGTCGGTTCCATGCAACGGGGTTTGAGGGATTACCTCGTCGAGGACCTCCCCTTTGCGAACTTCAGGTATATACTAGTGCATGCAATTATTGAAAGCACTGTTGTCAGTTTTGTCCTCTGGTCTGATTACAGGGCGCCAGATAAAGGATCGAATTATGCCCTGTATTGGGTTGCTGAACCGACCGTTGCATTGCGTCTTGATTCATCCGGTAGAACAGCAAAGAGAGAACGTGTCAAACATTTGCTTGAATATGTGTAATGGATGATTCCTAATAGTCGAGATACAGTGAGGGATACTTCCCGGAGTTAGAGGACTTGAGTGTGAATGATGATGGACGAGCATTTAAACAGTTCTAGGACTGTGAAGGCACTGAAGAGCAGTTTCCGGTTTTAATGGGTATCAGTAGATTTGGATCCAAG
>NC_061100.1:36616903-36706903 GCF_015104395.2 Macrobrachium nipponense
GAACTGTTTGTAAAACCGAATCTTATTTGTTATCTTTTGTTCCATTGTAGGCTCTCAGCATGAAAATGCCTTAGCGTAAAAGCGAAAGATCTTGCTCGTTATAGTTTCAATTTTATCGTAGCCACATACTCTTTCTATATCTATCTACCTATCTACTTGTATATATATATATATATATATATATATCTATATATAATATATATATCTATATATATATATATATTATATAGAGAGAGAGAGAGAGAGAGAGAGAGAGAGAGAGAGAGAGAGACGTACTGAAAGTAACGTCCTCTACCCACATACACGTATAGAATACAGTGTCAGTTTGTCAACAAATTGGTGCTTTTCACAATGATCTCCACCAGTGGTGACGCAATTGCGCCACCTTTGAACCCACTTGTCATATCGACTTTGGAAAATGTTTGGGGCAAACACACTGGCGCTAGGTCTGATATCCTCGCGATATCAGACCTAGCGATATGTATGTTGGCCTATTTATAATAACACTGCTTCTCCTCTTACTACTTCGTTTAAAAAAATGACTACCTTAACCACACTTCAAGCGCCCGTAAAGTAAGGGAACAAAGGCCCAAAGCAATTAAAACACTTCTCCACAAGAATAAACGAAACGTAAACTTTAATCCCATAACTTCCTTAAAAGCTCTCAACCTGACCTGGCTTATTCGCAGGTCAGATGGAAACATTTCCTTTCCAGCCCTTTCAATTAATCCTAATCCTAATCTTCCCTTTATTCTTATCTTAAAATGGTACACGCGTCAATGTTTTCTCCATAGACGTGAGGTCTCTTTATTGCACCTAAACCTCAACAACAAATTGCCTTACAGTTGTTTGTTAAGTCAGGGCTGGTCACAAAAACGTAACGGCAGTGACAGCATCAACATGGCTTGTATTTTGATTACACCAACTTCAAGTACCCTCTCTCTTTCTATCTCTCTCTTCATCACCCTCCCACATCTCCTACATCTCTCTCTCTCTCGTATCTCGTCTCTCTCTCTCTTATATATAATATAATATTATACTTATATATATATATAGATATATATATATAACGAAATATTTTCTAGTCTATAATGCTGCAGATAACGACATTAGGCATAAGCGCCTAAATCACCTCGAGTCATTGCAGGAAACCACAGTGTCATTGGCATTCAGCACGACTCACAAATAAAGGACTGGTTAAACCGGTGTCCTCGACTTTGCTACCTCCTCATGCTCTGGAATACTGAAGAAAACGAAACCTGTCTTTTCCAACGACAGCAACGGCGGCTACTCCACACAAAAATTATTAAATAACTCTTTTGAAAACGTCGTACCGTCTGATGGCGGCTATTTCTGTTTCGATTTGAAAGGAGCTATACATTGCTACGTCACCTGACAATTCACATGAATATAGTTTCAAACTTACTTGATATCCTCAAATGTGTTATTATGCTTCCCTTGGCCCCACTTTCCTCTTATTCTGCTCACTCAGTTTAATCTACATATGTTTTCTTAGCAAGATAACTGCCCATTCGTTCCATTCAATGGGCGAATATAATCTTTTGAACGAACCAATCCTTTCCTTAAGTTTTCCGCAAAAATTAAGAGTAATTCTGGTCGAAAAATAATGTTCTTTATTCTATTTGCACGTTTTCACTTTGATTTTGTGCCAGCGTTAGTCTAATGGTGTGATACTTCATATGTATTCAATCTTTTCTCTTTTCGTTTGGCTCTAGATTGACGAGCGTATTCCTTGTCAATCATCCAAACTTACAGATGAATAAATGTAACCCATTACTTGATAACTTTTAGGGGATCCACAAAATGGGACTTATTAAACTGCCTGAATTAAGATACATTTTAAAACAACTGAATTAAGATAAATTTTGAAACAATATCGAGAATTGCCATTTGCAGCACAGATTTGTTTTCTTACCATCAGCTAACTCTAAACGCGAATGATGGCAATGAACAAGTTATATTCATAACAATATGAAATCAATGACAACTCTCCCTTCTAAACCATCTCCCAAGAGTGGTATATAGTAAGCTTTCAATAAGTATCATTCCATTATCTGTTGTATGAAAAATAAATCATATTTCATAGGAGACAATCAAGGCCGCATTTAGGCCTACTGACACATTTACACACTCGCTACCAACTGAAGGATATAGGCCCTAACTTGAAATGATGAACCTATAAAAACAAGGTCCAGCTTCCTCCTGCCATACACCACATCTGTTCGTCTGTCGTCAAAATATCTTAATTAATCCAAACTTTTGTTAGGCGTAAAATGATGAAATTCTGCGTACGAAAGTAAAGGTTTTTGACAGATTTCCACTTATAATTTCCATCAACATACTTTTGCATTTTAATAAGCAATTTAACCACAACACGATCCTGAGAAACATATACATATATATTTTCTTGGGTCACACGAGATGTAGATTCCCTCTAAGTCCGGTAAAAGTGCGTGGAATAGTTTCTAGAGCATCTATCTAAAATAAGGGAAGGGCTATACCTAATACAGTAGGGCACTTCATTCCCTTAACCAAATAAAGTTTAACACCATTATCCAGAGTGGTGTTATATAAATACAGTATAACACTAATATCCAGAGTGTTGTTATTTAAGTTTACAAACAATGCAACGTAGAAAGCGAATGTTATTTACTTTGAAACTACTTTAGTCAAATCTTGGTTTAAAAACAACAGCCCACTGCCTTACCAGTACCACTACAATGATTTACTATAAGTGAAGCCTGATGCTTAATCATGTGCCTCGTCAATATCTCGGCAAGGCTTAAACTTAGACAACGATCTTGTGGGTCTACAGTTTTAAGTCTCCAACCTGATTGTTTAGCTAAGATATTGAATAGTAACAGTAAATCTGTCTAGCTCTACAGTAAGTGCAGTTGAATCCAAAGCTCAAAAAAAAAAAAAAAAAATAAAAAAAAAGTCCTACCTTTGCAGAGCCTCACCCCTCGACCTATTCGTGCTGTGAAGGTTAGATGCCTAATGAATTTTTCACTTTACTGGAAATTTCTCTACAAAAAGAAATCCTTACTTTGAGCGGGTGGCGACGAAAATGCCGTGGAAAAAAAAAGGCGTACGGTACATTTCTTCAATTCTTAAATGTCATTCCAATTACTATAAGCTGAAATTATAATTCCATACTTCAATAAATGCGCACAATGCAATAAGAAACTAGACCACAAGAAAGCCACGATCTTGTACAAAAAGCCAACAGAACCTAACAGCATTGCATACGATTCACTGCACAATAAATTTGCAGGTCAACCTCTGTCCCCTGCGAGATTTCCCAACAGAATGTATTCATCTGTAATATCGGCAAGCAATATGAATTCTTTTGAAAGTGACCTGGGGTTTCGGAATGTATATTTTTTTCTTGTATCCATCCTGATACTGACGAAGGTACTGGTGAAGGTACTTCTGCATGTAGTATCAAAGCCTTTTCTTAAATCTACTCCGTATTCTACACATAAAATTAAAGTAAATTTGCATAATAAAATGAATCTACCTTAATCATGACGGGGATAGTCTATACAGAATAGTAATTATTATACACATTAATATGCATCTACACTTCCCTTAAATGGTAAACATTCATCATTTGTGTTTACTTTGTCCATGATTCTGCATCCTACCCTAAATTCTAAGCCTATTATATTAAGAAAGATTTTGTTTTTCCACAATTCAGAAAGATTCCACCGATTCCTTACCATAAATACCCGAGCATAACATTGTTCATCCAAGGAAAGGTGAATTTCAAATGTTCTTTCTTTATCCTTTTTAGGCAAGTAACCTAACCACAAAAAGAAAGAAAATAAAGAATAAAAAAAGGAATATAACGAGTTAAAAAGCAGCATTTTCTTAACGAGAAGAGAGAGAGAGAGAGAGAGAGAGAGAGAGAGAGAGAGAGAGAGAGAGAGAGAGAGAGAGAGCACAACGTATTGAACCATAACGACTAAGATGAGTAGAAACCTCTAGCTGAAAATTTAAATGCGTGTGGCGGCACAGCAAGAAAAAGCTTAAAGGTGAACAACCAAAGACAGCCATCGGCATCAGGGCTTTATCTAAAGAACGCTGCACACACGCGCGCACGCATACACAAACACATACGCATAACCTATGAGTCACTCTCCGCACAAACCAATGTCAGTTCCTTCACAATACAATCGCACAATAGAACAAACACACGAGAGAAAGAATCATTGCTTCCATTTCTTACAAAGTACACATCACAACATACTCATACAACACACCTATCGGAGACAATCTAAGCACATCAAACGAATCCTCAGAGAGAATCTTATATAAAAATCCTGCAACAAACACCAGTCATAGAATAAAGAGATAAGGCACAAACACGATGAAATTTACTACACCATGCACATCAAATATAAGCCATCAGATGAAAATCATACATTCACCAACCAGAAAAAAACTATGTATGAAAACATACATACATTACAAACGCCTATAGACACACACAACCAAACGTTCCTCAAATACACAGTGTACAATTCTAACAAATCAACATACACCCAACATTCAATCAAACCAAAAAGGAACACAAACTAATCAATTCTTACAAACACTCATCACAGAACGACAAAACAAAAACACGATAACATCAAAGGAAGACAATTTATATCCGAACATATCAAGGCACAGATGAGAAAATGTCTTCTGAATTCCACGAAAAAACCCACCTCATTGTAATCTACATTTGTGGCCCAAATGTAGGTTAGAGAAAAGAGCGCGAGTGTTGTCTAACTCCAGAGAGAGAGAGAGAGAGAGAGAGAGAGAGAGAGAGAGAGAGAGAGAGAGAGAGAGAGAGAGAGCACAATATCTGCGTTAGTTTTACTCCTAAAATCTAATTTTCTGCGTACTTCCATTCCATACCAATCTGTTATATCAGCCACGGTGAGTCTGTAATGGAATTTTAAATGCTCGTCGATATCAGAAAAATGAAAGACACGACAAGATAAGGTTAGAGAGGGAAAGATTATTGATCTACTTCACCATTCTAACTACAGAAGATACGGATCCGAGATGCTGGGAATGAGGTGACGAGGGCGGCGGGAGTGTAAGAGAAATTGAAAAGATTTTTAAAAATTCTAAAATTATTTTCTTTTGCTCTCAATTTGTAGTAAATAAATATCGCAATTTACGGCATCGTGATAAAAAAAACCCTTTATAGCACTAGCTATCCAACTTCATGGTACGCAGTACAACATATCAGGTTATAATATCATGCGGCTGTACCAGCGCTCTCTCTCTCTCTCTCTCTCTCTCTCTCTCTCTCTCTCTCTCTCTCTCTCTCTCTCTCTCTCTCGTTATAAATTACAAGTCAGCCTTTCAGAATTTCAGAGCAAGATATAAATATAAATATATAAAGGTATAACATTATTTCTTATGTACATTAGTTTGAAAATCTGAAGACGCTTGAGAGAGAGAGAGAGAGAGAGAGAGAGAGAGAGAGAGAGAGAGAGAGAGAGAGAGAATTCTCAAGAGAAACCCCAATGAAAAGTTCCAAATATGTATGGCGATCGCGCGAGAGTTGATGAATAATGTTCCGCTCTAGAAGCTGTTACACATGAGATCAAATAGCACATCGGGGTTGTAAATAATTTCTACTGAATTCATGCGACAAAGACAAATACAGCGAGAGTTTCATATAAGAATGGAAGGCCCGAGAAAGGATGTGGGGTCAATATTTTTGCAGAATAGACTGAAGAAATCATTCTGATACGGAACTACAGTGAATGATGTGACAACGCTAGGTGCTTGGCTGCAGGAACAATGAACCGCACAACCAAGAGGTGGTCAATACGACCACATCAAGCGCCTTGCGTAGAACGATGTCGAAGAACTTTGGAAGGATGTTTTAGGACATGAAGAATAATCTACGCGGTTGCTAGTTACTAAGCCTTAACTTACCCCATGGTCAATGCTCTTGCCAATATGCAAGCGTATTCAATAAACTGGGTTCTAACCATCGTGCAACCGGTTGCGTGTTGATTGAGTTTTCCGATACGCATTCCGGTTGAGAGAGAGAGAGAGAGAGAGAGAGAGAGAGAGAGAGCACCTAATCAAAGACATGGACATGAACTTACAAGATGGACAGAGGAAAACAAGGTAAATTAGTATGGTAGCTGCAAGGCAAACAAGCCCAGATGCGACCTCCAGCTTACCCGGGACGCGTGAAAGATTTTACCCTGACCTATAAATTGTAAACATTATATTCCTAATTCAACGTGAAGCGGTCTTCGTAATTAATAATCATAATTAGTACTATTCATACTAACAACATGAATCAAATAAAAAGGACATAAATTAAACACGATCATATATTTTTAGTTGTAAGCGGAAACACACAATAATTAAACAGAAACGTAGCCTCTAAATTCAGTACACCACATAAAATAAAACGTGCTAAAATCTATGGATAATTAGACCATTGTTTCACCAACTAGTATAAAACTATGCTCTATTTCATTAAAAAAAAGTTTCTGTATTATTTAACGTGCACATTATTGATTTCTTACATTTTTATTCTGATAAATAAATAATAAGTAATAAATATCCTATACTAAAATTATTGTACCTTTAACTCAACGCGAAAGCTTTTTCAGACATTTTTAGGCTCTTCATGGACCTTTCCCATCAACCCCCCCCCCCCCCCGGGGCACCACCACCACAACAACAGCACCAAAGTAGTTTGTAGGCTTACTCCAGAGTAAGCGAAAAGGAATACTTAGCAAGATAAACAAAAGCATTCTGTAGTGAGCGAACCTCTTCAAAGAACAAAACTGAAGGAACTTGGCAAACATATTCATTTGACGGCCTCGAGGGGATCAACTTTAGATAGGAACTAGCCGAGTTCAAATGTTCAGCCCATTACTCTTCAAAGTGTATCGTCACAAGGTTACCTAATGAGCACATCTGCCAAGTTTCACCCAATTCATACCACCCATAATTGAAATATCCTACTAATGTATCTAATGGGTCAAAAAGTAACTTCCATCCACATTTGTTAGTAGGGGTAATGAAATCACGTAGAACTCAAGTAAGGATCTAAGTACAAAGAATACAAACTGGCCGATGTGAGAGAAGAGGGTATAACGGTAGTTGGAGATACGATTACATAACACTTGTAAAAACAGTTCTTGGCTGAGAGCAAAACTTACAATACCACAAAAACCACGAATTTACTGCTTGTTTACAAGAGTCCGCCTAATTAATTACTAGCAAGGTCTGAGCCCCCTATTTCTTGAACAAGCGATTGTCTGCTTAAATAATGGCGACATGTTAAGTCATTTTGACTTAACAGAATCTGATTACTGTCACTCTGATTTATCAGAATCTGTTCATCTTTTCCAGGTATCCCTGCGGAAAGTAACAGAGGTAGAAACGACGGTAAACAAACTCTTCCTAGCTTTCATGGCGAAGATTTTTTCCATTAAAATAAGGTCCAAGCGTTTTTACCTTCTCTATATTTATTTTTTGTGGGCGGAGCCAAATAAAAAGCACTAATAAATCCCAACAAATTATGAATTAAAAACACATTTCCACACATCTACGAAAAGAAAACGGGGCCACAAAATAAAATATTAATATATGAAGCCAAGCTAAAGACAGCGAGAGTGACTTTTATGGCAAGGTCTCCCAACCGCGCTTCTCGTCGAGAAGGAAACGCAAAAGTGGCAACCAAGAAGCGTAACCTAAGAAATAACGAACGAGGAGAAAAAACGAACTGAACAAAAGGCGATAGCTTGGGCGACACGGAGCTGTGATTCTCCTGGGAGACAGCTCGCTTCCTCCTCTGGCTGGATCGGATTGTAAGTCGCAATTTCATTTTGGATTCACACGATTCGCCTATGATAATACTTAAATTAGCCAAAGCGATTGGTAAAACTTTCTGCTTAGCATTTTCCTGTGGTATTTGCTCATATAATGAAGCCACCTGCATCTACTGTGTTTTTTTATATATATATATATATATATATATATATAGATATATATATATATATATATATATATGTGTGTGTGTGTATAATAAATGTTAACAATATGTTTACCAAAGTGTAGGAGTTTTTAGGGGCAACCTTTATTTGATGGAATTCTGTTTTCAACAGAAAATATTTTATAGTCACACTATATAATATATATATATATATATATATATATATAATATATATATATTATATATAGATATATACTATTTAACACTGAACAGACAAGAGCCCAAGTTTGATGGTCATTAGTCTGGACGACGGACAATAACAATACCAATTATTCGATGCTACTGAAATGCATAATCTGTTTGCGGACCATGGAGGGTCACCAACTTGTTGAAGCCGTACATGCAAGTATTTGTTCGTGTGTGTGTGTGTGTTCAAGAGCGCCTGGGTATGTATGAGTGTGTGTGGAGTGGTCTGTCCAAGGACAGCATGCAGTCAACACATCTGTAGAGGCTCTTACGCAAGACAATTTAAAAGTCCTTAGGCAGCTCCATGCAACTTTCAGTATCAACCTGAGGAGGAGACCTGGGTGAACTAACTGGCTGGTTCCCAGGAACTGTTTAACGGCAATCTGACCAGAGTGCATGTGCAGTCTGACTCGGCTGGCCGCACTGTCAAGGGGGTTGGTGAAAAAGTTCAAGAAGTGGCTAATGACTCCGCAGTTTACCCATGTCAATTTGGGTGGGTGAAGGAAATCGAATGAGTTCTATTCTACGACAAAAATGGTTATTTCTGATGCACAACATTGTAAGATTTTGTTTAGTGTGTTTAGTAATACTAAGAACTCAGTTTTTCCCATTTATGTATATCTACACCGTAAATTATATTATCTGCCCCTTCGTTACATAATTTTTTTGTATATATCCAGAATTTACTTATTTTGCGTTTTATTCTATTGAAATATTATGCACACATGACTATTTTCATCTCTAAGTCGAAAGGTAATGGTAAGGTGTGAATTATGCATACATAATTACCCGTTGATTCACAGGGAAACGATGACAACCAATACGATAAACCAAGGCGCAAGACGTTGGGACATGACCCACTAAAATCTGGCTAAATGGTCACATATAACCAGATACAGTAAAAGTTTTGCAGAAAACAGTTATGTTCCAGACTTGCATTAACTCGAGTAACTGACACAGTAACTTTGGAATTACCATATAACAACAAGTGGTTACTAAATTATTCTTTTCAATACCTTCCTGACTGATTACAAGGTAGTTGAAGAACACCCCGCCCCCCAAAAACACACCATCTACCGCGATGCCATTTAGTTTTCTCTTCCTTCAAAATGTAACTGATTACGTACTGACTGCTACACTTTTCTAATTCCAGTCAATCTCGAATGCTAATCTAAATAAGTGATTTTTTAAAAATTTCGTGTCATATGGTACTAAACGACTTAAGCGTTTCCAACGGAATATATAAATACAGGAATATAAAATAATAAACCCATGCCGCTCCCACGTATCCAGACAAAACACGACGCTGTGGACACAACCTAGCGATCTTTGACAGAATGAAAATGACAACATCCTCAAGCGTTTCAACTAATGATGAGACAAAGATTTTCCTCGTTGGACGAGGGGTTAAGTCCTTGCCTACCGATTCGGTAGTCCTGAGTTCGATTTCCCGCTCTGCCAACGTGGTTTCAGAGGAATTTGTTTCTGATGATTAGAAATTCATTTCTCGATATAATATGATTCGGATCCCACAATAAACTGTAGATCAAGTTGCTAGGTAACCAATTGATTCCGAGCCGCGTAAAAATATCTAAAATCATTTTGGCCAGCAGCCCTAGGAGAGCTGTTCATCAGTTGTGTGGTCTGGTTAAACTAAGATATACTTAACTTATCACAAAGGTAACTGACTCAAACACTAGATCGCTGACCCCCACGACTCAAAACTCAAACTAATGTCAAATTAAACGTATTGAATTTCAAGTCAATGGCCCATGTGTGCTTGTGCCATATGAATAGGTTTCATCTTCTGAATTAATAATAATAATAATATTTACATCTACGCTACTGATTACTGACTTCATCAACTAAGAGTAACGGTGCCCCAACCTCCAAATATGCACACACGCAAAAATATAATAACTTAACTTTGAATTTAAATGCACGCTTGAAAGAAAAATAATAATAATGTTCTGCCATATAAGCACTACTAACAGTTCTATGAAAGACAGATTTTAGATTATTTTTCTGAAGCCAAGTAACTGAAAAGCGGAAAGAACCCATAAATCAACAGGGTATGTCCTGATACTTGTCATAAATACAGTATATTAAACTGATGTGTTCACAATATCACGCCAGTGGGATGGCCTTCGTCAGATGGCATAAAACCCTAAACTACCCAATAACCACCACTGTGGAAACCATAACAACAACAAGCGGAAAGAGGGCCACAAACGTATGTTTACCACATACACCAATTATGACCCTTACGAGATGAAAACGTTACGCCGAAATTTCTTTGGCTTAAGGTTCCGTTGAGCGACCGGGTGGTCCTCTGGTGCCAAGGCTAGTGCCCGCATTTTATCTAATAGACGACGAACGGGATGGAATCAGAATGAAAGTTCAGCGATCCTGGGAGGAGGAGGAGGAAGGGAAAGAGACGCTAGAGGGGAGGGGGAGTGGGGGTGGGGTTTGGATATCGAGGGTCAGGGAGATGGATAAAGATTGGACGAAGACTGATGAAAGAGGGGTTGGGAAGGAAGGAAGGAAGACGGAGGACCTTGCCTGGATCAAGACCAGCAGCGGCAAGAAAAGTATTTCCCTACAAATCTGAGAGAGGGAGCACATGAGAAATAGCCAGGAAGACTGAGGAAAGGCAAAGAAATGAAAGTAAGGGGAAAGGCCCAGAAGTTAACCCTAAGGAGGGAAGGGAGATGAATTTAAAAGCAAGAGGAAACGGAGCAATGTCTCCCGTTAAAAAAAGTGACAATTTGGATATAATTTGTATTTCGTTATCACAAATCCTCATCGGCCAAGATCATGAAATTGTTCAAATGATCAATGAAACAAAGTGATGTCACAAGGAATAAATAGTTCATATTTTACCGATATGCTACTTATAATCTTTGGTAATACATCATCATCAGCCAAAGTCAATAAAATTATTTTTGAAAGGGCTGTAACAATTTCGATTTTTTTTTAAATTTGACATTAAGAACTTCAACAACTTCCCACTAGACACCTGAGGAGAATAAAATGATTGCATTAAGTGATCTCGTAAGCCCACAATTATCCTGACCATCTTATCGTAATTATTTTGCTCATCCTTATTTCTTTTAAATTCTGCTTCACGTCCAACCTTTACGGGTAATCCTCGGGGCAAAAGCAATTTTCTCTCAATTCCGAAAGAAAGTTTTAACGACGATTACTGGCTTTTGTTGGGTCTGCGAAACCATTAGCAGCCTAAAGATCATGGGACCAAGAAATGTGCAGAAACACAAATACAAAAGCGTAAACCACGAGCGCGCGCGTCATATATATATATATATATATATATATATATATATATATATATATATATATATATATATATATATATATATATATATGAAATCACGTAAGTTAGAGACCCGTGAGTCCCGGAGATTACGTCATAATTATAAGCATAAGAGAACTGCCGTTGAATTGAATTCAATTGAATTCAAACTTCATAAGGCTGCAATGGGCGAGACGTGCAGCACGTAACGAAAATTCTTCCAAACTATGGATGACTGGAGAGAGAGAGAGAGAGAGAGAAGAGAGATGAGGAGAGAGGAGAGAGAGAGAGAGAGATTCTACACGCACTGGACTTCAAAGATCTAGGCGCAAGACTAGCCACAATGAGGCCTAAAGGCCTAGGGGTTGAGTATAAGAGCCATTTATTGTGTGAAAAACGTCTTTGGATTACATGCTTTACCCAACTTACTGCTTACCCACCAGCATAAATAAATAGAATGTAACAATTTTACAAGCGATTTACCCATATACAAGTTACAACGGGTGGATTTTTTGACATATCACAAAATGAGATCAGCAAAGAAAGGAACAAGTGAATTATCGATTTATCTTAACTAAATGTTAAGGTTAACCGTTTTAGCATGAGTTTATATATAAATATATATATTATATATATATATATATATATATATATATATATATATATATGTGTGTGTGTGTGTGTGTGTTACAAAAATTTTCAGTTATTAAAGATCTTTTCTATATAGATGTCCATTATATTTGTATTTAAAGTACATTTCAAAATACTCCTTATCATCCTGTCTTCCTTTTGAGTCTTTTAGGAACTAACATAATTTCTTCAATTATATGCTCCATCCAAAGGGAACGGAAATGAAGTGTTATGATCCCAATGCAAGAACCATTTCAATGCATAAAAATATGACGACATAAGTCTGCTACATTCATTGTCATTAATTTACTACCAAATACATTTTTGGATTATGTTCAGTTATACGAACGGAACTGTCAATATGTAACTGACCTGCCATGGCCGCCATTGTAGACTTGACCATAAGACGCCTTGCACTTAACTATAAGCTGGTATTATGAAGTGTCAAAATCTTCCTCAGTGAAGCTTAAGAACACTGAAGCAAATGGTTCTCGGTGTCATTTCCGCTACAGATAACCCCTACTTTTGCTGCTTCTAAATTGTCCAATTTGTGGTTATATTTTCACTAACGCAGCCTGGATAACTGAGGAATACGTTCCCCCAACCCCTACAAGCCCCAAGTACCGTCAGCCTTCAAATATGGTTATCATAGAGAAACTGTCCCTTTTATACGACAGGATCACTAAATCCCAAGAGCTATCAAGATAAATTATAATGTTTCTTGTCATAACACATGCAAAAATAATAAAACGTTTCTAAATGGAACGAAGTATAACAGGAAGTCGATCTCTCCAGCTAACCAACGAGAGAGAGAGAGAGAGAGAGAGAGAGAGAGAGAGAGAGAGAGAGAGAGAGAGAGAGAGAGAGAGGTTACTGATTCCGCGCAGCACAATGTACATTATTTCAGTCGACTGCCTCCACACACTCACACTACCTTCCCACTCTGAATACCATCTTCACCGTGGGTTAAAGTCCTGCGTTGGTGTACAAAACTTTCCCATACATTGCTCAAGATCCACTAAGATTCCCTCTACAGCCGGATGTCTTGTGTTCGTAGTCACGCAAAGTTTCTACGCCAACATACGATATGAGTCTATGCCAGGGTGACAACGATTTCTTTATTTATTGAAATATATGTAAATCATACTATCAAGCCAGACTTGGAACTTTATTTGAGAATATTTCAACGAATAAATGACCAGGTTTCCGATCATATTAAAAGGGTGTTATTGTCCCGATTATACTCAGTTCATCTGCTTTGATCACACGCAGTTCTGTTGATCATAGAAAAATCTATGTACAGTGTTCTTGGAACATTTACTAATCTGACGATGAAAGTAATTTTCCCTGAATTAATCAATGGGGGTAGACATAAGAGCTAATAACACTGCATATACATATGTTATCTGGAGTATATTTTAAAAGAGTTTGTAATGAAGTCATACCTCGCCTGAAAACTCTAAATACTGAAATAAATCTTATCCAGTCGTGACTGTCTCGCAAAAGCAACAGGTATCCAGTTAAATAAGTTAGATAATGCACTCGACCATAAAAAAAAGAATAATTGGAAGAAGTTTTTATTTTGTGTAAGTATGTCTGTATATATGTATATATATTTATCTTATATATGCACACATTCTTGCACTGTATGTTCTTTATTTTCTCGAAGCGCTGATGGCACAGTATTAAACAAGGGATAATCAAGATGGCTTTAATATATATATATATATATATATATATATATATCTTATATATATATATATATATATATATATATAATATATATATAAATATATATATATATATATATATATATATATATAATATGAACATACAGACATAAGACAACGTGAATCTATAGTTTCTAAGCAACTCGTCTACAATTTTTCTGTATTTCATTTTATCTTCAAAGTTGGAGTATAGAAAGATTACACAAAAATTACACCTCAAATTTTTTTACTTTACATCCGGCTACTGTTTTATCTAAAAATTAAGACTAACTAGATTACATACCACCCACATCCCAATATACAGGTAAATGCGAAAAAAAATAACATGAATTCAGACCAGGAAAATTAACATTAATTTAACGAACCACAAAGAGAGATTTTACAAAATTCCACAGATTAGGATGTTTTTCTCCATGAAGTTTCAAACACTGGATCCCACGCCTCCAGAGTGTCTTTATCAGCTTGCAGCCATTTTGTGTACATTGCAGATTGAGTATTTCACACCACCTCCAGTTCAAATATGTAAACTATGCAGGTCTCAGATTCCTAGGATCCCTTAGGGACAGCAATATTTTCCAGCACGAGGAGAAACTACCCGGTTGGGCCGACTGAAGACTCGCAGTGCTCTCATGCGGCGCCTTTGGAATTGTCGTCTCTTGGCCGAGTTTTCCTCTCCGATATGGGAATATCTTCTCTCCACATCCATCCAGGACGTCCGTGCCTTTCTTCTCAAATGATGCTTTTCGACAGTCGTTCTTATGCAACCTTCGTTAAGTGCTAATGCAGACGATGCATCTACGACATTCGGGCAACACTTCTACAATTTCCTGATTCTCTTTAGGACAGCACTACATAGTCTTCAGCCGGCCGGACTAAGTAGCCAGCCACCTTTGGGATGAGAGCACTGGGACTCTCTGAGGAGCCGGATGATCTAGGCTAATGAAGCTTCATTAAAAAGCCTTTACCTATGAAATTTGTCAAACTTAATATTTTCCGATTAGTGATATTTATATGTCAATTTTAGTTTTTGGTATTTTGTATTCTATTGTACTCACCTATGTATTGGATTATTGTCTCACTGTCAATCAAGTTAGCGCTAATGATAGCCAACATTTGATGAAGGAAATATCTGCTCTCATTTAGTAAATAAAAGGGGCAGCATTAAAACTTCAGCTTGAAAGGTAAGAATAAGTACAGGATATTGTAGAAGTGTCGGTGGAAGCAACAATTTCACTTTCCATTAATACTTTACAAAGACCACTGACAAGAAAAACCGGCAATAAAGCAACATTACATATATTGTGAGTGTTTGTGATTTATGTGCAGGCAGCGCAAGTGTGTGTACAAAAACATAACATACAATTCCAAGGCAAGAGTCTCAATTCTAAAGGAGCATGCAGGAAGCTACCAACAAATTATTTTTGCAGAGGTATCTAAAACGTGAAGATTAGTCAGTATCAGAGGTTGCTCTTTCTGTCAACAAGATATTTTACAGAAAAACTTGCGCAAAAATACGATTAACGATATGTAAACCGAATTTCGGTTTCGGTAACACTAAAGAAGGAACAAATATATGCCATGAAAGGAGCTTAGGTATGCATGTAGAACGGATGGTAGAAAATCCACACTCGCGAAAGGCAAAATGACACAATGGCCTTCGTTTTTCTTCTACAAATGTTAATAACTACTTACGACGTACACTTTCCCTCGTATATTTCCCAGATAACGGAAGGACGCACCAGTGGTGTTGACTCACCTGCAACGAGAGAAAACAGAGTTTCAGTATTATGGTTAGTTTCAGTTAATTGAAAATAGTACATAAATAGCAATACTCAAAATCAACACCACCTGCTGAAAATAAAATGGTGATCGTCATCTTTTCAAACAGACACCTTGTACTGTAGTAGATTCACATCAACCGCGTATTTTATGTCTAGGCCAGTTGTCTTACGACGCTCCTGATTGGCTGTTGATAAGCCAGTCACAGGGCTGGAAACTCAGCCTCTCTCTAGAGTTCACATGGTAGTATCTATGTTCCACCTCTCGAGAGAGACTGAGAGTTTCCAGCCCTGTGACTGGCTTATCAACAGCCAATCAGGAGCGTCGTAAGGGACTGGCCTAGACATCAAATGCACGGTTGATCTAAATCTACTCTAGTGTAAACAGAAGGTTAGATTTTTTTTTTTAATTACGCCTGCACTTGAGAGATGATGTAAATTTCAATATTCTCCCTCACAAAGATATGAATTATCCCAAAATTTTAATTACTTTATATGAAATCTATTTTTCCCCTCGAAGCGAAGCGCATCTGGAAAGACAGAAAGTCACGACCACGATCATCCGGGAACTGTCGTATGAAGGATATAACACATGAGCAACATATGTGCGAAACCTGACACTAGCTACAAATATAGCCCAGCATAGGTACCATGAAAAATATAATAAAAAATAAAAATCTAGAACCATGTATGATGAAGTGAGTAATTAAAAGGCGTTAAAACCGTTTCCGATAAGTCCCAACTGCCTCCAGGGTTGATCATTTTTATTTGGAACACAGGAAAAAGACAAAAATTCCAATGTATATATTGCGCTTCCTTAAATGTATATGTATATACACAAAAAGAATTGTGCTTCATATACGACATGACATTCACCAATATTCTAACAATGTTGCAATTAGTCATTCATGCATGAAATTCAGCTTCGACAATTAAACCCCGAATCACTTATCAACCTTACACTGACAACATTAAGTTCTCTATTTCTACTTCCCTTCTTGTCAAACAATTTTGTGGATAAATACAACAAACCCTGATATATCAAAATTTATAATCCTCCGAGTACACCACAAATTATTACTAAATCGTAATAAGAAGAAAACACCTGAAAAGCATTTTCACACACGTCAAATAACCATTCCCAGGACAATAGCATAAATCTTTACCTGAGAACCATTACTCGATAATTCTTCAAACACAATATTTGACTATATATACATATAGAACATAGTATACTCAAATATGCACAAACTTCCTAAAAAAAAATAATCACGAAAAGGATCGTCCACAAGGAAACAACAAGTAAATAAGGATTACCACTTCGAGCAAAGATAGACAAACAGGAAAGACTTACTTAATACTTCAGCAGGAACCACAATGGCATTCGTAGCTAAAAGCAAACACCTGCTAGTAACACTGCGCACTCCTCCATTGCGGCCCGTTTAAAAGTAAACAACATCAATTCTGCCCGAGAACACTTGAACCCCCTTTTAAACACCGTCGCATTTACCAAAAGAAAAAAAATACTACTCCAAAACAACCCTTTTGATGTGGAATAAATATTACTTTACCTCTCTTCTCATCCCTTTGTGAGGAACTGGGCAATGTGCAACGTTTCTGGAAGGATTGGGAATTATAGATATATAAAAAAATATAATATAATAATATATATATATATTAATATATATAAGAATATAATATAAATTCTAACTCACCTCGGATCGACCATGCCTTTCAATTGAAAGACCTGGGTTCCATCCTGATATGATCTGAAACTTATTTATGTTATGTTCCACGCGTTATTATGTGTGTTGAATACATACATACATACATACATACATACATACATATATATATATAATATATGTGTGTGTATGTATGTATGTATGTATGTATATGTATACATACATTCCTCAAAATGGGATATGTTAAGTTAAGTGAGGGTAACATTTTTACACCCACTATTGGAAAATTCCACTTCTAATGAAGCAATTCACAGCAAAACAAAACATTCGATTGCAGACGACTGAACGGTCTGGATAATGCTAGCCCAATATCTGCCATACGAACAATAAAAATGAACTACGTTAAAAGGGACAAAATGAGAGAGAGAGAGAGAGAGAGAGAGAGAGAGAGAGAGAGAGAGAGAGAGAGAGAGAGAGAGAGAGAGAGAGAGAGAGAGCTGCAAAATTGCCTTATTCCGGCAGGATGACTGATTGCCTAGCACGGCCCGCCAACCCCATCTATATTCTGGTGGTTTATACTACATGAGAGAAGGAATAAAATGAGAGAGAGAGAGAGAGAGAGAGAGAGTTTTATGTACTATATGGGCAACTGAATATTTCTCGTATATGGGAACTCTCCTGAGTGGTTAATGAAAGTTACTGGGTCACCTCAGACGCGCCAGAGAAACAGGAAGAGACAGTTAAAGGCAAGCGAAATCAACTATGAAACTGGAACAAAAGCTAATTACAAAAGGGAATTTCCATAACAAAAGTAATCCGTTTCAATAAGTCAGTCGTGCACGAAGGTTGGAAGAATTATACCCCCGAACATATTTCAGCGGAGGCACAACAAAAGAGGGCGTAACTCGTTTCTTGTAACAAACTTAACATACCATATATAGAACACTATTTATTCCATTCTGCCTGTATTATAAAAGATAAGGCGAATGGACATCATGAACAATACACAGAACATAAAACAGCAGAGGAATGCTGTCCACTAAATGAGGTAGGCTAACTTGAAAACAATGACTAACCAAAGCGAGCTGTACATAATGAAACGGTTAAATCCATATAAATTCGATTACCGCAGAGAACTAGACTGAGCAAAGGCCAAAGACCTCCGCCAATACAGCTGGTGTATTTACAAAAATACTCTGCCTCACAGTGGTTTTAGTTCATGGACGCAAGGGTCCCAATTGCTTAGTTACTCAAACCCCAAAAACCATACATATTACTTGATTTTTTTTAAATGTGAAGATTTCCAATTTACCTGGAACAGAACCTGAATCTTAATAACGGCGATAGAGACATAGGCAATAAAAAAATCGTAATTTATACAAAACCTGATCAAATTCGCTTGAAGATATTAGTTTTCAAAAACACAGAAACAAACAATATATTAACAAAACAAACTTCAAACATAATCTAAAGGTACAAAACTTCCAAGAGTCGGTATTATTAAAACAAATAAACTGAAAAGGACTTCAAATTTCCTAGAGAAAACATAGCAGCCGTGATACCAGACTGAGGAAGGCTGCTGACATTTACAAAGCGACAACTCTAAAAATCAGATGTCTATCAGAAAGAAGGGCAGCGTCAAGAGCAGAAAAGAAACTGAACAAAGCCTCCCAAAGGAGCCACAAAGGGTTTCTTTACCATGAAGAGAGCTTCCTGACAGGCGGCGGCTGATTGTCATAATGATGATTATCATAAGCCCTGGAATCGCTGAAGCGTCGTTCCCGGTGAGAATTCCAGCGCCGGAGGATCGTGCTCACCCGCAAGGACGGGTCGGATCCCAAACACTGCGTGGTGGGACAGACGCCCACAGCTGATCCAGAGGGCGTCTCGATGACCTGTGGGGTGAGGGGTGGAGGCGGCGCTGGCGGCGGGGAGAGAGGAGCAGACTCCGTGTGGGAATGCTCTTTGATGCTCAGTCGGCGGATTCGTGTGAACCGCGAAGGGGTGGGCGCCATGAAATCTCCTTCCCCTCGAGAGGGAGGGCGACTCCTGAGGGACGTGCAAGAGTTGCGACGCTGCAGTTGGTGCCCGCCGCTGTACTTCATCATCTTGGTAACACCGGGTCACTGATCATAAGAACATTGCTCATGGCACCTGCGGCCATGAGAATTACGCATGCTGTTGTTGTCGGTGCTGTTCCTGCTGCTGGTGTCGTTTCGTCTGCTCAGCGTCACTAGTCCCCATCAGACATATTCGACCGCAAACACTGTTACCTAATGACACTGATTTCCTATCGATCTTTGTCACTACTTTATTCCTCGTCATAATTAAAGAAAAGTTTCAACCAGTCACAAGGAATATCTTGTTCTCACTTCTAAAATACCCGCTGCCACTAAAGGGGGTTTAGAAGTTGGCCATGGAAATCGTCTTTAAATCCTGGCACGATTTGAAAAAAGCTTCAGTTTTTTCTCTTTTCTCTTCCTTTTGTTTCACTTTAAGACCCAGAATGACCTACAATTTCTAGTTCATGGCCATTTGGCCAAAGCTTTGATAATTCATCCTCTACATATCTTTCCTTTGTCTTGTACCAAAAACGACATACACAGCATTTTAATTTTTATACATATCTTAATTGGTTCATTTCACTGAAGTCATTTTTTAAAGAAATCCATCCACCACCCAATACGTTTCACGCAACTGTAATGCCAGAAATAAGATGAATTTCTTAAATTAACCTCAAAAATAAAATTTCAATTACAGGAGTCGCACTGTGCCTACGGTTGGTCAAGAGATCATTCTTGAAATACGAATCTATTAACTTCAACCATATGAAAGTAAATTCAGATCAATTATATTTGTATCATAATATTTGAATGCCAGTTGCCATAACTGATGCATGCCATAATGCCTCAGGGTTAATTAACATGGAATTACTTGGGACTTCCCAATTAGCAAACGTTAATTAAGTGCACGTATCGATCTATAAAGATATTTTGAAAAAACAGTGATTTGAATTAAAAATCATTAAGATTCACATGAAAAAAAATATATTCAAACAACAACAACGTCGCAGCAATTTGCACAGCTACTTCACGTAAGTAGACATGCAAATCCTAAAACTTAAGCCGTTTTGGGCAAAGGGCAAAGGAGAGAGGAGAGGAAACAAAGAAAATCTGCGTCAATGGCTGCTCGTAGTGCCATGACAATGACATTTCGAAGCAATTAAATCTTAGTGTACTGATTATTATTATTATTCAAAAAGTACATGCACACGCATATCCGAAAACCGACAAAGCTACTGACAATCAACCCTCCACTGTTAATGTCTATTAAAAAAAAACCAAAGGCAAAACATCGATAACGTTCTCCTTGAATAAAGAAAATTGATACATTTTAATCAAGGTAATTCATGAGACTTAATTGGAGTTGAATACTGCACAAATATTTATGCACTTGCTGCTTCCCTCAAGATCACCGTTACTCATGACTGCGCTTTGTTAAAAGACATACAATTGGTCTCTTGCTCCTTGAACAGGCCTCATATTTTGGTCTAAGAAACTTCGAGAGGAAGCAATCAAAACACAATCTAATGTCATTTTTAATCTAAAAAAGCTGAACCTGAATTTCACAAGCACTGGCAATCATATGGAAAGTTGAGAGGTAACCAAACGTTTCGTAAAAAAAAAGGTCATCACTGCTCTCGTGTACCCAAAACTACGGTAAAGTAGTAGAATGTCTTCGACTACTTTACCTATCTGTACGACTGATTTTTTTTTTTTTTTTAACATTTGGTCTTCAAAACAAGAACAAGCCACTGAATTATCACTCAAGACCTACTGATACTTCCCGACATAAAGCTGATAACAAAAACTAAGTATACTGGAAATTAGAACTAACTGGAGTCCTTTCAAGATATGAAAAGGTATGGAACGACATGGCAACTGCTCTACAAAAATCTGTCTATCAAAGAACTTGACAGGATATAAAAAAGGAATTTACAAGAATTTCTTACGGAACCTCTCATAAAAAAAATGACAAGCCCATCAGAGGACTAATTTTTTCCAATAACTACCAGCTTGAAAACCTCTACTTTTGCATTAACAAATAAATAAATAAATTTCCCATATCGGAAAGACGTTCACGCAAAAATGACTATGGTTCATGCATGTCGGATTCTCTCCTTGTAAAACACTGCAGCGCTTATTTAGTTAGTCATGTGTTAATAAATCTAAAATAATCTAGTTTACCATTACCAATACACACATTTTATAGAAGCATGTCAACTTCCTTTTCCACGAACACCGTGAGGCCTTTCACATTAGTACATTAATCTATACTTTAGCATATGGAGTACGAATACCACACGCAAGGAATGCTTTCAGTTTTCTGAGAATAGAGTTCAGGAAGCACAATTGTCTTGCACGCATGCGCGCAGACTCATGATTACATAATACAGGTAAACACGCACAAAATACATATAAGCCAGTAAATAAATCTATAAATGCACAATCTGTTAAGTAAATAAGTAATTATTATTCAATGACGGCATGGAAGACCAATTGTATAACACAAAGTGAAGTTGCCCTTGATAACTGTGAGGACTACGCAAGCATCAGTAACAAAAACCAATAAATATTCACATTGCAACCCACCAAAAAGTTATAACCATCTAATGGAATGTAAAAAATCTCGATACAACGTCAAGCACTGTATACAAATTTCTGCGCTCACAATAAAATTTACAGTTCAACAATGAGTTACTGTTTCACTGGGCAATATGATGTGAAACTTTTAGGCTCTAAAATTTGGGGCATATGTATTTAATATAGAAGGAAAACAACCCTTCTTTTTCTTTGAATATATATAAAATCATCAGAGCACTTCCGAGATATTCCTCAGTTTTCCTTCCACAGAGTAGTTCTCGACAGGATAGAGAATTCCCTTAATTCTTCCACTGCAGTAATTATGAAAATCTGCGAATCATAATATTTGTAGTAAAACAAGTACACCAGTGAATTAAAAATAGCACACGGGGCAAGGCAAGCAAATTAAAAAAAAAAAATCTCGTGTAAGTCTAATAGCAGAATACTTTGATGATAGGGATTATGGGAAATGTTTTCACAATGTAATGTCGAAATGAGTAAAAAACACAAACATACACACACAAATTTTTGTCATCACTAAAAATTCAGTTCCACTAATCAGTCACCTTGTAAACTTACAAAATACGTTAATCTTTACACACAATTGAGTACATAACTAAAATGCATATAAACACAACTTAATTTCTTTGCATAAAAAACCGTCATATCTACTACCAACTTGGAATGTGCATAAAACTGCATGCGTATTTTACTCAGGAACATGAGACGGTCAATATCAGACACAACACCCAAGGAAAAAAGCTCGAGTACGAAGATGAAACGAAAAAGCTGAAATGATAAGCGAGGCAGAAATAGGAGAGGGAGGAAAAAGTCAAACGAAAAAGACAGGGAGGGAGGGAGGCTGCAGCATCTGGTGCACCTAACGTCTTTAAAGCTGTGACATTTGTGTGTCAACCACCACCATCCCTACCAACACCATCATCATCAGGACAACTTCAATACACCCACCGCCGCCAAAACCAGAACCATTCCAACCTTACCACTGCCACAAGCAGCAACACACACACACACACACACACACACACACACACACACAAGAACCAGCAGACGGAAGACATACACGCACACACAACGCAATCATAACGTCATCAAGAGCGAAGGCGAGAAAATGGACCATGGAAGGAGGGGGTGGAGAGATTGGGATGCTGGGGGGGGGGGGGGGGGGGGGTGTCTTGGCCCGGTGAAATGCGTGGAAGCATGTGATGTGCCTGCCCTCGTGCGTGCGTGCGCTCCTGATGATCATCAGCATCATACCAATACACGAGTACTGGAAGCAAACGCACAAGTAAGTTCCATGTCTGTCGCTTTTGAGCAAACGTATACACACAGTCTCACACCTGTTGCCGTTTTCTGTTGATGTGGCCCTCCAAGCAAGCAAACAAGTATGCACACAGGCTTGTCTTCTACGCTCAAATTATACTCTTGGCTGAACACAAGTCCCAAGTACAGTAATACACCAGGTAGCGTTTTCGAAGTCAATATTTTTTTCTAGGAGTCTTGTCTTTGAAACATATGGGCGGTCACTGAAAGCTCTTATTGTTTTTGGCTATAATAACATACAAAAGGTCCCTGTTTTGCCTTTACGATTGCCTTTATACCATGGAGAACAAAATGACCACTTTGTGATGAACCAAGTTTGACCTGCTGTCGTCAACAGGTTCAGTGAAAGTCAGGTCACAAGCTAAGGGAGAGGAGGATCGGTCATACAACTGGGCGGTGGCTCTTTGAGAGAGCGAGCGAGAGAGAGAGAGCGAGAGAGAGAGAGAGGGGTTAACAAGCGACTGGCCAGCACAGGGCGGAGGGAGGCGGCACGGGTTGGCACTCGGCGAAGACTGAGGGCAGAGAGACTGTGCCACCCCAACAACCACCAACACCGCCGCCATCATCATCGACAACCGCGCGCACATACGCACTCACACCGCCGGGAAAACTTTTCCACGAACGAGCGGGAAAAAAAGGAGGAAAATGTAACATCAACTTATCCGTGAAGAATAGAAAGAATCGCCATTTAAGGAAGACTTTTCCGTCAAAAGACAGAACTTATCCTTGCCTTCTTCCGCTGCCTGTCAACGTTCTTAAATAAAAGGATCTAGACAATCAATACAGGAATACCAACACGCAAACAAAGACGCTCAATCTATAAATGAGCTACAATGTATATAGGGTCATTCACAAACGTTTTTGTTCAAAATGACACATATAAACATACAGAAATACACACACACACACACACACAATGGTAGACGTCATACTTATAAATACAAAGATCAAATTATACATATAGAAGAAATACACGAACACTTTTATTGTATACATCCTTTCAAAACAAGGTAATTGAAAAGAATACATCGGATAATCATACACCTTAGAGAGAGAGAGAGAGAGAGAGAGAGAGAGAGAGAGAGAGAGAGAGAAAAAATAACCGAATCCCGGGTAAAAGGAGTGAATGCTAGAGGTCACCATCCCTTTTATTAAGTCAAGATGACACCTCGACTTCCTCACTTGCCCCTTATAATTGTGTCTCAACTCCTTCCTTCTCTGCCTCTTCCCTTCTCCGTCGTCACTTCTCCCAACATAACGTCATACCATTACAGCTGGTTCTCCTGTTTAATCCCCATACTCTCCCTCACACAAATCTACGTGGGTATCTCGTACTTACTTGTAACATTCTGACTAAGACACACACACACACACACACATATATATATATATATATATATATATATATATATATATATATATATATAATATATATATTGCTTAAAGAGCAGCATGCCCCCCATATTAATAAACTATAACCCCTCTCCCTTTTCTGATTTTGTATACAAATGCCTGGCAACTTCATTTATATTCAGTGTGAACTTGAAAATGTAGAATATACTACGAAAGTATTCGTTTCAAGTCCCTGTTTCATTTATCTTTCTACGTGGATTTGAGTATATATGTATATATACACATACGCTCATAAGGCATGACTATCGCAGTCATTTCTTTCTGAAATCTGATTAAACTGTAGCACTTACTATAATAACACTTCCAGTCTTTATACCTTTCCTTACCCCCAAAGCTAAAGTTCAGGATGAAATGAAGATCAACGGAACTGCATAACTACAATTTTCATCTTTCCATCCAGGACTTTAGCGTCAAGATAAGAAAAAGTACAGACAACTGGAAATGTGTTATCATGAAATATGGCGTCATCAGTGCACCAGGAATATGGTAAAAAAGGGGGTAAATTGTTTAATAAATTGAGAAATATTTCATGAACGCCTACAGGACAGGACACAGAATCTCATAGATGTAAACGGGACGATGGATACGGTAAACGAGAACTTGAGAAAAAGGAAGCGACAAAATGGAAAGATGTCAAGAATAGAACAAGAACCCCGGGGAGAATAGGAAGAGTAGTGCACACAGGTATGTTAATAGAGAAATATATCTTAAAATAAAAATGTAAATATACTGCATGAATTCAGTGCAGTCTTTGGGCAATGGAATGAGTATTTAAATGATTTTTCTAATGTGAAAGAAGAGTGGCGGAGTTCAATGATGCAAGAGTCGAAATGATTGGGGCGAGTGTGGCGATGCTTTCACAGTGACTGTTGAGAATGTAAGGATGGCATTTAGGCGGCTGAAGAATGTAAATATCCCACAAGTTGATGAGATTACAAACGAGATGCTAAGGTACAGCATCTCACTGAGTAGCAGACCATGGTTTGTAAGGTATGGCTAGTGTGGGGAAAGGTCCTGAATGAATGGGTGGGAGAAATAATAATAAACGATTAAGTAATAGCAATAACAGTGATTATACACTGGGAAGTGCGGTATAGCCGTGTACCATATAGCAAATAAAAGTCATCCTTAAGATTGTGGAGGGCCATGGCACAGATAGTAAACAGGCTACAACACAGCCCAAACTTTCAACACAACGGTTATATGAATCACGAACCAACATTATGCACACACATTTGGCCCCCGAGACAACCAAGCAACTACTAATTCCTTCACAGATACCCAGATCAATTAAGTTTAAGCAAAGCAATAATACTAAGAGGGGAGAGGGGGATGTTAAGTGAACTAGAACTTCAGTTCTTTCTGACCCAAATACACATTACCTTGAAATTCCATCACTAGCACAATCCGATCTTCACTTGGTCGGCTATACTGCTACCACTTGCCTTGAGAATATATTTCATGCCCTCTCCATAATCTAACCTTTTTTGCAACATTATACTAATTTGTCAAGTGTCCATTCTTCTACTTCTACAGAATGACTTGGTTTAATATTCAATTCCCGTCTAGACATTTGCCTATCGCTGCACAGATTCCATCAAGCTCCCCTTTTGCTAAACGGAAATTTCTACTATGTCGTTAGAATTAAAGGAAAATACTACATCAACAAAGAAGGTGGAGCCTTACCTGAGGCAGGGGGAGGCCACTCCCCTTCCATCTTCATACAGGCTATTCATAACTTCTTCAAAAGCCTACACCATCCTACACACGTGATTACAGGCTTACAGCAACAAGTTGTGACCACACTAGAAATCTTTCGAGTAATAATTCTTCAAATGCTTACTCTGACAGTTACAGAACACCAAGTGGCGTACGTTACACATACGAGTGTGTGAACTGGTCGCATATTTTTGTAAATGCGATAGACGACAAATCAGAGACTTGCTCAGCAGATCACCATTTACGTATCACCGCACCATTAGGAGTTATCTTTAGTTTCTTTTGTCCATAATGTTAATTTTCTATAAGCCTGGGCACCGTATGTTAGAAAAATCGGCCTTGATACAAAATCTTAGCAATAGTCTAGGAACGGCGTTCTATCACCACACTGAGAAAACGGAGGATTTATGCAATTTCGGACATTTAAACATTTAGCATCATGAGCTTTAAACATTTACATGTATATATAAAAGAATCAAATTCCATATAGAAATTTTTTTCACAGAATTACCACTACCATTCAAGAGAACATTTCAAATATATGCAAAATTAAGATTATACAATATATTATACATATAATAATATATATATATATATATATATATATACTATATATATTATATATAATTTATTATATATTTATTATATTATATATATATATATAGATATATATATATATATATATATATATATATATATATATATGTATATATATATATATATATATATATATATATATATAAAACAAATATCATAAAGGAATAACAGTTACAGTTCAATTATTCATGACAAAACACTAAAACATTCGACAAAGTAAAAACCCGAGTCGAAAACACCGAACCACTCACTGGGAAAAATGAGTCATTAAGCAGTACTTTTGCCAGAGAACTCCACTTGAAAAATGAAAAAGCACACCAGCGATATTCACTCGAAAATGACGCGAGTGACAGTCTTATTTCGATATAGGTAGGTGTATGCTATGCTCCCTGCCGCCTTCTCGCCAGCAATGAGGCGACTTGTTAAAAAAGGCTCTCTCGAGGTTACTGTTGCTCGCATTCCAAGATGCGAAGAGGCCACTAATCTCACGTAAACCTCTCCAAAAACATTTCACAGGTTTCGATGAATCCTTGGAGGACAGGAATAGAGAAAATCTTTACATCTAAAGGAACGTCCTTCAATCTTAGATGAACCAACGCAGCATTCTCGTGTGTGTGTGTGTGTGTGTGTGTGTGTGTGTGTGTGTGTGTGTGTGTTGTGTGTGTGTAGATTATATAAGTGCATAATATATATGTATGTATGTATATACATATACATACATACATATACTATAATACACACACACAATATTATTTTTATCACTACACCGTGATTCATATACACGCATTAAGCTACAAATGTACTTTAATATGACAATTCACTCTACATCGGAATTAATATATCTTCATACATGTTAACCGAAGGGGAATTTTCTAGTTGATAATAATTTCCTCTCGTGGATTCGAACCACCACACAGAGGAGAAATCATGACTTCAGTGACCTCACCGACTTGGCCAACAAGTAGAGTGAACTGGATATTAAAGGACATTTGTAGCTTAATACACACACAGAGACACACACACGTATAGAATTTCTATATTATATATGATATCTATATATATATATATATATATATATATCTATATATATATATATATACACACACACGTCATCTCCTTTAAAAGTCCGCATATAAACCTAACATGTCAACTTTCATTGCATTAACTTTTGCATCAAGGGTGAACTTCTAGTACAGAACACCTCCACAGCATCAGTAGCTTCATGAATCCTTGGAGGACAGAAAGCTTATTAGGTGCACAACAATCCTATCCCTACAACAACAACAATGTTCAGGAAGGAAAACCTACTTCAGCAGGTGAGGCATTGCGCTTTGACAGATCTCACTATTGTCCCTCTATTGTTTTCATATTTATTTTTCTAATGCTGAGCTTGAACACATCGTCTTTTTTCTTCATTTTCCAGTTCCGTTGGACTAATCAGTGCTCTTTTAATGATACTACAAAATGCTGAAATTAATATAAAAGCATTCTTACCCTTCTCCTGTGTAAAAGCAACCAAATGGGAATTCGAGGCTTGTTCCCACAAACCCCGTACCAGTGATGCAAAATGAACCAGGAAGGTGGGTACGTAACACTAATTGATAAAAAAAAAAAAGTTTCTCTCTGTGTTGTGATCTTTGTCAGCTTACAATAACTAAAGATCTCAGTGCGAGTCCAGAGTAGAACAGCTACATTACTTCTTCGTAATTATCACAAACAAGATTTGAAGACATTTTAATGGAGTGCTGGACACAAATGTTTACTGTGTTTCTGTCCTCTCTCCCCTTGCCCTAACCCTAACTGCGATTCACAAAAGCCGACTACTAATGACGTTTATAGGTACATGCTACGCATCTGAGGTCAAGAATCATACTTGATCGTGAGAAACATTTTTTTTATCATCCCTCCTATTACAGCTAAGGAATCGAACGCTGCCCATTTGTGTACGAACAGAGAGAGAGAGAGAGAGAGAGAGAGAGAGAGAGAGAGAGAGAGAGAGAGAGATTAATTAGTTATCCCTTGAAATAATAGTGTTTCTCCATCGGAACCCCGTTTTCTTTCATTTCGTATCGAATGCACGATGATAAACAGGAGGCTTCAATACCTTTCACGATTTTACACCCAAATGAGGCATCTTCTTTTAACCAAAAATCATAAAGTGATACAAATTTGATGCTTTATAATTTTTTCTGCTATTTAGGCTTCTAAAAAAACATCTGTGATCACGCATGTCTTTTCGACTTTACTGAACCGGAAATCACGTGAGTGAAAGTATTCAGTGCAGTCTCCCCCACCCCAAATTCTCACTTTATATTTCCGTACTTTTATCCCTTTTCGTCCTTCCCTCTACAGAGAGGGGGCAAAACCTTGCTTACTTACATAGTACACATACGTGCATACATGCATGCATCCACCCAGACATACATACATACAGTATATATATATAATAGTAGGATATCACGATTAACATTAAAGTAACACTGTGACATTTCACAAGCAAATAAGGGACTTTAATAATAGACAACCACAAATTGGGTGAGCCTCGTTTTTTTCGCTTTCCAATTAACAACTGTGCAAATTGTATGTATATATTTAAGATTCGTGACGTCAGATTCCACAAACACATGCTGTCCGTGATAATTTAATATCCAAAACCGCGGATTTTTAAGAACTCCGACACCTGTGCGATCCACACTATGATGACATCATCCTCTCTCCGTGAGGCTGTGCGACCTGATATCGATTAAGGAACGATATCATATATAGAATTTTCATATTTTTTCGAAAAAAAAATAATGATCACTTCGAGTGCTTTTCCTTTCCCGAGAAAAAATCAACTGAAGTAATACCTTTCCCGAGAGGAGGCTCACAGTTTAGGGATGTCGATAACCTTATCTACCCGATTCTTCAATAATATAAAAACAGGAAGTGGCAGAGGCGGTGGCGGCAAACGAGTGCCTCTTCAACACGAAAAAAAAAAGTTATAGGAATCCAGGAGAGCGATAGAGCAGATAAGACTTTCAATCAATGGCTTCAAAACTAACCCTCAACACAATTGCTTTGAGTACCATTGTTAATTTTTTCTTCTCTCTAAAATTCTAATAGTCTATTTAAAAAAAAAGCCTAAGTGGAATGTATCGTTTCATCATTAGCACCATTCTAAAACATACCAGATAGACTGTTGACCACAAAACCCACCAGGTGTCTTGGAGAAACAAGTCCTCGAAATGGAAATAATTAATCAACCACGAAATTCAACTGACTACCTTCTACGCTCAGTCCTACATCTTTTTTAAAACCTTGTAAGAAATGCATCCATGGATAAACCTCTTCAGACTTATTTAAATGTTCAAAAATAAAGGTGGACTCAAAAGGGTGGGTGGGTGGGTGAGGGGATACTGTCATCAACGTACAATTTAAATTCGTACTGTAAGTCACTTTTTCATTAAAAGTCATACAAATACCAAAACAGGTTATTCAGATATATAAAAAGTGATACCTGAGTGGATGCTAGAGAGAGAGAGAGAGAGAAAAAGGGAAAAAGGAGAGAGAGGAGAGAGAGAGAGAGAGAGAGAGAGAGAGAGAGAGAGTACTATTCAGAGGCCAGCCCCCAACTCTATTAAAATCCCGTTAGAGTGAAGTGGAATCAAAGAGTGAATTACGAAGGTCAAGTAGTATTGAAGGGGCGCTCCTGAACGTTCGCGACCCTATTACATCTCTCTCTACCTGTCAAGTTTTCACCTTCTATCTCTCTAAGCATAACAGCACATCTTCAGCAAACACTAAATGGATGGAAATATTTCAAGGGTCCACCAAGATGACACATGCCATACAATGCTTAAAAAAGGTTCGGTTGTTGATTTTCACAAAGAATTTGTAATGCTTCAAAAGGACCACTTGCTATGCTATTATGGTGATAAATTACCATTTCCCCACTTGTCGTCTGAGAGCCCCTCTTTGGTAAACTTGAAATGACTGATGAAGAACAAAACATTAGACTGACATATGTATAAGAAAGATCAGGCTTGAAAAAAATGAAGTATTCTCACGGTTCAGAAGCTACAGCTGTCCGCAAAGGAATCCATATAAGGCATGATTCGATTCTGATAAGGTCATTTATGGTTCCCTTTCTTTTGCCACCAGCTGTGTGCAAAATACCTCCATGAATACTTTTATAACAAGTCCGAGTTAGTTGTTTTATAGATCACATTCAACAGATGAACACAGACCTATAATCATATATTTGTTGCTGTTTCTTAGAACAGTATTCATGTGAAGAAAAGAAGCATTTGCAGTAAACGCGCAACCTTGGAGCAGTTCAACACATTAAAAATTAGAAAGTATGTTACCTGGTCAGGCATCTTGCACAAAAACACAGCACGTAGTTCCTGCTATGATGACTAATATATAACGGGTTTACTAATATGAATAATACATGTCCGCCGTACATAGAGTAGCAGTAGCCTGCCACTTATTTTACTACCGACTCAAGAACGTTTTTAATATTTCACCAACACTGAAACTATACAATACATACATACATACATATACATATGTATATATATATATATATATATATATATATATATATATATATATATATATATATATTATCATTCTGTTTCATCAGCAATTTAGTTTAGCTCGCAAATGTTGAACGGTTTGCTATTTCTCTTAGAATGGCAGTGTGTACTTTGGAATATCTGTAATTAAAGTAACGGACCTTTTTTTTTTTTTTACTGCAATTTTCATATGAATCTAAGCGCATTTTAAATATTAACAATGGCAACTACAGAACGCACAAGGTCAACTCCCCATAAACGAAATTTCCCTTAACTTTGCTTTCAAACAAATCTGACTCGAAGATTCAAAGAAACAAGCAACAAAAAGGTTCATTAGACCACCAGAGAAAATTATGAAGAGGATACGCAGATCAAAGTGAAAACCTGAAGATTAACGGTCTATTGATTAATGGGGCTATTATAACAATTGCGATTCTCTCTCTCCCAAAAGCTCACGAGGCTTTGGTGTACTTTGATAAAAACCACAGACAGTTTAGAGACCTGACATAAAGCCGAGACGTGTCTTCAAGGCCTGATTGGAGGAAAATGACTTACCCATTACAGTGACAAACAATGTCTGGAAAGTTAAACTTTGTAACTTCTGTACGATGTTGATAGCACCTACGCACAAGTAAGTGACCACTTGACAAGAAAAATGAACTTCGCAACACTTACGCATGAAAAGTATTTACCAAGAGGGAAGCGAGCAAATTATGTCGCAAAATATCTTTGAAATTTCTTGACGATAAGAGAAAAAAACTAAAGCAACGTTTGTTACCTCCTAGTTGGAAAAGGTGTCTTTATTACACGTAAAAAAATACGACGGGAAAATTAATCTTTTATTTCTCTCTCTCTCTCTCTCTTACACGTAAGGTTCTTATTTACCGCTAACACGAAAGACAAAAAAAGAACTCAAAGGAACTTCTCCGTCACCCCTACCAGAGGGAGCAAAGTATTTACCACAAAAACTATCTGTGATTACCAAAAGACACAACACTGAATACAAGTCCGCAGTATTTCAACACCTTCAATCATGGGACGGCGAGGTGGTGAAACCTGCTGTCATACATGGTGATTTAGACCAAATTCCGCCCTTGCCTCCTCGGTCGTGCAGTCTACGATGTACTCATGGGTGCGTTTACACCACATCTAGTCCGCTGGATGTGCTGTGACAGAGAGAGAGAGAGAGAGAGAGAGAGAGAGAGACCTTTGAAAGAAAAATTGTTGTTGGAATTTCATAACATCAGAAATATATAGATAGATAGATAGACAAATGGATAGATGTTACTAGGATACATACAGAGAGCCACCAACGTCAAGTCCGCCTACACTCCACTCCACTCGCCGGGAAGAAAGGGAGTAGTAAGGCAGTAGAAAGTTGTGTGAAGGAATATATCGGCAGGTTCGACGACCTTTACCGGAAGAAAGAAGACTTGCTGGTGCTGTTGATGTTGTTCACGGTTAAGGGACCTCGAAAATCGCACATTCATTTTAGCGCCATGAAAAAAAAAAAAAAAGTATTCATTCCGATAACACGAGATCTGGCATCTGCTGTTGACAACACTTGACATTTTTTTTTTTACACAACTCACTGTCAAAAAGATTTCTTTCTAGAAGAAATTCCACAAAGATAGTGATGTCACTAGATAAAAAAATACACTAAGATTCTTGCAAACTGCTGTTATGAACGTTTCGTCTCTATGAAAAATGGCACTTATCTAAATTCCTAAAACTCCCATACATGGTCAAATTTGGTAACATGAATACCATGAATTCCAATACTTCCAAGTCTTAAACGCAGTTCTCAATAAGGAAAATAAACGCATGGTAGGTAGAAAAAAATACAGATTGTATTCAGATCAATAATGATGACAAAATATTCATTCACTTTCAACCCTTACTCGAGAACAGTAGTTGTGGATATGGCCTGCAGGGAAAAATAACAATATATTTTGGAAAAAAAAAAGTAGCACAATGTATAAGAACGTATGACATAATGCATTGCAGGGAGAACTCCGAAAAAAGGAGTAGTCTTGAGAAATATGATGTTACATACTTTCTTGCACCAAGAGATACGCGCGCAGAGGCAGAGAGAGAGAGAGAGAGAGAGAGAGAGAGAGAGAGAGAGAGAGAGAGAGAGAGAGAGAGAGAGAGCCGACTGCTCTTTTTAAGAATTTCGTAAACCTGGATAAAAGCTACGCTGAGTCGGAATTTCACGATATTCTCGAGCAATGAAGAGAGAGAGAGAGAGAGAGAGAGAGAGAGAGAGAGAGAAGAGAGAGGCTTACAATGACCTACTGAACGAAATGAAATACCAGAGCGAAGCAGGTCAATGCCTCCAAAAAAATAGCTGATGACCATTTCCATTCACCGCAAATATTTCCCACGTCAAACACCTTGAAATGAAATCCTATTAAGACATTGCTTTAGTTCAGCATTTGCATTTCAGGTTTTTTTTTTTTATCGCAACTAAGAAAACAGACAAAAATGACAGAAAAAAACTTAATTACAAGACAAAAGGTGACGGTTTATGTTTTTAAAGCAAAGAGAATTTCAACGTTATTCTTTTTGTATCAAATGCACTTATTTTTTTAAGCAAACTCGACTTGGCTTGTTATTGATTTTAGATTTTTACGACTATTTCTATACAGGTATGAAATTCACAAAATCAATGAAATTTAGAAAAACAATCATTTATATAACAGTATATTAGAGGAGGGAAGTACTTTTCCCACAAATTAAAGAAAAGAAAAAGGGGACCATCATAATTAGAAGTTACATAAGAATAACTCAAAACTATTAAACCACTATTCTTCAAAAATCAATAAACATTGCGTCTCGCATAATAAGTTTCAACTACTACCGATTCAGACTGGCCTTGACCAAAGTGTACTTTAAACCTTCTCGACCTTAGCCTTAATTACGAACTCATAAGCCCCATATCAATCTAGTGTCACAAAAACAACAAATATGCTATAAGACTGGAGGACGGAAAACAATAAGGGTACAGAATAGGCATCTTAGGCATATGGTATCGAGAAAAACAAATGTGAAGGAAATCAAAGACTTTAAAATCATGTTTAAGAAGAAGTTTGTTTCCGAACAAATTTTAATATCGCTATATAACTCATTGCACACACACACACAAACAAGATGAAGGTTGTATGAAAATAGCTGGTCATCTCACAAATAATAAATAAAATAGCCAGGATTCAGATTAAAATGAACTCGGAGCTATAATACAAACCCGAAATTCTTCCATTATTTAGAGCGCAGGAATTAAGATTCTTCTAATGAATGCTCACATGTCCCTTATACATATCATATAAGCGTTATAATTCCCTCTTAATTTTTCGATCTTCTCATCTAGTTATAGAGACAGGTTTACCGTTTCCTTCGCCGGTCAACCGGAAAAAAAAAACTCTACGATAGAGTATTTATTGCCTACTTCCAAACGATGTTCTGCCTTTCCTGAGAGAGAGAGAGAGAGAGAGAGAGAGAGAGAGAGAGAGAGAGAGAGAGAGCGTTACTTACTTTCCCTGGAAGCCACAGTGGGGGGTTTATTTCCTCGGTGGATGGAGGGGGGTTAAAAAGAGGCACTCTCCCAGGACTTGTTTCCCTTGCCTGATCTGCCTTTCCCATCCATGCTACTTCCTTTCCACCACCAATCGTTACTATACCGAGAACAAACAAGAAATGGTGCAAGAAAATTCACTACAAAACCACCTGTAAAATACATCGCTTTACCGTTGAGATCCATAGGCAAGGAAACGATATGTTTATAAATTAGCATGTTGATATAGTTTCATGTTATCATTATCTCCACCAATGTTGCTGAGAGTATTTCATCATATCGAGGTAGAGCATAAACATATCACTCTTTATACCCAAAAATCGTGAATTACTATAACAAGGTAAAATTTTTATTCTATTAGCCACCATTAAAACACAATAATAAGACAGTTGTTTACGCGTAACATGAATGCTTTGAGATGGTTTTCCGCCTTCGCTCATGTTACACCTGATTAAACGTAACATGAGAATATCACATTGTAGTGATAGGTAATGCTTCGCTTTTATCACAAAGAAATGAAAGTAAAAAGCCAATTTCAATAAAAAAAAAAATAACCATTACAATACCTTCTTCCATTCTCACCAAATTCCTTGAAATCAACTGAAGCGAAAGCAAACACACCAGAGCGCAGAGCAAAAACACAGACATCATGCGGTTCTGTGACCTTACAGAATTCAGGTTTCAGGTGGCATAAAAATCTAAGTGAGACTGGCTCATAATTTTCCAATGCTGTTATTAGCGAAGTAGGATAGCTAGTTCCCTCCTACCTTATCCAAGATCAAGAGTACTGGTAGCGTCCACCTGCAAGATGTTTAATTTTCCTACCTTATGGAGGATGCTCAACGACTGGATAGAACTACTTCTCAAGGGACACATGATAACTGACAACCGATAACATTATTACATGAACAAATATTCCCACAAGGACCGAGGCTAAAGACATGCTAAAAGGGGAATTTAACACTATTTGAAGAATTAATAATGTTAAAAATGACATTCATTTTACCTGATAAATATTACATGCATGACATCATATAAGCTTCAAAAAATTACCCTAAAAGGTAAAGAGATTCCGACATTAATGCAATATTTTGTGCAATATGAAATTGACAAATTTCAATTTAACCTTAAATTCACCGAACTATGATAAAATAATGTTGCTAGCCGTAATCTACATAGAATACACTTTATTCCTAAGGATATACGAGATAAATTTAAATGCAATACACTCGTAGTAGACGAAGAAAACAAACATACGAAAAAAATAGATAATGAAGTAAAATTCTTAGAAAACTTGAGTCACATGACAAGAACTCGAAAAGGTACACGTCGCTTGCAATGCTGGATACAAAATAACTTTTGAAACGACGAGTAAATGTTACTTGACATACAAAAAGCTACGTTACGTGCCGCGACAGTTCGGGGTGACTGCTCCAGTCCCGACTCGTACATGATCTCAGACCTCTCCACTTCCCGACAACTGGCTAAATTAGCGTCTTAAAAGACGTACCACCAAAATGTCTTCTTCCCCATGCCTTGTGTAACTGGCGCATCTGTGGGTTGAAGCATGACTTGCTAACACGCCTAGGTTGGCCACCATAATTGACTTGAGAAGCTGAAGTCTAAGATCGCAGTAAATGGCATTAAGTATCTTTATTTTTTCTGGCGCCGGGTTTTTTTTTTCGAAGAGTTGTATAATTTCTGATATTCATATAACCACGGTAAGCCTTAGGCCCAAGACAGCCAACCCACAATTAGGCCTGGGAAAGTCAATCCATAAGTTGACATGTATAGCGCCTAATTAAACAGGATAATGGAATATGTAACCAAACTTCACTGTATGGTGATGTTTGCTTAAGACGCTGTTTCCTGGACAGTAACTAAACAAACAAATAAACAAATATATTCAAACTTACCAAAAGTAATTCTAAATACTTTAACAGAGCCGACCTATATTAGTAAAGAAAATTAAATTATAACCCCCGAAAAACAAAATTTTTAAACCAAAATCCACAAACCGAGAGCAAGAACAAAATACAATTGTGGAATTTACACTAAAAACGGAGAAGGAAATAAACCACGATTGTGCAAAACCGGAATTGACGCCAGAATAACCATACTGAAGCTATAACAAGTACACAGGAGAGAAATTGCCACAAATTACATAATGAGGAATTTACCTCACTTCCTATGAGACAAAAGCTGCCCCTTGGTATTGCATAAAATATCCTGTCCACTGCCTTTCGTCAATAACATAAAGGAAACAGGAAATTTTGGCTGCCGATTCCGGGAGGAGGATTTTGCAAACTTTAACCGTGAACATATTGTCAGTCCTGTCTATGGTTTTCTACATTAGAGGCTAAAAATAACAAAAATACGACTTGAAATGAGATTCTCAGGGTCCTTTTAAAGGATATCGAAGTCCACGATCTAGCTCCAAAGTAGAATTGCACAACAGTAATGCTGGAGTTGAAATAAAGGAACAAAAAGAAAAATAATCAAACAGGATATCGAAAACGCATCAACAACAACTGACCAACTGCACGAACATTTCCCCAGATCACATAAAGACAGTAACACAACAGGCTGATAAAAATTACAATATGCAAGGAAAGGACATAACTACAGTACACCAGAATGGATGCGGTCCCCACCCACCCCCCTTCCTATTTCCTCGCCCCCACTCAATAACATTAGAACCTTCATCTACTCCCCCGTCATCCATCCCCGCCGGGGAAGAGAAGGGGAGGGATGTAACATCCGTGGTGCGGGCTCTCTCTCTCTCTCTCTCTCTCTCTCTCTCCACTTCCCTTCCCTTCTCTTCCCTACAATAACTTCCTTTTGCCGCTCCTAATGCTATCCTCCTGATTCAACACAACGCCTCTCTTCATTCGTTCGCCTCATGTCGAGCCTGTGCGAATGGACACAACGCTGGACTTGTCTGTATGTGCCTGTGATTTATTGAAGGGATTACACAGTATATTATGGTGTTTGGGAGATTTATTTATTTGGAAAAATAAAGTCCACAGAAGTAAATCTTTGGAAAAATAAAGGTCACATTAGTATATATTTGAAAAAATAAAGTTCACAGCAGTACATATTTGGAAAAATAAAGGTCACAGTAGTATGTATTTGGAAAAATAAAGTTCACAGTAGTATATATTTGGAAAAATAAAGTTCATAGTAGTATATACTTGAAAAATAAAGGACAGAGAAGTATATATTTGGAAAAATAAAGTCCCCCAGCAGTATATATGTAGTATATTGCTAAATATAGGTAGCTTTCTCCAACTTGATCAGGCTGAAGAGGTCAATTAACTGATCAAGATGGCGAAAGCTACCTGTATTTAGCAATATACTACATAATAAACCACTAATTTTCCCATTTAAAGATCGAGAGAAAGTGATGATATTTATTCGTTAAATCTGGATGGAGTGTGCACGGCATAATTCCAAAACCACATACTGTTCTTACATTTTGAAGTATGGAATAAAATATCCTCATAAAGGCGTTTCTCGGAATATGATATCAATACTAGAATTATGACATTCGAACCCGTACTGCTGCTTCAAGGATAGTGACCTTTTGTGAAAACTTCATTCTCTCACGGCAGCTTTATTTGTAGCAATGTTCCGGCAATACTTAGCAGGTTACAACACTATACTTGAACTTTAACATATATTACTACATCCAAGATTAAGAAGATAATCAGCCTCTATTTGTGACAGTAACCTTCATTGGGAATATTCGCAGCACCACAACATAAATACATAAAACATTACATAACTTTGTTTTCTATAGATGGTACTCAATACGCACAGCATCTATAAAAGAAAGAAAAAAAGAGAAAAAAAAAACATACACAGAGCGAGAGAACAAAATTTGTAGGTACGCTGTTATTTATTAAATAAACACCGTGCCTACACACCTAAATTACACCTAAAATTCCACGCACATTACCTATTCTACAAATAAATAAATAAATAAATAAAACCTACCTACACAAGAAAATCAGATACATAAATTCGTTTGAGCTTTACTAGATCTTAATGACGGAAATCAAGAGCAAAAGTCAACCTGCACAAAGAACAGCACCTGCTGCTATCATGTTTTTCTACGACTCATCCCTACTTCGCAGGTGGCCATGAAAATCAGCAGTGCGTAGTTTACTATATTAGTTTTTCATTCAGATGCCAAACCTACGAATTCTCTCACTGATCCCGATTTTGTTTTCTTCATAGATGTTGCTGCATTATTTACAGAGGTCGGACTTTTACCCATGTAAGAGATTTAACAGGTCGGCCTTGTCTTCACCAGGCTTTTAAGAGGTCAGACTTTTGGCTTTCCATTTTTTATTCATTAATGCCCGAGTTTTATATGGGAACTGAATTCATAATTCCGTCGACATTAAAATCAAAGGGTAATACCACCTCTCTGAGGAAAAAAAAAAAAAAAAAAAAAAAAAAAAGTTAGCGATTCTTTTCAACTTTGTCTTTCAATGTAATGGATTTAAGAGTAAAAAATCATCCACTCTTTAGGTCTTTTGTCTCATTAAATCTTCGAGGGTCTATCGCATTTACCTTCAGGGTTTTGTGAGCCGCATATGCCAGAGGCGTCTGGTAATCATGGTGGTTAGACATCCCAGTCATTTCCTCTCGCAGCTTCTTGAGAGCAGAAACTTGTGCTTGGTACAGCTGACCGAGTGTCTACTCTCACCAGCCCCGCCCCCCACGAAAAAAAAGAATAAATACGCAACTGTAATTTCAGGATAAATTATAAAAGTTTCGGAAGAAGTTTGTGGGCATAAAGAACTATCGCGCCAGATAAAGCGAGGACGTTGAAAATACAATGAAAAGTAAAGGAATACTCGTCAAGATACCAACTCCAGCAATGAAACCAAAGGGAGAAAGGCAACAGAAGTTGGGTTAGTTTCTCCAGACTTATCTAAGAACAACCTAAGTCCTGATGACGCATCTACACCTACTGATACAAGCGGTCGAGTTCTTGGCAATGATGAAGCCATCTATAGGCGTCTCTCTCTCTCTCTCTCTCTCTCTCTCTCTTAACGCTGTCGTTGACCTTTGGCGTTGACATTGCAGTTTAATCATTCAGTCCTCTATGCAGATCTCACATGATGACAACGCCTACATCGGACTGGGTAATCACTGAAACGTCAGCCATGAAATTTTCATTACGGAGAGAAACAAATGGCTTCAGGAGAATCAATAAACACATCTGACCAACTGCTCTGGTGTTTCAGACTCTCTTCTAATATGGTTTCCTCGAAAGCAGTCTTGCTAAAAGCACTTACAAAATACACATTCCAACTTAAAAGCTCATTCTATGGGAATCTAATGGAATGGCGAGAATTCCAACGTATAAAAGCTACCACCGCAATTAACCACTGAACTTATACCATTTTCCTTTTGATCTCACGGTTCCCTTCTGAGACTGAAAGGGTTAAATCTGGAAGTAATGTGTGTGTGTGTATTGAACGATCACATCCTATGGACATCATCAATGCACAAAAAAAAGAGAGAAAAAAATACACTTTTTAATGTTTGTCACATTCTAAATCTTAAAAATGAAGTTTATATAGTGCAAAACAATAATAATATGGTGAAGTGCTTGGATACCGGATATAATCCCCCCAAAAAAACTAATAATTTAAGTGGATGACCAGATCATTTAATTCTTACTCCCAATTATTTTACAAATTATGACGTGACTGGTACAGTTTCTTGTTCTCTCGTGCCTTCAACTAAATGGCAGAAAATGCCACCAGACACGATAATGGCATACATTAAGTCTTTCCTCGCCGTTTGTCTCCCTTTATGGAGGGAAAAAAAAAAAAGATACCGACCAAAGACTATCCCACATAAGAACTGACAGCCCCTGTTAAAAGTTTGCGACATTTATTAAGGGTTCATGTTTGAATCAGCACAAAAAATAAAAACAGATCTTAGCCACTACATGCCAAACGTCTGAAATGCCTGAATCTTTTATAACGAAGACGATAATGACAAGGGCGGGCAGGATATGACCTCATCCGCATTTCCTGTAATACATAATGAACAGCAGCTGACGAAAGTCATTACGCTCGACCGACATACGAAATGTTCGTCTAAGGGATGAAAATATCAAAAGCAAGTATAGGAAAACCGTATTTTTAACTCTAAATCCACCCACATAAGCGAGACTAAGTGGCGACTAAATTTGCGTAAAATTGTAGGGGAAAATATAAAAGTTTCGCCAAATATGAATTGAGAAAAATAAGCTAAATTGACCAGTAACTTCTAACTACGCTGTCCATAAAGTCGTGTATAAATAAGGTATTTAAAATAAATCCCTCACCTTAAAATTGTGTTTTCACTGGGAGGAGAACAATGCCTTCATGAACGTCTACTATACAAGCAAGCTTTTTTATGCAAACTTTACGTAATTATCTTTCACAAATGATAACTTACTTTAATAAGATATGGCATCAACTGGCATTTACATAACCAACGGGAAGAGACGAACTGAGACTTCAAAAAATTCTCATAAACAAACAGCCATCTTCAAAAACACATAACTGTTCACACAGAAACCAAAAACCCAATCTTCAACAGACTTCCGACACAAACTGTACCATGGAATGATACTTCTCAAGAACTTTCTTCGATCTTAACATTGAAATTATGGGGAAAACTCATTCAGTTATCAAAAAGCTGAATTTAAATAACAGCAAAATCATAACTGAAATATACATGCACAAATACCCTCACGGTTGATTCGATCGGCCAATTTCACGCATTAAGAACTGACAAAGTGCTCCTACAACGAGAGAGAGAGAGAGAGAGAGAGAGAGAGAGAGAGAGAGAGAGAGAGAGAGAGAGAGAGAGAGAGAGTATGAAATTTCGTCATTAAAATTTCCCAGGGATTCTCACCCTTCCTCCAGTCGGGTTATTCGAGACACTTCGCCAAATCCTTCAGTTAGAACTGCTGTCACACAGTATATCAATGGAATCTGGTTCTTTCTGTTATGCAAAAATGTGAGGGAAAAAATTTCCGTGCTTTAAGAGAAAAAAAAATCGAAAGTTATTCACGATCTAGTTTTCCTTCTCTTAAATAAATTCTATTTATAAAGTGCAACTACTAATATTTTTTTTTTTTCGTACACATAAAACGAATCTTTAATTAGAAAAACTTGGCTGCCGAAAACAAGATCTCTTCTCTAAATCCTTGGCATAAAGATTAACTACTATTGCACTGAGAGAGAATGAGTTAAAAAAAAGGAATGAAAAAAAAGCTACCCAACCAATACAAGCCGAGTTCTTTTCTATATAAGACAAGAACGGAGCACGTCGTCAATTTTCAGTAAAATGCATAGCTGAAGCAAAAGTTACGTGCGGTTTAGGGGCGCCCGCGAGACAAGACTGACTGTGACATTTCAACTTCAATTTCCGTTATAAGGTGACGTTCCTGCGAAAAAAAATATACCACATGTCTATCATACACAACACGATTCTTTAAATAACGTAAACGGGTTTTGGATGTGGCATATGTACAGGAAGCGTGACTTTCATCCGAAAGAAACATTAACAGAAGCAATTAGTAAGTATTGTGACCCCACTGCCACGATTAGAAACATGCAAAATATTTGCAAATCATGCCTTCACGACAGCGATAATATATAAAAAAAAACCACGAAGCATGTTATGATGAAAACGAAAATTCATAAGACGGACGAACCCAGCTCTAGCCGAGTGGATGTTGTATTACTAACTAGAACCAAAAGCGGAAGGAGTTCAATAAAGCCCCAATTTCCTTAAAACCCTATACATCATAGACGGCTTGGCGTATGAACGCTCTCCTCTGACACTGAAGTGATGATCAATAGTCAGGCTCATCCCCGAAGGTCTACAATAAAGCCGACGAAAGAAGGAGGGGAGAGGCAGCAGCAACAGCGGCATCAAAAGAATGCGAAGAAGAAACAGAAAAAGTAAAAGACAGCGGCATCAGAGATGAGATGACTAATGTAGATGAAGGAAGAGCAGAGAAGCGGAAAGAAGCAGCAGCAGCAGCAAAAAAAAAAAGAAAGAAAAAAAAACCGACTGCATTAGACGACAGACTTTTCGCTGTCGAAATACAAATAATTTTCATTTTATGTCAATTAGCCGTTTCGTATCAATATTTCCATATTTTTCATGACATGGAAGATGCTAATCTGGTACCTACTTACCCACTTCACTGTTAAGATTCTTCGCTTTCCACTTTTCCTTTATCATAATAACTAAAACAAAGTTTTTTGTTTATATTTTTACATAATCACTGTCTCTGATCCTTAGGTAAAATTGAACAATAAATCCATGGAAAATCTGTTGTTAAAAGAATCATGAATAGGAAAACGGTCTGCAAGGTAGGTCCCCAAAACAGGTGGTACAAAGGTAAACATTCAAGAAACGTCACTATGAGATACGTTCGGTTTATTCCACAACTTCTTAGAATAAACGAAGTGTTTTACAAAAATGAACAAAGATAACTATAGAATGAACTGAACATCATTAATGTGATCGTAACGAAACTGACTTTAATCCATTCCTGGCAAAACGAGTAGCAGCAGTCGTTAAAAGCTGTTAAAAGATCACCAGAAATCTAGGCACCAATGTTTACTCAAATATCTCAGTGAATTGTCAGTGATCGTGACAAATTCAAGATGCTTTCGGTGTGATAGCCACCACAAGCTTTGACTCCGCTATTTCTTTTAAATTGGGAAAAGGCTGAATTGGAAAGTTCTCTCTCTCCTTCCTCCTCTCATCCTTCTTCCTCTAAAATCCTTCTCGTTCTCTCTCTCTCTCTCTCTCTCTCTCTCTCTCTCTCTCTCTCTCTCTCCAAAAAAAAGGGACTTATTTCCCTCCCAAGAGGAAGAACAATCATATAAACTGAATAATTCATCCATCAAAACAAACACGACGTAATACCTCTAAAATCTAAACTGATATCCATGCAGGGCGGGAATAAACATGAACAATTCTAGTGACTGGGCCAAAAGTACTGAAGGACCTGCCAGTTGGCAGAACAATGTTAGAAACAGCAAACTCGTGAAGACAGTGAAGTTATCGTGATGTACATCAAGCTTTTTACGATTCCGACGTTCCACATGCCCCTAACGTCATTCACATACGACGACACTCACACACTACCAAGTCCTTCACTGATTACGTCACCTAAAATAATGGGATAGCTCATTGATCAGTTTTGTTATCCCCTCCCTCATTAATATTTTTCCCTTTCCCACATGAATGACTTACTATAGTAGATTCACATCAACCGTGCATTTGATGTCTAGGCCAGTCTCTTACGACGCTCCTGATTGGCTGCTGATACGCCAGTCACAGGGCTTTTAACTCCCATTCTCTCTCGAGAGTTCACATGGTTAGGATCTACGTTCCACTTCTCCTGAGGGATAAGTCTTTCAGGAGAAGTGGAACATACATCCTACCTATGCGAACTCTCTCGAGAGACTAAGAGTTTCCAGCCCTGGGATTGGCTTATCAACAGCTAATCAGGAGGGTCGTAAGGGACAGGCCTAGACATCAAATGCACGGTTGATGTGAATCTACTATAGTGACTATTAATTTACCGTTAGCCTTTCAGAAATTGTACTCCATCGTACATTCCCACACTATACTAATTTACTGGCTGCTCATTCATTCATGACCAACATTATTCTTCAACCACCTAATAGCTCATTACCTAGCAAAGCCATTCGCTCATCTTTTTCTTATTTACCTCTGAAGCAATCCTCTCAACATCTCGCTTGTTTACAGCTTCCAGGTTACCACAATTCGTGTGCTTCTCCCCCACTCCACCCCCCACCCCCTCTCCAGGTCAAATAGCCATGTATCCAAAACTTATATCATTTTGCTATGGATGATGTAAAATCGAGCACCCTATACAAAATGTCATCAAAGCAAAAATAAATTATATATATATATATATATAAGCTACGATAAATGAATATATATAAACATAAATACATATATACATAAACACAATGTAATTACTATGAATGACTTCTATATGTGCAACGTCAAGTATACAGATAACGAGGTTTTGCAAAATCTTAAGGGGAGAGAGAGAGAGAGAGAGAGAGAGAGAGAGAGAGAGAGAGAGAGAGAGAGAGAGAGAGAGAGCTGGCAAACCAGGGAAGCATGAAAAGTTCCATCGTTAAGAAACAAAGGAAGAGCATTCGTATAAGTTGGTATCTAAAGCTAAATGTTCCCAAGTTCCTGAAACACACAACCATACTCCAGCAGATATTTCGCAGTTTCATAATTCCCACTCACGTCCTCCTTTGTTGTTTTTCGACCATCACTGTTTAAAAAGTGTGCATGTCGATAAACAGGCTGGAATTCATGCTACGTAAACCGAGACGCAATGCTACAGGTCAAGTCGGCAATCCTGAAACAGGTCATTGTTCGAACTCTGTCTGGCACACTTTATTCAGTTCAGCAATCAGGCATGACACCATTTTCGTCCTTTCAATTACCAGTGTGAATAATGACCGATTCCATACACACCTGGGCAACGACCAGATCATTCCAAATGCGTACTGGGGGACAATCAAGATATATAAATTCTAGTGTCATATACTTAGTACTGCGTCCTCATAAAACCTCGCATAAAATTAACCTCTCCATTACCCTACTATAAAAAAAAAAAAAAAAACAAAAAAAAAAACACCATTCTTTTATGTTAGCATTTTTTTTTCCAGGAAAATGAAGAAAAAAAATATTCATGTTACTTCCACCAACATCACATCAACTTCAGAAAACGTGATTCGCCCATCTGCATTCCATTACTAGTATAGCCTAATATGTCATATTCAATGTTTGCTACATAGCGGACTTCGATTTTGACGCAAGTCTGTGGTTGCCAAATGCATAAAAATATAAATAGAATATAAATGTCCATCAACAAAAATTCTCTGGTGTTTCAAACGCTGACCACTTTACTGAGCATGTCTGTAAAATACATATTTATAATAAAAAAAAGACATATATTTTGCCAGGGAAGCTGAGGGAGGCAGGGGAGAGAATTATAAGCCCGTAGAACGGTTCCACTCCTCCCAATGTGGGGTGGGGGTTACCTATCGAGGGCGTACCCTGTGTGGACTTGAATCTATTATTTGACGCAACTGTTGAAAGCACTCACGTTAGCTCTGACTTCTGGACTGCATACCAGGTGCCACATCAAGTTAGAAATGAGTTTCGTATGAGGTCCGTGAAATGACAGGTTGCGCTCCATAGAGGCTCACCCGGAAGATACAGGAACTCGTTTAACTTGGCTTAACAAGTGCACTGGGTGATTTTTCTTGATTAAGAGGCAAAACGGGAGAGTTGCAAAAGTTAGAGGCCAATACAGAAAACAGTGTTGCGCAAGCAATATCGGCTGTTTTCATGATAACATAATTAGTTGGTGGAGAGAGCATGTAACACCGGTTCTGTGACCTGTGGAACAGCAAGACAAAGATTTCTGGTTTTAATGGGCGAGTTGGTACAATTAGGACCAAGCAATCTTTGATTCTGTAGAACTAAAAAATATTTTATAGCGTTCATGCCTACGCTAGATGGTACTCGTTTCACAACTTTCAGTCAACAGGTATAGGTCATGCAAGTTTTCATTGCATTTTTTTTTCCGAAGTCATGTAGTGCTCACAAGGCGTTTTATTCGGCCATAGTTAGCTGGGTTGGAGTCCATGCTGGTTAAAGAAAAATAAACAAGTATTGAGAAATATCAGGCACTAATTCAATAGAAATAGATGCTCACACAAAGCATTGTGCAATTTTTCCTTACTCTTTGTAAGATATGAAATTTAACGTTTCTCCTTGATCAAATACTTGCAACGCAACTAGACAAATCCCAACACCGACGGAGCACCATTAAATGAAAGTCAAATTCTTTTTCAGCAACACAGTCCACCTTTGTCTCGTGCTTCTTGGGTAGCAAAAGTCCCCTACCTTCTATTTCAACTTTCATCACAAGTACAGCCTTTCAACCTTTCAAGATTAGATCACACTCAAATGAACCAGGTCCCAGTTTTATTTTCTCCAACCGTACATCATTCTGTTTAAATGATAGCGGAATTCGCTGAACAAACCCTTGAAACGATTCACACATTAAATTTTCATGGCCCTGGAATATTTCAATTTTTGCTTAAGCAAAATCTTTTTGGAAAATAACACTGACAAAGTAAATATCCTTAGTTTACTGAACAATTCAATATTCTTATCTTACGTAAACTAACCATCTACAGCTACCTATCAATCGTCCTTTTCCTCACTTTCAATATCAAATGAAAATCAGCACAAGTAAAAATATCTAATACTTCTTAACCATACCCAAGAACTGACCTTGGTCAAAATACCTACTCTTAAAGGCTTAGTTGACGGCGTCTTTAACGCCACTCCAAACACTGCAGTGCATCCAACCTCTAAACAGTCCTGACATTCCATGTTCAGAAAGTGTCTTTTTCCTTATACGAGTTTCAAAACACAGAGTTCAGAAGTCTCAGACCAACGCAACCGCAACACTACTTCTCCCCACATTCAACCAAAGTCATTCTAATTACACTCTCTCCAAACACATGCGCTATATATTATGATAATATTTACTTCTTGCATTCCTTCTCTACTTCTGGACTGAGAGGGTTGAAAAAGGTAACTGAGTAAGAGAAGTTTCATTATTCGATTTCTACCCGCGAGTAAAACAACTATAGCTAATTCTTCTTTTCCAATTCTTGCAAATAATTCAAATTTCCCTCTTATATTGAAAACCAAACCATTCCATTTACAAACACGCGCGCACACACACACACACACACACACGGAGAGAGAGAGAGAGAGAGAGAGAGAGAGAGAGAGAGAGAGAGAGAGAGAGAGAGAGAGAGAATTTGGCCTTTTGGACCGCAACAACAGCGCACCTGGTACCGAAAACGCGGTAGAGGATCCACGTTTAAGTATTTTCGTTGCCATCAACATGAGCGTTTTCGTTACCAGATGGTGTCACAAACTTGTCCCTTACATCTACCGTGATTACACAGCAATAATTGACAACGAAACTGAGAGGCGACTGGGGCACACGACTTTTCTCCGCTATTTCTTTTAGGCCTAAGGGAGCCTCGCTTTCCGAAAGGCCAATAAATGTCGCCCACTCCACTTCATCCGGTCTAAAATACGACTCGATACATGCCACACTGAGAGTGGGTATGCCTTAATACAAGGCCATAGGGTGGAACGTTATGCGATGCCAGACGGCTCGAAAAGGTCATTATTACAGTACGAAAATACCACTGGTCCGTATACAATACAAGTGAACTTGGAGAAGCCTGTAAAACATTAAGGGATTATATAAACCTTCTCCTATACGAATGCCAACGAAATTGGCAACTCAATGCCTCCACCTGTCCCTTTCCTAATACAGTTATATCACAATATACCTGTTCCATTTCTCTCTCCCAAATAACTTCAATGAGTGTGACTCGGGTAAATCGTGAAATGCTTCAAACAAAGTAAAACGTAGCATAATAACGACGCAATAAATATCTAAGAACTTGGGTTTCGAGTAGAAGTGCGTTACAATGCTGTAAACTTTGTGTTACAATACTTTAAATTAGTTATTAGTAATGATTAACACTGGACAAAGAATATACAATTGCGCTTTGGAGGAAAAAGGAAGTGCCTGACCAAATCAACAAGTCTTTCTGAGGTTTTAGAAAACTTGAACTACCAATCCCCAACAAAGCTTGTGGCTCAAGTAAAAAAAAAAAAAAAAAAAAAAAAAAAAAAAAAAAACACACACACACACACACACATACACACAGGAATTTCCTAGCCACTGACATACCAGGTTACATCGGCTAACTTAACTTATGAAATACGCGTCATGTTAAAACAATAAAATTATGTTTGTTTAAATACGCCTTTTATGTTCAATAGCTGTCAGCGTCAACCTTTTTGGACATTACTATATTCCGAAACTACTGGGTATCTTCTATTTTCTCAGCCACATTAACTTAGGCAACATCATTATTTGATAATCAATCTTAATAGGAATAGATTTTTAAGGGTCCCCCCCACCCTTTTCCAAATGGATACAGGCCGAAAAAAAAGGATAAACTGAAGAAGAAATGTGTCTTTACGCCCTAAACACACAAACAATATTATACATAAATAAATACACATACATACACACACAACATACACACACACACACACACATATATTATATATATATATATATATATATTATTATATATATTATATATATATATATCGCGCGTGTATGCAATCTACATAAAATACATTGTATACATACGTATTTAGTACCTTCCAAAAAAACGACACACACTATGTTGAATGTGTGAAGCCAAGTTTTAATTATTTAATTCTTATTCCATATTTTCCATAAAGGAAAACGCCAAACCATAATGGATTAATCGAATGAAAGTCACTGTTAACGAAAATTTCTCACATAAAAAAAAAACATAAACATGTACGTGTTTATGATCTAAAAAACAAAATCACGAGCAGAGTACTGCATTAAGGTTCCCCCCCCCCCGAAAAAAAACGAACTTTTTCTTCCTATCCAATAAAATCAACCAAAATCAAACAAGCATAATTCTGTAATGCAATAGGCCTTCTTTCGGATTGCTCTTTCGTAGCATCATTCATTCTATGCAAGGCTTTAACTCTGATCAGTACATGTTTCAAATATAAACTTAATCTTCATGAGAAAAGATAATTAAAGAGACAGTGCCACCAGTCCTTTTAAAAACACAAACAACTACTGGTTTCGTTCATGACTCATGTAACCAAACCCTCACAAGTCTCTCCCTGCCAACGTTCATACCTTCTACTTTTCATGCCCCACTCTACGTTACTTTTCGATGTACAATTATTCATTTCGACATGTTCCACTTACCCTCTTTCATGCATATTCAAGTCACGCAATTTACATCCATGAATAATAAACCACACCACAATCATACAATAATTCTTGCCAGTACTAATTTGCCCAAAACTTTGGGCCGCTGTTTCTTTCTTTTTATATAGAAAAGTGTGTACGTGTTCTTTTCCTGTATGGTGCAATGGTACACTAAATAACTGATAATTATAACTGCATATAGGCCTTCAGGCAAGCACTCTTGCATTTGTTGTCTCATAGAATTTTGGTAATTCAAAGAATGCAGTTACCTCACTTTAAAAGGTGGAGGATCGGGATTGTAGTGCCAATGACGACTGACCCCAGATATAATAAGACTACAAAATCCGGAAATGTGAAGTGAACTTTGCATGACATCAATGAATATCAGAGTAGCATAGGTAACTTACAAAATGAAGAATAATTGTGCACAAACTCTTTACTGTAAGATGTATTTTTCCGTTAATTAAACGACCACTCTACCTCTAATCTGTGTGGTCGGGTGCTCGTGCGTTAGTGGTATCAGTTCATTAAAATATTTTCATTCTTCCCCGAAAAAAAAAAAAAAATTCTCAAGGAAAACATGTTAAAATATTGCCAATTCTAGTACCGTGACTGAATATTCACGACTTCATGATGTGCCTCGAAACTTACATGTTAAACACCACTTTTAAGTGGCTGACCTACAAAATACCAGTGGTATGGTCATTAGCAAAAACAGTGCTACATAAAAAAAATAACTGAGAGTAATAATTTAAGAAAATTAAATCAACCTGAAGTGCTTATGTATTTCCTGTCCCAGCACCTGGTGCTTTCCATTTTCACAATGAATTTTTAATTAGGTAAGTGACAACCATTCAACATATGAGTTCCATCAGGAGTCAAATACTGAATGAGGCATAAAACACGAATTCCAGGCGTCTGACAATTTTGAAATGAATCAGGCCGAGAAGCTTTAGTGAAAAGCTCTACGCTATATAAAGACAGGCCCCTTAAGAAAGTAATTACCGCAGAACATTTCCACAAGGAAACCAATTCGTTTCAAATGCTAATTACAGTAGGGGGAACTTTAAAAATTCGGACGAGTTTCTTTTCTTTTTTTTCTTCTTCTTCTTTCGCCGCCCGTGGGCCAACGGTATCGTCGAACTTTCACCGAGGAGATATCTCCAAGAGGACTATTTTAACTACCTGCAGGAGGACTATTCTGACTCAGATGGAAAAGCTTCCGTCGCCAGACTTCAAAACACTGACGATACATCTTTATTTCCGGAAGCCACATCCATTTATTTCATTGAACTCGAAACCACAAGAAATCCAATCATTTGACGCCGGTGATCCATTCACGTACCACACGTTCCTCGCTCGATGAAATGGAATACCTACGTCCGGAAAAGAGAGATGAAATTCATCGACAAACGCTTTCATTCACAACTTCAGCAACACAAAGCGTCTTTGGATATACGTTTAAATTTAATGCTACCCAAGCCAAATAGTTCATGGCACTCACTAATCAATTCAGTAGCAGCAGTAGCAGTAATTATCGAAATAAGTGAAGAAAGTCTGGCACTCACTCACGGCACGCGGGCACTTTCTATTACACGTACTGTAGACATGACACTGAAAATTACTGTTGACGTCAGACGATAAAACATAACATCAAATTCTACTTATAATAAGCTTCAGATAAAAGTTTTACACGGTCAACATTTTTGTTTCTTGGTTTTGCCAGAATTTTGGTTTTAGCCAGAATTAGTGTAGTGGAAAAAAAACTTTTCCCTTTTAATTCAACTTGTATTTGTGCAGAACACCTACGATGGATAACATAATCATTTCAAAAAGCAAGTTACGTACAACTAACGAGACACAAATAAAAAAAAATTATAAGGAAACTTCATGTAGCAAGAAATACAAATGAACAAAATACTTGGCGGGGTTATTTTTTTATCCAATAACCACATCAGCTTTCTTTTACTTCAATTACGAGAGGTTGTTCCTATTAAGACGTCACCAAATAAAAAGATGAATTGTTTCCCTGTTTTCACTACAATACAATTCTCTCTCTCTCTCTCTCTCTCTCTCTCTCTCTCTCTCTCTCTCTCTCTGGGGGAAGCGATTTCATTACATCACAATATGAAATGATGTAGATTTTACCATACTAAAAGCATTAACTGTCATATCAACATAGGGCAGCCATTATATTAATGAACAGCTTCAAATAAAACATTGAACTTTGAAATACTCAATCTCCAGTGCATTGAATGCTAACAGAAGTGACTATCCGAGGAAATAAAATTCGATAACTAATGAACTGAAAGCAAATCATAGCATTTTTTACTAATAAACTTTTGATATATAAATAAGTATTTTCAACTTAAGAATAGAAGCGCTCTGATACAAGGAGCTTACATCAATATCTATAAAGGTATTTACGGAGCCTTCTGAAAGCGAGAGAGAGAGAGAGAGAGAGAGAGAGAGAGAGAGAGAGAGAGAGAGAGAGAGAGAGAGAGCGGCAAGATTTAATCTTGTTATTGATCGGCCTTTAAATGATTATCGGTTTCAACCTGCTGAGGAAATGATTAAGAGACGGCTGGCGGTGGACTCGAAATTACCGCCCGATCATGATCTTCGGTTTCGTGGAATAATTACGCCCAAAAAATATCGGGTGGACGTGTAACCTGTGGTTCACTCTAATGGAAAGAAATTTTAAAGCTAACATTAAAGTTAAATTTAAAAATGATGATGAAGTAAGAAAACAACTAAAAAACCTAAAATCAAATTTACTATAGCTCCGAAATAAGATACACCCTATGGGTATTACATATAAGTGATAAGTGTTTCGTGAATATTTGTGAATATAAAAAAAATATCCATATATATACAGTGGCTTATGTGTAAAACAGCACAATGGCCAAACGCAAATACATATTTTACCTTATGAACTGTAGGTGAGACTAGTGTTTGCAGGGAAATATATCAACAGACACTGCGTACACCAAAAAAGAAAGTTCCTCATCAGGACGTCAAACATCTTTCCAAAACGCTACATACACACCTGTTCGCACTTCTACATACTAAGGTCCTTCATTTCCAGTACCAGCACCTTCTATGCCTTCATTTCCTTCTCCCTAATACACTCCAACTTTCTTCCTGCATCACGATTTATGTTCTCTTCTCTCATTTCATCCTTCCATCATCCGTCACATTTACTCTTGAAATGCCTTTGCGAATCAACCTCTTCCATTCTCGCACCGCCCACATTAACATTCAAGGGTCCAACTTTCCAGTTTCCCTTCGCATTCATTTCCACACTACTGCTTACATTTACTCTGAACTTACTTGTCTGGCAAACGTTGTCAGGCTCCTTCAACAAGTCGTGCAGTTTTCAAATGCTCTCAGTCAAGACTATATCATCTGTGTGCTTTATTTTCATAATAACAACACTTGTAAGGAAAGTGCAACGCAAACACTGTAACAGAAATTTGCATCATTATCTCTGTAAGAGTTGATCCGCCACATTTCATGAAACGTGAAGATGCCTGCGCTGGAAACATCAAGGAAACCAGGGAAATAAATTGTTGAAAATCAAAAGAAACGGCAATAACAGCTGTCAGACTGAAATCTTAGAAAATATCATGCAAAAATACTCTTAAAAACAATCCAGAAGACGATTATGAATATCTTCCTACATATGTACCAACGTAAATACATCTGGAGTAAAAAATACATTTTAAAAATTACTCTACAAAAATATTAACCACACAGCTTTCCATAAAAATATATTCACAGTATTTTAAAATTGTAATTCTGATGAAATTTGTACTTGTGAAAAAGAAAAAAAAAAGTTTATAGTACAACCAAACTAACCTGATTTAATTTTACGTAACCTTTACCTCCATCCAAACTAACCTGACCCAACCAACCACGACCGCTTTTTATAAGGATATTCATGTGACGTAGCTGAATACAACTGTGAACCACAAATACCGAATGTAAATCCTATTTACTTCAAGTCTGACGGAAGACCAACCAAATTACATACATTTCTATATATTTCTTCTTCTTAATTGAACTGTGTATGAATTCGCACAGCCTTGTCCTGCTTTGGCTCCCAACTATGAGTCGAAATTAAAATATTACTTCAATATTTCCCAGAGGTAACATCACCACACTTCAGTCGCAAACTGTGGCACGTTTGAAACTGGTCGTACCGATTTCCTAATTACAGAGCATCGTTGGTCGCCATGATAAGAAATGAAAAACTTGCTCATCATTCAAAACCGGATACCACCGTGATCCTCACTAGAACCCAACATGAAAAGTCTTTCCACTGGCAACTGGATAAGGGCCACGGCATGACGCAAGAGATGTTGCGTGCGTGTGTGTATTCACGGGAAGACCTTGACTATACTAATAATTGTTATGCCTCAAGATGAGATGAGAAGATGGAAAGAGGAGGGGAGAGGGGACTGTTTGAGCTGGCAGGAGGGAGATGGCTCTAATGGTACGATGGCTTTTACCTTCCCTTGAATTTCGTATCCATCATGACTTATATACAGATAGACAGGAGAGCGCGCGCACATGCGCGCGCACTATCTATAGTCCGAAATGTATATATATATATATATATATATATATATATATATATATATATATATACACACACACATAAAACACGCTATTCGAACTGCACTGAAAATACATCTAGCATGGGTTCATTCAACCTCTTAAAGCACTCAAAGAAATATAAATTGAGAAAGATTAATTTATCAGCAATATTTAGAAACGTGGTCATGCTTAGTATAATCTTTCCTCTGAAGAAATGGCAAATTTCTCCCCACTAACAGTCTTCAAAAGTGTTATCGTGTGTGAGTTCGTGCGTATGAGAGAGAAGAGAGAGAGAGAGAGAGAGAGAGAGAGAGAGAGAGATTCGCCATGAGTTCTGACTTCGCGAAACTTTAGCGCAGTCTCGCTGACACAAGACTCAAATCCAAACATTACAATGCTGACTAAATTTCGAGATACGGTACATGGAGATCTGCACACGTCGGCTTCTCTCTCTCTCTCTCTCTCTCTCCTCATGCCCCGTAAAAATTCTTGCTAACCATTAACGTAATCACCGGTGCACGGAATCGGCAGACTACCACCACCTGCCAGGAAATACAAACGCCGACTTAAGAGTACTTCTACCGCAACGAGTTTTTCGGGATTCGCTCGTCCAACGATACACTTTATGGTTGCATGTCCACAATAATATAGTTGTGTTATAGTTGATGTTTCAACACGGAAAACTGTACCCAAATCACTTTCTCATATCATAATGATCTTTCATATCGTCCTTTTTTGTCTTTTACTTAACTTTCCAGTTTGCAAAGAAGCAAAATCTTTTACTTAGCTTCAACAGTACCAAAATTGCGAGTTTATCCAAATAATGTAAGCATAAAAAAGGAATTATGTAAACATAAAAAAGGAAAGGGAAAACATTCCTTTCTCGCAAAGCACATTTTAAGCGGGAAACCTTATCTAAATCACATTCAGACACAATGGAATCACTACATAACACTTGGTTTAGTTTCCTGAGATGTGAATTCTACAATCATGAATATTACACACCCAAATAATCTCACGACATCTATTTCCAGTTCTTTAAATCCATTTTTACAGAAAAAAAAACTACAATAAAAGAACACATGTCATTCTATTGTAAGGTTTGTGCGTCTTGTTTTATTTCAGAGAGAAAAAAAAACGCAGTACAAATGTACATGAACAATGACTGAAATTTCCCAAAGAAAAAAAATTATCTCGGATTTCCAAAGACAAAAGCGAACATGCAAATCACACCACCGACAAAAACTACATGACACTTCATACAAGTCATAGATCGAAGCAACGGAACGACGACATAACTGAACCTACGACCAGCTACTCTAGCGAAAGAGAACCAGATACAGTACAGCAACTGAGGAAATATTTCACATTCACACCATCTGGTCATGTAGGCATCCGGCAGGAGGAATAGTATGGCGAAAGAGTGGACGTCACCAAAAATATCTTAGAACAAATATCAACGGGATTTACTGTGATCTGTGGGCTGCTACTGCCGGTCAATGTATTGCGCCAAGCCCAAAAATTGAAAGGTCTGATTCGTATTCTATAGATGAATGTTTAATATTTATTTCTCAGTAGGGTAGTGCATTACCTTTTTCGCTACCTACAAGCTCTTCTTTTATTTTAGCTTGTAAAAGTTTCCTCAACTCTCTTATTAATATACTCAGATTCAAGTTTGCCTTCGTGTATAGTTTAAATAACGTATAACTTACCTTTGTCATTTACCTAAGCTTTTATAATTGCAACGTTGGAAGGGCATAGTTGCCTGTCATGCCAACCTTCACCCACACAGACACTCACATACACTAAAGTGGAGAGTAAAGGAAGTTATTTGGGTCTACCAACAGGGAAAGACATCAAAAATCATTTAAAAGACAAGGTTTCAAAGAAAGCAGATGCAAAATAAAATAACAATTTGTACGCTGCAGAAAAGATAATGCTGTGGTCATAACTGTCCTCCATACATACACATGTATGTATATGTGTATGTATATACATATATTATACAAAGATACTGGGATACGTATCAGACATTTTCAATTCTCGAGCTTAAGCCAACACACCTACTAGCAGTGACGTTTCTTAAACTGGAAAAAAAATGCTATTTGCTCAACGATCTTCCCAGTTCTCACTGTAATACCTTTTTTTTAGGGTGCCTACAAGACGAAATAAGTTTCACACGCACACACATACATATACTTATATATACATATATAATTATATATACATATCCAAAGTGACAGAGAAGAATTTGTACCACAGAAGAGTACAAGCTGACTAATGAAATTTATAAGCTGACTAAATTAATAAAGAGTCATTCATTAATGCAATAAAATACTGAGGCTTCAGGCCTAACACCATAAAGGCTCCCACTCCATCAGCGAGCTAAACTATGGAAACTGCTTAAAGCCGAGACCGCGGAACAATCCACATCAAACCCTTTTTGAAAAACAGCTTCCCACTTTGCTTGATCACGCAAACAGATATACACTTCCGTAAAAAAATGCTATCAATTAAAACCGCATGTGGTGATGCAATAAATCATTAAAAGGCACAGGTACAAAGAAATAAAAGCTCACTTGAGCTTTAATGATTATCATTCTGATAAAAATAAATAAATACTCAAATATAACATCCACAATTCATCAAACCAAAAAACCTTCGTAAAAAGAATAAATGGAACATTGAAAACAAAAACTTTTTACAAATCAGCACAGCTATGCATTTGCCCTGCAAAAAAAAAAAAAAAAAAAAACGAAAAAAAAAAAAAAATCGCTACTGAACAATGGAACAATTTTAAAAAAAAACTGGGTTTTCTTTCTATGAGGATATGATATGATCATGATATATATATATATATATGATAGATGTCTATATATATATATATATTATAATATTAGTATATTATCGATATACAGATATATAGATATATAACCCAAGAACCATCAATTCAAATTAGTCATAAACCCTCACACCACTTAAAGAGTTTAACAGCCTCCAAACCCATCGACTCGTCGTCTCCAGAGACACCAGACACGATGTAGCGTGAAGGATTTTTTCCCACAATTAAAAACAGCAAAATCAGTCGAGTGTAGCAACAGAGCACTTGCTGACCACCAAGGACATCCAAAGGCCTCCTGTTCTCGTTTTGCCTCACTTTATTCTTTCACCTGGTGACCGACATCTCTAGACTGTCTTCTTTACCTGGATTCTTTCCAGGAACTAGAAATAAAACTATTTAACGTACAAGATCTAGTATATTTATTAATCTATTCATTCCCCTCACCCCTCGTATCAAACTTCTTACAACCAAAGGGTATTATAAATAAGAATGTCTACCCTGACAGGGATTCGAACCTATGCCTTGTGAGGTAGATATCTGAGTGACAGTGATTAATCCCTCAACTCTCCTTAGGTCTAAATCATTCTAAGTATATATATATCTATATATATATATATCGATATATATATAGCTCTCTAAAACAAGACGATGGAATGGCAATAGTAAAGACCGACGTAATAGAAGCCTCCTTATGTTCGGGAATGGTAGTGTTCATATATATATATATATATATATATATATATATATATATATATATATATATATACAAAGTGTATATACACTAATTCTAATTACCTCTGAGGAATATGTGTCTGGACGTGTCACCCAGAGCCCAGCCTAATAAATTATGCGCCGGCTTCTGTTTTTAGATCAACTTGAAATTCTGGTTCCAAAAACCAATACTGCTGAAAAACCAGAAGGAGCTGACTATTCGTCTAAGTATTTACTTGTTTACGCAGCGACCACCTACATTAAACGTGGTTACCAGTCGCCACTCTAAATAATAGGAAAGAATGGTCAGTGGTTATATTCAGTGCAGTCCTCCCTTGGCTTTACATATATTTTTTTTATGTAATAATTCACTGTATTTTGTGTGGGAGGCTGAGACAGAATAATCTCTCTCTCTCTCTCTCTCTCTCTCTCTCTCTCTCTCTCTGTCTTCTCTCTCTCGTCTCCTCTCTCTCTCTCTTCTCTCTCTCTCTCACTTATATAAGCTACACACTATATATTAGAACGGCTATAACCCAGGGTAGCGTTATTCTACGCTCTTCAAAATGTGGATGAATTTCGCTTACAATGTCGCAAATGAATATTCCATACCTGTAAGGGTTGAGAGAGAGAGAGAGAGAGAGAGAGAGAGAGAGAGAGAGAGAGAGAGAGAGAGAGTTATCCTTGCGAAAGGCAACTGATGACGGTGCCGTAAGCTGACGGGGTTGGTCTTGGAGACACTGACTAGTTCGATCCTCTCTCTCTTATGAAACAGGGTTTAATCTATCCCGTCTAATTTTAACAACGAAAACGAATATCACTAATGATGAAGCTTTACTCATTCCTAAACGAAATTCACTACTGAACAAGCATTCTCTTCGTTCAGTCCTAAACGTATTTCCACTTCCTTAACTATAATGTTCACCCTCGTATCAAACTAATTTAGAACACTAATATACAAAACACAATTATCATTGAAAGCGCAGCATATAATTGATATTCATATCTTCATGTTTAAAAAAAACTGCGAGTGACACATTAATACAATAAATGATTAACAGCAAACCGAGTTTGGTTAAATTAATGACATTAAACAAAAAGAGAAAAACCTAGAAGGTTACAACTTAAGAAAGATATCTTTCGAATCCGCAATGTTGTATTTGTATTTCATGTTCATAATAATAACCATTTCGTATAACACACTGCACTGATAATGCACCATACTATACCTTTTATATATATATATATCTATATAGTATAAAAATATTATATATATATATATATATATATATAAAGGTATAAGCCACGACGGAAAAATAAACAACGGAGTTTCTGCAAGATCTTTCGACTCGACGTCCTTTACTCAGCAGAGTAAAGGACGTCGGGTCGAAAGATCTTGCAGAAACTCCGTTGTTTATTTTTCCCTCGTGGGCTTATACCTTTATTTACGGATTTATCACGTTCCAAACTTTCGTGATTCAGTTATTATATATATATATAATATATATATCTTTTTAAATAAGAGCAACACATATTACATAACACGATTCACCAAATGCGGTGAATTCGGTCGGTCCCATTTAAGAAGGACCATTAACTACTCGACCACAGTCATTAGACAAGCACAGAAACCACGACCTTGTTTTGTCAACTCAATTAAGCTCATGGCACAAATCACCAAATTCTACAATGGCCTCTTTCAGACTTGAGGGCCTCTTTTCTGGTACTTTTGAAGCTCAGCATGTTTGCGTTAGTGTCACCATATATATATAGCATGGTGTCTTCAATTTTCCACCATCATAGAACACTGCGCTTTATAACAAGAGCAAAAAAACGTTTTAGTGACACCTTATCTAGACTTAGCTGGCCGTGAATCAGACACAAATAAAAAGTCCTTTAGTTCCCACCCTCTAGCCTTAATAGCAAAACATTTTATCGAAAATACTATGCAACAATATCACCTCGCCTAAAACCAAGGTATATAGAATGGTCTCTCCCTTATTCTATATACCTTGCCTAAAACCACTAGTAGTAATAATCTTCTATCTATAAACAGACCTAAGTCAATAAAAATCGTATTCCGAACCCCTTTATATAATCTGAATGACGTACCGAAACATACAACCATAAAACAAGAACAAATAACTTTTTCCTAGTTTATTGTACGCAATCGGAATTGCATGGGAAAAGAGGATTTGCAAATTAGCCAAATATGAAGTGCATCAACGCGTGATGATAAAATACTCCCATATACAATTTTACACTTAAACCTTTACATGTGATAAAGATGTAGCAACCTTTACATTTTCTCGTCAGTCTAATATCATAAAAAAAAACAATTGGAACAACAGAAAAATTACCCATGATGTGACAAATCTTTTCTAATACTGCAGTTCTTAGTACAAAGCACACAATTACTTATAAACAGTAACCGATCGATAGTGTATCAAAATAAAAAGTGCAAGGTTATGTACATTTAAAAAACTGAAAAAATCTATATCTAGTGAATATTAAGAGACAAAAAACTTAAAGTTTAAACACTAAAAGCAAGGAGCTTTTGAGATCTTTGTTTATATACCTTTTTAATTTTTACACATCAAAGCACCTAGTTTCTTAAGTATAAAAGCCTTATATATCTTACGAACAAAACGCCCAATTTCTGCAGATATAACACGAAAATTTGCACCAGCCAAAAATAAGGTTTTACACTGGAACCTTTCCTCATTCCAATATTGTCGTCATGCCCGGAGGGGCTGCATATAAGAGACGGTGAAGGAGGAAAGAGGACCCCACTGAAAGGAGGAAGAGGACACTAAAGGAGGGGAAATGAATCTGGGAAATGATTCCAAAAGTTCTCGCAAGAAGTTACTGGGACCTTAAGAGAAGTTTAGAGATGTGGTCTTCGATTTGGCCCGTGGAAAACACACTATATCCTTCGCATTTATGCGAGTCAGTTTAATTGGAACTTACAATAAGCAAGTGCGATATTCTTTCTCAGACATTTCAGCACAAGAAAAATACCTATAATTACAACATTGCATCAAACTCCAAATATTCTCACACATTAAGCACTACATGACAAAAAACTATAAATACAAAATAACATCAAACTGCAAACATTCTCAGACATTTGAACGTAAAAAACTATAAATAGAAAATAACATCAAACTGCAAATATTCTCAGACATTTGAACGCTACGAAAAAAACTTAAAAATAAAAAATGACATCAAACTGTAAATACTATCAGATTTAAACGCTACAAGGAAAACCTATAAGTAGAAAAGTACATCATACTACAAATATTCAGCTTGCAAGTAAAGCTGTAATGAAAAGATTTCATTAAGGCGTGCTATATTCAAGCTCTGAAACAGCACAAATTTCTTTTAAATTGCAACTGGAGAACACTTTTCGGTAAAATCTAAATCGGGAAATATGAAGTGGGACAACTGAAGCAGAGTCAATGAAATTCTCAAGATGAAAGGATTAAGAAAAAGAGGACATCAAGTTTATACTGTAATGTTTTCTAATGAATGCCCTATGCCAGAAAAAATCGGCTTGCTTGTGTGGACAACTTCCAACGTTTATATATTTTAGTCATCTTTTATATACAATTCATAAAAGAAACATAGCAGCAGCTGGAAGAGACTGACAAAAGATGAAAACATCTGTATCTTTCTCCCATCACAGAATCTTCTTCCACCTGCTGGCGATCAAGCCCAACTTGCATAAGGATTTGCATGTTTTCAAAGAAAAACGCAGCAAACAGCGACATCAACAAATGGAACCCAAAGGAAATGGAGTATGCAATAGGAAAGGAAAAATAATACGGGGCAGGGCAGGTAACGATAAACTATAAAGAGAGAGAGAGAGAGAGAGAGAGAGAGAGAGAGAGAGAGAGGGGTTTATATGGGGGATGGCTGAGGGATGCTAAGGACAAGTTCTGGGAGAGAGAGAGAGAGAGAGAGAGAGAGAGGGGGGGGGGGGCGGTTCGTATGGGGGATGGCTGAGGGATGCTAAGGACAGGTTCTGGGGGGCAGGGAACGATGGGGACAAGAAGGGTGGTGCCCGATTCCAGGACAAGCTGACAGGGGACAGCATAGGATTGGGTGGAGGGGGAAGGGGTGCACAAAATGCAATTGTGTTGGCATCTCAAGGTCGTCCAGTAAGCAACAACAACAAAAACACCTGAAGCCAATGCAACAGGTGCAGAGCTTGAAAAAGGGTTTTTAATAACGGTGTCCTCCCCCAATCCATTGCCTCTCAACCAACACTTCCAACATGTTACACCTACATGAAGCTGGTGTGACTCAGGCTCTACTTTTCTTCAGTTAGCTTTGGAGTCTCCTTTACACTGAATCTCGGATTAAAGTAAACATCGCACATCTGTAAGTGGTTTCAGTACCATATACTGCCAGGGAAAAATATTCGGTAAATCGTTCGAAAACTAAAACGAAATACTGGAATCCAAGAATTTAACTTAACATTTTAAAAAATCTTGTAAATGGAATGGTATTAGCTCCACAGTATTGTATATCTATCAATTTGCAAAGATCAACATGGGACATGCTACTGGATGCTACCGTCTGAGTCAGACCCCAACCTACACCAAAGGCAAACGAAATGTCAATGAGAAAAGTACAAAGTTACAGTTAATCCATGAGAACATGAAAATAAGGAAAATTGAAGAGCTGTTGGAACTAATTCCAAAGGAAAATCCACACCCAGTTAATTCTAAGTACAGAATATGGTAACTATTCCCATTAAAAAAAAAATCCTGCCAAGACTACAGCGAAGTCTAACTACTCTAGAAACTTTAACTACACCGACAGGGGGATGTTACAGAGAAAGTTTAAGGGTTAGCAGTTAAGACAAGTAATGTCAAGGATGTGATACCAATAACAATAAAAAAATAATGTTGCAATAAATAACACGGACGCTAGTCATTTTGGCTATTTATTTTTCAAAGGATTTGTTGTTATCACTTCAGAAGTCAATTTATCTCACTTCCTCAAGCTATAAAATGCAATAAGAAAGCAATTTCACCGATAATTACCAATATCCGTGGCAACAGTGGTATATACATCCTATAACCTCAAGCAAAAAAACAACAAACACCACTACACCTTGCAAACATTCCATCAAGACGGCAAACATCGTGTGTGTATGAGTGTGTCAGTCACGTGCTATTGCCAGCCATAAAGACAGCAGATGGGCGTATGTTGCTCGAATTCCCACACTGAACCTTAAAACCTTAGAAAACAACGCCCAACTTAAAAATATCTGGAGTCGTTTGGGAGACCTTCGTTCGTCTCAAACACACGACTATACAAATGTCCTGGGAATTATCTACCTAGACTCATCACTAAAGGCTAGCACAGGTCTAGATAGGCTAGAGCTTTGGCGCACTCAAATTTCTTCAAAAAGATACCGAAATTGAGACCATACGATCGTGAGCATCGTGCAAATTAGGCGAAAACCTTATTACCACCACTGAGTAACAGTCCACTAAGCGATTTTATTTGAAGGTTTTTGCGAACCAAAGTTGCATCGTTTAACCTTAACTCTTTTACTCTTAATGGCTTACATAAACGTAAAAAAAGAAAAAAAATTATGAATAATATAAAGCTATCAATGAAACATTATTCGGAACAAGCCAAGTAAAAACTTGATGAATTCGAGCTCAGCTGGTTATTCACGCTAGGGAGGAACAAGAGGCACTCTCAACACAAAAATAAGAAAATATAATAACTGGTTACAGATGGCAAAAGAAACTGACTTGACTCTAAAAATTAATTACGTTGCTTCGTAACCATAGTTACGCCAATGATAAACAAGATAGAAATTCGACTTTTCTTACTGAACATCCACGTTTCATTTTCTTCTTAAAATAAGTGAGATACCGACAAATTAACAATCCGCGTGAGGTTCATAACGAAAGGAAAATTTAGCCTATTTGTTCATACATGAATTACAAGGTCTTCCATGTTAACCTCTGGTAAGTGTGATATAAATCTTGAACGACTTACCGATAGCAGGATATTAATGTTTCTTTAGATACACATCAGTGATATAATAACAATAAATAATGAACATATGACCACAGATCTTGATCTTGACTCGAACCCCCACCATATCTAATCGATGTTTCCCTTTAACTCTACTAATATAAATAAATAAATAATATACTATAAATATATTATATATATATTATATATATTATTAATATTATATATATATGATATATAATGATACATATATATTATTATATATATATAAAGTGCATTCCAAAATTACTCTTCTCAGCGGATAGAAAAAAAAAAATAATAATACACTCCCAACCATAACATGAATCTGACACTATAGCCGCGTGAGAATTTTCACCTTTCATTTAACATGAGTATCGACTCAACATCCGAAGATCCTCGACACCGATAGTAAATAAACCGAGACAAATAAAAATGTACAGAAGTCTCGCAAAGTGGAGCGCTATGGAAATGTTAAAGCTACGGAGGAAAGCTGAGATATATCACGAAATTATGGGGTTGCTCTTACCTTGCTTTCCCTCCGAAACATCACAATAATTACATTATTTCATGAACAAGACTATCACTCCATCGTAACCGCTACCTTACTGCATCAAAATTATTACTTTCGTTAAGAGAGAGAGAGAGAGAGAGAGAGAGAGAGAGAGAGAGAGAGAGAGAGAGAGAGAGAGAGAGAGAGACTATATTACAAAACGTGACTCTGCAAATTATTTCCACGGTTGACGACATGGCGCCATAAATTGGAGGAATTCTCTATTTCTTGACCACCAGGAAGTTAGCTATTCTATTCCACGGGCCGGAAAAAAAAAAGAGAGAGAGAGAGAGGGGGAAGGGAGGAAGGGAAGGAAGAGGCGCCGGTCGAATCGAACCATGAAAATAAGACTATGATGACAATGGAAAGCCTTGTGAGACTTGAGAGAACAGCGTACGAGATAAAAATAGCCCAGAAAAAATTGTGTAACACGCAGTGTAAAAAAAAAATTAAAAAATGAACAATAACAACTATAATAATACAAATTTCACTGCATTCAAGAAAACGAGGTGTCAAAATAAACTTGTATTTTTTCATCTCGTTTGAATCTTTCGGTATGAAAAAAATTATAGATTTGGTGCAAAACCACTGTCACGACCATATCTACAACCGCTTGAATCGAGGAAGAATCATCCATATTAATGATGCAGAAAAAAAAGAAAAAAAAAAGAAAAGACTACTGTTAGTTAAAAGTTAATGAGCTCTATGGGACAGAACACGTAATTCTTGGGAATGGAAAAAATAAATCAAATACGACATAAAAGCAGTAAGATCCAAACTGCATCATATTTAAAGGCAAACTGAGAATTCGCTGAACTCTCGCGTACCAAATTACACTAAGAAAAGAAATTGCATCACAACTTCCAAGATCTCGAAAGATATTCAAATTACAACTACGCTGAACTACTGGAATCTTTCTGTATCAAAGCCACAATATTCACCACCTCCACTTAACTTAGGTAAGTGGTTAACAACAAACATAAATCAGTAAAATGCTGACTTGAATGAGTATAAAAAAAAAAAAAAAAAAAAAAAAAACACACACATGCAAACTTTACACACACGTTTTCCCTAACAGAGTGGTCTCAAGTCAAGACACAGTGACCACAGCAACATCTCATTGACTTTGATGAATCGTGGATGAACCTCCTGTACATAAGACATCCACAATACATGCTCATCATACAACCCCACAAAAGGCTCACAAGCAACGTATTCAGTATCCCTGCACACACTGCGCCATTCATCTCTGATCTTGCAAATTCTCTCACATCTTGGATGTTGAGGCAACTCTTACCAATAATCAGGCCAGGCAATATTTTGACTGCTAATTCACTAGTAACAAGCGGCACTTCCTCATCCCTGCTGCCATAGGAGGTGCACACATCTTGGATTCCAATGCACCTTATCTCAAGACAGAGGGCACTTAACAAAGGGTTATGAACCCCTTTGCAAGGGAAATCGACCATAAAGGACAGATGAGCCCATCTCCTAAGGCCAATTGCAACCACAATAGCAGGTTAGTCTACTTGCTGAGGACTGCTACTGCATTAATGGTTAAGTCATACAATCTGTTTGCCCTAGGAAGTGCCACAGGTTATGGGTGTAGTTATAGTGTACCGTAATGCAAAGTAGTACCAGTATATGGCTGTTTACCCGTTGCGATAACAAAGATCCTTAAATAGCAATTTGCCAATTTAAATGTTGCCAAAGGCAGTCACATCATTACTCCAGTAAAATCCTAGGGAATAGTAACAATTCTTCCCATTCTGCGTTGTAAGTTACAAAATGGAGAGAGAGAGAGAGAGAGAGAGAGAGAGAGAGAGAGAGAGAGAGAGAGAGAGAGAGAGAGAGAGAGAGAGAGGGGAGCAACCTTCGATGAAATACTTGAACATTCACTCTGTTAGCAGAGAACACCACATTTACAAAATTGTAATTCAAGCAGTACTCTTAGAGGCATCTGACAATTCTGTTAGGATCACATGCGTTAACAAATATAGGCAGACGGTGCATGACTAAACTTACTATGAAGACCCATTTCATAAAACGTAGCCGCTGTGACTCACTTTCAGGAGGCTGTAAACACTTTTTTGTAATTTTCCCATGAGAACATTGCTTTTGTACCCCAAGTTAAAAATTTCCATTAGCTTTTCGAGCGAACAAAACTATATATTATATAATATATATATATATATATATATATATATATATATATATATATATATATAAAATTTAATCTCCACTGTACTCTATGACAGGAGCAAATCTGTGAATATTAATATTTCAAAATAGAAAGTACTCGCTTTAGAGAGAACAACTTCACATTCGAAACGGGAAAAAATGAAATGCGTTGTAACATTCCTATTCCCTAGCTATGCTAAAAACCGATATAGTATTCTATACCTTTCCTTCATGGCCGTTATGAATCGGAAAAAGTTCGACATTGCGAGAGAGAGAGAGAGAGAGAGAGAGAGACCATGAACTCTGGAATCCGTCTATAGCCTCAGGTGAACTATCAAAATGGTCGACCCGGCGGTCGACGAAAAAGAAGGAAGAAAACATTCACATCGAAGCCAATGGACGAACGCTGAACGTGCTGCAAGAGAAATAACATCAGCTTCACAAACAAAATGCAGTATTAATTTGTTATGCAATGCCGACAACAGTAAACACCAATTTATTCCTAACAAAAGAGCTTCATGCATCTCGCGCAACAATCTAGCCAGTCCCAAGTTAAGAGAGATTTGGATCCTATTCAATAAAGCTAAGTTATCATAATATTTTCAATAATGGAAAGAATAATTCAACTACGATCTCTTATAACTTCGAAGATGTATACGGGATCAATGAATTAAGAAGTACAACAGACAGTGGCAAACGGATCCAACAACTTGTAGGAACTGTTGAAACTTATTCTCATAAAATCTTTCTGAATACACATTAGTTCTAGTTCTCAAGCCTACACATTAACTAAATGCTTCAGAAAAGCATGCCATTTGTCTATTTATAAAGTGGAAATAATGAAAACGTGAGTGTCATGCATCACTATTATTACAAAAACACATTGTAAAGTTTGTACATCGTATAACACTAAGCAATAAACTCCGTACATCTGAAAGCCACAGCCAAATACTCTCCAGTTGGGGGGACAGGTAGCAAGTCATCACGGAGAAGGTTAATGATTCACGCAGTCGACAGGTAACTCCCATTATGGCTTTCTAAATGCCGTACTAGCCCTGGCATAGCGTTCCTCAAAACATACGATACACTATAAGAGCTCGTGAATGCGAGGACAATAAAGACAGGGATGAAACGCTAAAGGAAAGTTGGGAGAGGGAGAAGATAAAAAGGATAAAAATGAAAAACAAAATAGGTGGTGGAAGGCAACAAAAAACGGTAAAAGCCCAAAAACGGTAATAGCCAAAATACTAAAACACCAAGGGGGTCGATAATGACCAGAGAGAGAGAGAGAGAGAGAGAGAGAGAGAGAGAGAGAGAGAGAGAGAGAGAGAGAGAGAGAGAGAATGGCATAATTAACACCAGCAATAGGGAGATGCAGCACTATAATTAATCAACACTGAAGGAAACTAGAAATTAGAGATGAGCAACTAATTTAGCATTAGGGAATGAGAAACGAAATGAAGTAGATGTGATGGGAATTACGGACTGCTAAGCCATTATTTCCTTATAATACTTAGCCATACCTATACAAATGGAGAAATATGCCAACAGACAAACGGTAAGGCTCTGCACCTCATAACGACCAGAACTTCTCAATAACCATTGTCTTTTAATCTATTTCAAGTAGGGAGGATCTGACTTTTACTGAAGTGGTTACGTCAGCACGGTTCTTGCTTTCTGAACTGACAAAAACAGGTGCTTAGTTTTCAGAGCAATAAAATATAGATGCCAACACTAACACCTCAAATAAACTCCAATTCGATAAAAGTGGATATAAATGGAGGGGTAAAACTATTGTACAATAATCTTCGAGTTTGGAACAATGCCATTCAATTTGCAGTGAACAATAAAAGGTCATAGGTGCAAGGGGGAAAGATGAAGAGGAGGAAGGACAAACAAAAGAAACACACCGACAAATATAGAAACAGAATAACTTTACAGGGTCTCAAATAAATAAACAGGACGCATCTCATTCAAACCAGTTAAGTCCGCATACAAAAGTCATCTCATGAAGAAAATGGTGATCAACCGTTATTTCTTTCTCAAGTTTACAAAATAAGTTGTTGCCACATTCCAGAGAAAGGAAAGATAGAGAGAGAGAGAGAGAGAGAGAGAGAGAGAGAGAGAGAGAGAGAGAGAGAGATTGATATGGTTCCTGAAACTGGCGTGTCAACAAGAGAAAGAAAGAATACATATAGACGCCAATACACACGATCATCTGTGATTAATCACCAGGACAGAATCGATACCTGGAAAACAGGAGTGTCCTTGGCTAAACATAAAAGGCCATATTAACGGCCAGGAAGATATGCAATATTCACCGTGAACGTTGAAAGGTTACTAAGATAAACATTAACAAAAATATCACACAAAATCGTAACCATCACAATAATAAAAAGGAAATTAGGAAAAGAACAAAATCATTATACAAGACTTTCCAAACGTCCATTAGAGGCCACAAAGCCTACCTGGTAAGAGGCGAATGAAAAGGGAACAGCCCTTGGCAGGTTCATCGATCACATTCATCTTACCTGGAATTAGAAGAAAAAAAAAGTGTCAGTACAAGAATCTAGATGTATTTGTGAGTTCTGTTTGATTATTCCAAGAGAGAGAGAGAGAGAGAGAGAGAGAGAGAGAGAGAGAGAGAGAGAGAGAGAGAGAATTTTACCTTGAACTGCAAGAACATACAGTCATACTTTAGACAATAATACAAAATGTAAAAATGTGCGTACACGTAAAATGACTAAATAACTATAAGCAAGAATATTGTGAGTGACAAAAAAAAATTATAAGACCAAAAACAAAATACATCCTTAATTAATGGGAGAAAACACTCGTCTAAGTACAAGGATGGGAGCTTAGGAAGGGGAAAAGGCTAAAAAGGGAATGACTCCTTCCCTCCCCCCTTCGCCGGTACTTGATTGAGGCTGGCAAACACAAAATGCTCCTGGTTGCACATGATCAACAGAGGGTGAAAGAAGGACTTTTGCAGAAGACAAAAGGCACAGGGATTGTAACTGCCGATTATACAAGAAAGGTCTAAAGGACAGGATGAGAAGCATGGAAGAACAGATAGACAGATGTGCGATCTCTCTTTTTGCATAGCTATGTATAACGGTCCACATCTGATCAAATTTATCACTTCACCACTGTTGTGATGACAAGTATGACCGACTTACTGATGGCCAAGTCCCTTCATAAAAATCTATTTAAGATGGGCTACCTTTGTTTCTAGTTTGAGTGGAATCCCTTCCACTGTGCACAAGAAACAATGAAGAATGACAGACAAAAGATCTCCTTTCATGCAGATCAATGTAGGATTGTATATCTTTGTACCATGTTTTACAGGAAATCTCTTCAACAGTACTGGAAGAGTTACAATGACAGGGTTAAGCGTCAGAGACATAATGGCGAACAGATATACAGACGATCTCTACCCATCCATTTCAAAGTACGATGGTCTACTTACGTTGTGCAAAGTTTGACTGAAATCCCTTCAGCCGAGTAGAAGTTGTAATGACAAAGTAAGCATGAAACACATTGACGAACAAATGGGTAACGTAGGGGACTAATAATATAACTATTGGTAAACATGTAGATAAAAAAAAAGTGGATGGAAGTGACAAACGGATACGTTGCAGAGTGATGTCAGTGAGTTGTCCGTTGCTAGGAAGAAATAGAAAATAGGAAAAAGACTTGAGACACAAGATTGCAAGGATTTAGAAAGGCCAACTAGTAAAAGCTGCATTAAAGACGTAAATGTGACAATAAACTTAACATAATAACTAGAATAGATATATTAGGCTGAGGACCAGATTCGCATAAAGATGTACAACGTTACTGGGGTAGTACTAAACAAAAAGATTAAAAAGAGGAGAAGAACAAAAACGTGACCAGAAACTGAAGGAACAGGAAGGATAGGTTAAGAGCAAGACTCGAGAGAAGAGGAATTAACAGGAAGGACAGGTTAAGATCAAGACTCGAGAGAAGAGGAATTAACATGTTTGATTAATAGCAGAGCATTAAAAGTAACAATAGCTTGAAGATTGGCAGAGCAGCGGGCGGAAATGAACGCTTCAACAGTGGTTAACAGAGCGTAAGATTAAACGAATGGAAAGTGAGGACTTGCACTGCAAAAGAAATGAGGTGGTATGACGAACATGCCATGTGAGAAGAGGAGTGGCTGAAGAGAGTAGCAAAAACGGATGATTAGCGACGAGCAAAACATGGAGGAGAAAGGAAGAGAACGACTGGCTTGACACGAAAGGAATAAGGTAAAATGGTGAATGAAACAGCACGAAAGGAAGAAAAGGATGAAAAGAAAGAAGATTTATAAATCCGGTGATGATCACTATCAAACAGAAGATAGCATGGATGAAAACGTCGTGTGCGATCGTGAACTTTACACTGCAACCGAAATACTAAAAACCTAAATAATAAGCCTTAATGAAAATGCACTAATTACAAAAAGGAGCAGACCAGAAGAGAAATATAATGGAAAAATAATTGGTTATACGGTATTATGATAATCAAGGGATTGGCTGCATTATAAAAGCAATAAGCAGAAAAAGGCCAACACCAAAAACGAGGTTAAGTGGATAATTGCATCTGTAATATATATCTATATATATATATATATATATATATATATATATAATATATATATCTATATATATATATATATACACACACACACACACACACACACACACAAGCGATTGTCTCTCATCGACGCCACAAGCTGATTTCAGTGCATACCCTTTAAACGCAATTACAGCTCTAATATCCATTCGACATCACATGAATTCCCAGTAAACCCACTAGGCCAGAAGAATGAAAAATGTGAATTATGAAACAGTCCGGGAAGAATTACTCAGCCATCGTGACTAATTAATTTCTTATTATGAAAATCACCACAAAGGCTACTGCCCATGTAAATAACTATGATGCAATAAAGTCTGTGTTTGACGCAAGCGTGTTGAATACGATTAAAAGTGCAGCAAGACTGATAGGTGTACTTTGAACCCTAAATATGAGTGCGCTTCATTATCTATATCTTTCTACTCCATATTAGCGCTGCAACAATTGTTCTTATCATCGTTCCTAAGGGAGTCTTTCTTCAATTTTCCCGGGCATTCTGTTCACCGACACCATTTACAACATTTATATCAAATAGTGCCTATCAACTTCCTCTTTTCTACGTCCAATCGCGCTAACTTTCAAAAACATTTCCCGTCACCCAAAAGATAACCAGCCTAAATTCTGAAAAACATTATTTACCCCTAACTTTGCAACATCATTAACCGTATTCATATCAGGATTCATTGGGCCATACGTCCATAATGTTTCTCATTGCACTGAAGTCTACTTCCACAGCTCCGTCGTAGCCACCGATACATATTTCTCCTGAATTATCTAGTAACTTATCTCGATAAAGGCTTTGCCCTCCAGCTAAGCCAACCATCTAAAATTCAACATTTGATCAGTGCCCTCAACTATTGACCTTTTTCAAAACATGTACACGTTTACTTAGATATCAACTGACGTATGATCTACAAACCCAGCAAATTACCAAAATTCAATTTCTCGCCATTTTCTTTATTAGTACTCTGTAAAAGAAACCATTGAGATGGCTATTTGTCTGTCCTTCCGCACTTTTTCTGTCCGCCCTCAGATCTTAAAAACTACCGTTAAAGTAAGCTATGATAGTGAGCCTGCCAAAAACACAGGCCACCACCCGGCCGTGGCTGAGAGTTTCATATAACATTATACGCTGTACAGAAAAGTGCTTCTTCGGTGCATTTTTTACTCGTTTTAATTCACGTCAACTGTTCCTTCTAACAACGTTCAGAGAGACCGAAAGATTGGCATAAACACTTAATGCAGTTCATGTTTTTCCATGTCTCGAGTTCCTTCCTCGTATTCTGGCTTTTTCAATTATCAATGATCAATTATTATTACTGATGTCGTCACTGCTCTCATCGGCCAAATGAGATTCCAAAAAATCGTCAACCTAAATATAAATAATAAAGGTATTGTGCGCTGTAAACAAAACATAAAAACCTGGCAACCACACCTGAAAGAAACTGAAAAGTAAAACCAATTTCCTAAATTAATAGCAATACTTGAACAACCTAAAAAAAATAAGGAATAATGTAATCAAGCTAATTAAAAGACTCTCCGATCAAACTAGCCTGAATACCAACATTAATCGAGGAATGATGCCTGATAACACAGCCTATCAACAGCCTCTAATTAATGCCATGGTAAAAGACCAAGCCAGCCTTAACGGTTATAACAATTGACATTAATTTCCGACTGAATAAATGGACGCATACATCACAAAAACGCACTTCTTTCATTACACCCGCTTCAATCACTAGGCATTTAGAGCGTGAAATGGGATCAGAACGATACGAGGCCAATTTCATTTTAATTAAAATTTCTAACACAGGCTTCCGCCATGAACGGAACACACACGCATCTAACAAGGAGAATTTCCATGAAAGGTAATCAATTTCTTTTTCCGCCGAAGGACAGGGCAAAGGACGACCCAATGCCCTTTATATTGTCCTCGTCTGAAGGAGACAAGACTTTGAAACCAGAGGAGCTTTACTATATATATATATATATATATTATATATATATATATATATATATATATATATATATACACACACACACATACTTACGTTCTTACATTCTCAAAGTGTGAACTTGAAAATGTAGAAAATAAACAACGAAAGTACTTGTTCAATATATATATATATAGTATATATATATATATATATATATCTATATATATATATATATAGTATATATATATAGTATATATAAATACACACACACATACTTACATTCTACATTCTCAAGTGTGAAACTTGAAAATGTAGAAATAAACAACGAAAGTACTTGTTCAAAGTTCCCAGTTTCACTCACCTTCCACTGTGGATTTAGGGATATTCTCAAGCACGTGTTCCTTCGCGCTACATTGATATATATATATATATATATATATATATATAATATATCTATATATATATATATATATATATATATATATATATAGTAAAAATTGTGTTTTCGTATGTATATACATTTACATATAGTATATATAATTCAAGAGGTACATGATCACAGAGATTCATATATGATAATAAAACATATTTTGTATTCAAATTAAAGTCAAGTCCATCCTTCACTAAATATAAATACACATACACATATATATGTGTATATATGTTTCATTAGAATTTATATATAACCTTCATTACATAAGTACATGGCTTTTTGGCCCTAAATCTAACATAAAAATGTGCTATAATAATCATGTATCTCTCAGTTTTCCGTTGTCTAGTAAGAAAACTTTTCTTTAAATAATTCCTCGACATATAGGATTGAAATTCCGCATATAACATTTCAAGATATTCCCTCATTCCTCGAATATACTCCCGACATTTCTTGACGCTTCGCTCAATGACCGAAATCTCAGAGACGCAAATTCAGCACCAGTTTCTTCTTTAGAAGCGAGATGAAATCAAGCAAACCTAGAGGAGGAATGTGTGCCTTCAATATGGGACGCGGCGACAGGTCTTATACTTCAGGTTAAGACAAATGGCTACTAAATCCTTCTCCAATGACCCACGGCTAAGGCTGACCTATGCAATCGAGATCGGAAATAAGGTTACAGACGAAAATAAGCGATTCCTTGCACGGTCTCAATCACTATACTTAAAAGCAAATATGACAAGGTTCTAAAAGTCTATCATTCCCAAAATGATACTTTGAAAAGGACGTATATAACAATAATTACGTGGAACGAAATTTAAGTTCACAGTCATCGCAAATAGCCTGGTTTCAAGTTGCCAAGCGCTACGGAAGGCAGACGGGCAGTGAAAACTAGATATTCATTTTCATCTTCAAATACTAATTATCTTCAGTCTGAAATAAACCTGTGAACCTGTATAGAAGAAAAAAAAAAAAGTTTCATTCTGCATTACTAAATGGTAAATTACTATCAGCATTTAACAGAACGTCGCCATTCCTTTGAAACTGAAAGCAATAATGTCATTTCTAACTCTGGAATTGGATACGTGTCGCCAGATCCAGTTAGAATTGCGCCACGTATCGAGGTCGGTAAAATCTGCGCTATCACACCTTGGCTCATCTGCAGGATATGAGATTGCCTAACTTATCTATAAATATCTGCACTTGTCGATATGCCACGGTCGAAGTGCAACTAAGGAGACATTTCCACTGGTTAGGGGCCGTACGTGGAAATAAAGAAACAAGAGCAACCTCGGCTGGATTATGGAACAGTGCAGGTTGGGTAGAGAACATCTGACACCAGCGTAAGGATTGCGGTGGAATTGAACGGCTAAGGTTTCCTTTTCTTGTGGATATGCTGGTAAATTTAGAACCAACCCCTCCCTCATTCTGTCATGTACGCTATTTAATTGCGCCCGTGTCGATCGCTTTCAATCTTTCGCAGTCAAGAAGGTAATATTATATAAGTTCCACCTTGTGTGTGTGTGTGTGTGTGTGTGAAATTACGTAGCATTCCATCAAATCGTCCGATTTAGCCGCGGGCTAGAAAGATGTAGCCAAGAAGACGAGGTCTAATCATTAGTCTTATCAACGCCAAATATAGTGCAAGTAAGGTATTGGTCTCTCTAAAAATGTTCTCAATATCCACACAGATATTTACAATTTGCTAGGTTCCTGATGACTCTATGGTCATTAGTGATGACGTTTGTATCTGGAGCCACAGTGAATTAGGTCTCGTCACGTCTTCACAATTTTGTGACGTTCATAAAATAATAATAACAATAATAAACAATAGTGAAAAGGAACCTGGAAAAATTAGATGCTGAAGTAGGACTCATGCAGAAGTGTGTGCTTCTGAAAACAGCACATAGTAGGAAAAGTGATGTTCTTCCTAAAGAGGCAGGATGCAACCCGGAACCCCACACTACACAAGCCACACAGTCGAATAGGATGAGTATAATAATAATAATAATAATAATAATAATAATAATAATAATAATAATAATAATAATAATAATAATAATAATAATAATAATAATCACACAGGAATAACTTATAAAAAATGAAGGCTATCACAAAGGACTAAATTACAAATGACAATAGCAATAAATGGGCTTGTTACAGCAGACCAAGATACATTATCATCAAGGGGGCCCTTGCCGATAGTGCGAAAATAAAATTGCAGTGTTGAGGAAGCTGATCATATCTTCATAATGTTAATAAGAAAGCTGGAAGAACACGAAAGACCAGGATGTTAGTGACTTCCTCAGGCTCAAAGGTGAAAACTGACTTGATGGTGGAGGGCGAACGGGTCAAAGATCACGTGACTTACTCCCAATTGTGGGAAAAAACGAGTCTAAAGACCCGCTCCCCCAAAAATGCATATTACAGTAAAGGTGCATTAGTTCTAATGCCGGGTGTTTTCAAGATATCGCCGGGAAATCTTTTAAAATTGGCAAGTGAAAAAAAAACTGAGTTCCTGTAAGTTGTAAGTTTCTAAAGGCATTAATTGGCATGACTTAGGAGAAAAATGTCAGAACATTAAAGCACAAAGTAGATAGGGCTTTGAATGAAATCTGTGGCGAAGAAAAATGCCTTTTGCCAAGTTTCTCTAAGCATCATCTGGCATAACCAATGACAATATTTTAGTATATTTACCAACAAATATGTATTCTTATTCTGGAATTATAACGCCTTAATAAACTGTCTGAAATCTGCAGCGAAAAAACTTCTTTTGTTAAATTTGCTGCAGATGTTTTCTAGAAGTGAAATTCTAACAGCTATTACCAAAGGGAAAACCATAAGAATCTGACTTGTGGGAAAATGTTCTGAAAAACAGCTACTTGGAAAAGAGAAACGACAAATTACTTAAAAAGATAAATAAAAATGATAATGTAATGCTTTTAACCACCCAAAAATTGTTTGAAGCCCAAAGATTAACGTAACGGGCAAAATAATTCGTCAATTTCTAGAGCGAATTCTTTTAAAATATAATTTAGCTGTTTAAAATTTGATAAAGTAACTTCATCAACACTGAAGGATCTAAACCTTGACAAATGAAAATACACCAGGCAATCCAAAAAACACTACTGCAACAACACGCTTATAAAAACAATCACAGTTTTTAATGAAAGTAACGGTAACAAAAATCATGGAAAAAGTGGATATCCTAAAGTTAAGGAAGGTGGAAAGGTGAAACGAGAGGTCCTGACGGATAGAGAAGGGCGCCCTCCTAATGTCGCTCTCTCACAACCTGAACTAGTTTCGTGGGAAACCTCATACCAGGGGGAGTAACGGCAGGGCATTTGCAGACCTATGTACGGACGCATAAAGGATGAGGATCGGAAACAGACTCTCTCTCTCTCTCTATCTTTTAAACACTTACACCTACACAAAGGAAACACGCACTTGCGATAGGGCGCTCTGACGCAGGTTTCGGCGGAAACGACAGACGAGGATCTTTTTTTTTTTCTTAATTAGTTTCTCTTTCTCTCAGAAGTCCGTTCACCTTAAAAGACTGTGGGAGAGTAACGATCTGTGATTACGTTTAGGCAACAACAAAATACCTGAACTTAAGTCTAATTAACATTAATTGATAAAAATTAAGATTTCGTGACTAACACCATCTGTTTCAACCCAGATGTAATCCTTCATCCCTAACTAGAAGAGCGCCCCTGGTTCACCCTTATTAGTTTTACTTTCAATATCCTCACCTTCGCAATAACTAAAATAAACAACTAAAGTTCATGTTTTACAATGTACACGTATACTACTACAAAAGATACTTGTCCTCAGGCAGATGCCCAACAAACCGAATCTGTAACTTATGGCTATACAACGAAACGTTTCCTTTCCCCAGAGGGACGTTAACCAGTTTCACTACGGCATCATGCGTCGGATTATTCACGTATGCAAAGAAAACCTCAGTATGTACAAACTCATGAGGCATTCGGTTAATGTACTGACTCAACTGATACTTTTGAATTGTAAAATTACATCAAAGTATCCCTTTGGCACTTCGCTCTCATATTATATATTTTTAAAACAAAAACTCAAAATACCGCATTCAAACAAAGTCTGGAAGACATGTCACAGAGATCATATTGTCTACTTAAATGGATCAGCAATCTCAAGACTGGTCAGTGCGTCGACTGCTATTGCTACAGCAGTTGACTTCTAGTTCGATCGATACATTGAACTTCCCGACATATATATTCGTTTTCCCCGATTCCCATGTCAAGCCCTCTTGAGAGGTGGATCAACCCGGGGCTTCCGAGATAGCCTTAATTTCCTTTTTTTTTCTCTCTCTCTCTCTTTCTCCCTTTCAGCCTGGAGATATTCGAGAATTAAATAATCTGTCCCATTTTCCATAGCACAAAAACTATACGTACGTATACACCGGCAGAGAGAGAGAGAGAGAGAGAGAGAGAGAGAGAGAGAGAGAGAGAGAGAGAGAGAGAGAGAGAGAGAGAGAGAGAGAGAGAGAGAGAGAGAGAGAGAATGACTGTAACCGAAGGAGCAAGACACAACCCAGAATATTATAAAGTATCATATATCAGACTGTTAATCGGCTATTTCATCCAACCTACATCATCTCAGCACCTGGCTGGGACCAGGAAGGCGGATGCAAGCTCTATATCAACAGGTCTAGGATAAGGACACTGGCGTTATGCCACAGAGCCCATTACCGACCCCGCAGAGGAGGACCTTTCGATCACGTGTAAACACATACCTGGAGATGAAACATGGCAACTCTATAAAAGGACATCGGTACCATTTACCCACGATGGCAAGGAAGGTGTGACTGAGACTGACGGACGCGCGTGCGCCTCTGCAAGTTAGGAGCGTTATCCCAACGGATTAATTTTGTACGTGGTGAAAAAAAAAGCGCAAGTTAGGAGCGTTATCCCAACGGATTAACTTTGTACGCGGTGCGAAAGAACAAACATTAAAAATCTGTGAGAATGAGAGGGTTGCTAATTGAAAAGTTGATAATAAAGGGCAAATGGATTCATAATGTAAATTTAGGTAAAATCTTCAAATAAATACAATGGCTCCTAAACTTTCATGCAATGATGAAAAGTAACTGCCAGAGGAATAAATTACGTCACACGAGACCAACAATGCATATTGATTCCCCCCCCTCCCCGTTCCTCATTACAGGTAAAAGCTTTTAAGTATCGGAAGCATGTGATTTCCAAAGCAAAAACCATGATTCCAAACTTTAAAGATAACTTTCATTAGCACACTGAATTCTAGTGGTAAGTGAAATATACAAAGCCACATTTCTGTACGCAACCATATGCGCAGTACGGTTACACAAAAGCTAAACCATACACGTTAACCATTTCTTTGCATTTAAAGCTAACAGAGAGAGAGAGAAGAGAGAGAGAGAGAGAGAGAGAGAGAGAGAGAGACTGTAAGTGGTAGGTAAAGGAAGTAAGGGGGGGGGGAGCAAAAAAGGGAACAGCACCACCTCCTATTGTCTGGCGCAGGACACGACGCTCACACAAAGTCACAAACCTTCCCTCTCATTACTCCAGTGCGTGGGAAACACGATATACAGTGAAGGACACTGTACGCGCCAAGGATCTCAGACGTCACGCCTGCACTACCCAACGTTGTTATTATTATTATTATTATTATTAATTATGCCAGAACTGGTAGTGTTGGTAAAATTTCCCGTCAAATGCACATATACCCAAAGCAGACCCATCTATTTCTGTGCACATATACAGACATCTCGGGCTCTTTAAAACCATGGGAACTATATCGAGGCCTCAATTACATGCAGCGCTCCTGGGTGTTGATGGTCTTCAAATTCTGGCTACACAAGGGGTATAAATACAGTTCTTTAAAATCTGGGCACACTGGTATCTGTTTATACTATCTGATAACCTCAAATTACGGGAGGTTCTTATTTTGAAATTCAGGACGAACATCATATCGATAATCTGATAAGATATGGTAGCCTGAATACTAAAAGGAAACTGTCCTCCACCTGCTGAGAAAAAAAAGAAAGAAAAAAAAAACACGAGCTTGGGACAGCAAGCGTTCAAGGGAGTCCCAGCGAGTACACAGTGCAAGGTCACTCAGAACAAAGATCTCCAACTCAGGTCACAGCTGCTACTAGTGTTTACTTCGCTTCCTTCTGGTAATTTCTTCAGTGACGGCATTAATATTCAGAGTAACGAGGCAGAACTCTATAGGGTAATGAATCGGTTCGAAAAAGTGAACTTCTGACATATAATCGACAAACAGCTCTTAATGGAAATCTAAATTTTAACCATATATATATATATATATATATATATATATATATATATATATATATATATATATATATATATATATATATATAATGTATGCCGGCCCGTTCTTAGGGGACTCTTTATTTACGTAAATCTGTTAATAAGTAGCGTTTTGTTAAGCAAATCATAACCCCCTAGATAAATATACATATATATATATATATATATATATATATATATATATATATATATATATATATATGTATATATTTATGTAGGGGGTTATGATTTGCTCAACAAAACTCTACTTATTAACAGATTTACGTAAATAAAGAGTCCCCTAAGAACGGGCCGGCTAACCACTCCAATCTAGAGCTATTCCAAAACACTGCCACTACTATTTACTTATATTCCGCATGTACCTTTCATAATACTGAGACCTCTGTTATATCACGTCTGAGAGAGAGAGAGAGAGAGAGAGAGAGAGAGAGAGAGAGAGAGAAGAGAGAGAGAGAGAGAGAGAGTGAAGGGGGAGGGGAGGGTAGCAGACTGTTGTCCTGTAGTTACTAAATAATTTGAACACAACCTTTTCTTGGCCATCTTATTGGCGATCAAGTTTAATTAGTCAGCAGAAGAGCCAGGCTTGACGTCCGGCTCAGTGTTCTCTCAGCTGTCAGTATGCAAATTACATGATGCAATTGAGTGTGAAGCATCACTGCAAGTGACAAGCCAGGATAAGAGAGAGAGAGAGAGAGAGAGAGAGAGAGAGAGAGAGAGAGAGAATTTCACCTCTAAATCTAATACACTGGATTATAATCTCCAAGAAGCGAAAGTAAACACGCAATGAACACTAGGCAACTTGTGTAGTTATGGTTTTCTCATTTCTTACCAGAGAACAGGCAATGAATGTAGTTTAAATCTGCTCTTATGAAAAACATATAGATATAAGCAATACATTTTATTTGCGATTTTATATAGACATGGCAATCTGATTTCTAGTAAGAGTTAATCTTAGGGCCCACTGTTCTTAGATATCGTTCTCAAGCCTGTGTTCCAGCGGATCTGGCCACCGGACTTGACATAGTTAGGAGCAAGATCCTTGGGTGAGAGTTAATTAGCACACCAACAACGACAGGCGACCTCTTTCGTCAAAGGACCACTTCATTTCTAATTCTAATAGCGTCGTTATTCCACAACTGCATATTCCATATAAATACTCTTATCATCTACCACTGTTCACATTCGCCAGAGAACAGGACTAAAGTGCTATCAATAGAAATGTTTTTGTGTTAACTTAGTTCATATGGGTATTTTGAATTTCATTGAACGCTGTTAGATTACAGGAAAAAGATATTCATCATTTTATATGGAGTTGTGGTGATCTTTGGCCGGAAGGCTTGGCTGACCTCTTGACCTTTGCTTCGGTTGTGTCTGTCCTTTCAGCTCTTAAGAGCTCGATTTCCTTCCTCCATATCTGTAACCTTTGATTCGTGTCATTTCCCGGCTCATATTTCAATCAGGCTTTTGTCTTTTTCTCTCTTGCTCTTCATCTAGTCAACTGGTGTGTGTAAACGTCTTATTCGAGACACCCAAATATTCGAAACACGGCAAGCAGAAAATTTCCTGCTATAAACACGAAGCCTCAACTGTATAGGACAAAATCTCAAGTTATGAGAGACTCGTATTCAAGACTGGTGTGCAATTCTATCTACTTGAAGCTGAGTGACAGCCTACATATCTCCAAAACCCCAGCATGACCACAGGTCGGAATAAAATAGAAGTGTAGTCAGAGGCGACTGAAAAGCTGACATACTTGATGTATGAGACGGAATAAGCACAGCACGGAGACAGTAGTTAACATCAATCCATGGAACTTGTAAGAAAACTGTATCGCTACAATGACGCATGACCGAGAAATTGGGGTCACCATTTCTGCAGTTGGAGCTCTTACTTTCCTTCATTCTAATAACCTTTGCACTGTTGCAAAGACAACGACAAGTCAACGTCGTGCCTTCTGCTGTCTCTTGAGCTTTAGAGAAGTTAGTACATAACTGGGTAAATTACGGACACCAACAGATGTATAATCCTGTTTATTTGCCTTCTAGCGAGACCATTACACTCATATAGATAAAAATGGGAAAGGAGTCTTAAAAATCTTCTAAATGGAATGAAAATTCTGAAAAACCAACAAACAGTTCGGATGTACCTAAATATGTACACTACTGATCTACACTTCCGAAACGAATCAGCAAGATTAGATAACCAGTCTATCTTTGCGAGGCAGATCAATCGCTCAGCCTACTTCGTCCTTCCTTTTCCTTCTTCTTGGCTTCTATTTATTCAATTATTAGGTCTGGGCCAGAAGAGGGGGTTACTTGTCCTTCCATTAACCTTTGCACTCAAGAGAAAATGAAATTGCACTGTTGCCAAATAATGAACAAGGAATGCAATCAAGGAGTTGAAAACATGAACCGATCTGCTAACGTTCACACGGATATAAAATTAATACACTCCAAACCCACCGGCAACAAGTACAATAAAATATTAAAGTGGCTGAAGTCAAGTACAGCCAAACTCTTCCAAGGCATGATGCCTTCTTGACCTTCTTGTGAATTCACAGTAATTGTGCGTTTCCGCTGCAAACTGAGTTTCTCTGACTAATATATATGAAGGATGTAATTGGCTACAATTAACATTAGCGCTGCATGGGTTACTATAAATGAACAAGGAAACTTTGAAACATTTCTACATAGTATATATTAAATCTAAGAACAAGGTATCTGCATCTGACTCAGAAGTACTTCAGATACTGGGAAGTCTAAAAAGATTCAGTAATATTCTCTCAAAATTGCGTGTCAATTATGAGCAGGATTTGATCCAGAAACTTTCGTTCATTTTGCAATTTCTCTACTGCCGCTGTGACTCACAATAACCTCTTTACTTTCTCGCAAGCACTAAAACTTAGCTCAACCTAATAAAATCGGAGATCGTCAACACGAAATGGCTATTTTAAGCCTTGTGTTTATCACAGCGGATGTTTATCTCTGACCCTGAATGATGAATGCATATTTGTTTGCGTAATCTACAAATGCTGCAAAATTTAAGGTTAAGAGGAAGGTCATACTTGGAGGTTACAGAGGTCAGTTTTTTTCTTTTCTTTTTAACGCTTACTCACTTATCACTCAAGACTTAACATACACGTCTAAGACGAAACTAGATTAAATCAGTTACAATACACTTACTGACTAATATCAAAACGAGCAATTAAAAGTGAATTACTTGAAAACAACAGAAAATTAATGAAACAAGATCAGCTACACTCTTTTGGCATATGAATTTCTGAAATAAATGTAAAAATGCCACTGACATCAGTCTAATAAAAATCTGACCATACAGAAAGTCTCAACACAGCAAGATATAACCACAAACGTAAAGCTAGTGTGTGGCATGCCATTAAAAAAAATTAGCTACGAACGTCGGCAAGAACCAGAGACGTAAATTAAAGCAATATCCTCTCCATCACATGAGCGAATCGTGACGGGAGGATATAAAGTAAATTCCCAATTACGTTTCCATTTTGTTTCCGAGGACTGCTTTTCTTACGTCACATCAAAGAAAATTCTTCAAAATGAGGAGTCTTCTGATCAGGCAAATTAGATATCATTATCGCAAACATTCGCACTTGAGGGTTGCAAGCACATTTCACTCTTCCTAAATTACAATGACCATTCTCTTTTAAAACCTGAATCTGTCGCTTTCTCCCATTTTTACTCAATAACACCAGGACTAGCACATTATGTTGCCCACCTGTTCCTACCCACAAAAGAAGTCGTTCACACACTATAATTATGTAAAGATCAACAATTCTATGCATTTTAGTTATTTTGAAGAATCGCCAACTGGAAACTCCACTTCTAAATTTATTGCGCTATTAATAAGACGACACTCACTGAGAATACGATGGAAAAATACATAAACCTATGCAGCAAACTTAATTTACGACGTACGTTCTGGTCAAGAAAATAATCATGCAACACGAAGAGGAGCGTATTAATTCACCGGGAAGGAAGTCACGTTTCCAAAATGGACATAAACTCTTACGAGAGAAAATATCCAGCAATGTAAAATTCACAAATTGAAAGGCCCCTTACCCAAAACTTACATTCTCATCTTTTCCAAAACATAATCAGTAGTTAGCCATCATGACTCTAACCTTTGGCAAATAACATACACAACGTTTTGCTTAATGCTACTAACAAACAGAATAACACACCAAACTCTTCTTGGCGGAGATAAATCTTGGTTACGTATATGTGTAAATTTTACTGCGGATTTACATTCATCAAATCAAGCACACGTGAACATATATGAGCAACTTTTTTAATCAAATCTAAAATAAAAGGTTTACAAACAGCTTTAGTATCTACTAATATCTTTATGATGTGATCTCTCTCTCTCTCTCTCTCTCTCTCTCTCTCTCTCTCTCTCTCTCTCTCTCACACACACACTTTACTAAACACGGTGTTTACAGACAAGGAAAATCATTAAATGACAAATCTTGAAATGGTAGATACTGATTCTACGGGCTGCTCGATGAGCAAGAGTCCGAGCTGGCATAAGGCCAGCTTAATCTCCAACAACAACAGATATTGATTTACTCAATTAAATGATTCAGGAAGCCAGAATATCCTGGAATGATAATACCCAGTTTCCATGAAGCCGCGATTACCCGGGAACGGATTAATACGGTCGTGTGAAAGTAAACAATTAAACAAGACCGAAATGACTGTTTCCCTTGGTGGAATATTTCATTTCGTTCGTCATTGCAATGTGTACTGGTCTCAATTAAACCCTTCTTAATGACATGTGGTCATAATTCGTCTTTAGATGATATTCTTTTTTCTGATACTTGTAATTTCAATAAAGCAAAATTGTTAATCCCATAGTGGAAAATTACAATTTTTGCTTCAAACGAATGCCATTATACATGATTTCTTATGGACAAATTATGACATTATTTCTCGTACCATCAGTCGGCTTATACAAAATAAATATCAACGCCAAAGGAATCCATCAGATATTGTTTTCGATGGATGCGGCAATGACCCAAAGGGCGCCGTTATGAAAGCTATCGCCATTCCATACTATGGAGGAGGAAGAGAAAAGGTAATGACTCCAGCTACTCCCGTGGGGATGAGAATAACCTGAGAAAAGGAGTGGCTCATACTCCAGCCATAGTCGATGAGGTCCAGAAGAGAGCAACAAAGCCAGTAGGTCAAACCAAGTCAGGCCACATGACAAAAGACTCGACATAACAAAGGCGGCAGCATCAGCATCCATAGCGCAGCTCTCCACTCCTTAATGATCAACGTCATTTCATTACGCCTGGAAGGCAAAGTACGATACGGCATCTTGAAATCTCTTATCTTCATGACATATGGACCCACAAGAATACCGTCAACGACATCACGGGAATGTGGCTACACATGCATGCAGATTCCTATTCCAATACGTTAAAATGCAACGATGGATTACATTGTCGTCGATACTTATATAGTATACACTGACTGATGGTACGAGAAATAATAATGTCATAATTTGCCCATAAGAAATAATGTATAATGGCATTCGGTTGAAGCAAAAATTTTAATTTTTCACTATGGGATTGACGATTTTGCTTTTTTGAATTTACAAGAATCAGAAAAATGACACTAGCATCTAAAGACATCTTATATTGTGTGAGAAATTGCCAAGAATCATCCAACCTCTGAATATCTATCGATAACAAAAACTTGAAGCTAATGAAATCAGAAACCAGAAAAAACAGGCAGTCAGAGTGATGCTCAGAACAAAACTTGCAAAAAAAAAGACAGCGAAATCGAAGAACTAGAGAGAGAGAGAGAGAGAGAGAGAGAGACCTTACCTTACAGACCTACATCTTGTTCGGGTTGCCCCAGGTCCCTCAGTGTGAGGCACCTCTAATGTCTACCAGAGAGTTGCTAGTACATCTTCCGGTATATTTTGCATCTTCCAATCTTGGATGGTCTGGGATGCAGTTTAGATATTTGTCGAGCTTATTCTTAAACACATCTACGCTCACTCCTGATATATTCCTCAGATGAGCTGGCAACGCATTGAATAGACGCTGGCATTATCGATGCTGGTGCGTAGTGGATTAATGTCCTGTGTGCTTTCCTTATTTTTCCTGGTATATTTTTGGGCACTATTAATCTACCTCTGCTGCTCTTTCTGATATTTTTAGTTCCATGATATTTTCTGCTATTCCTTCTATCTGTTTCCATGCCTGAATTATCATGTAGCGTTCTCTTCTCCTTTCCATACTATATAATTTTAAGAAGTTGTAGTCTTTCCCAGTAGTCTAGGTCCTTAACTTCTTCTATTCTAGCTGTAAAGGACCTTTGTACACTCTCTATTTGTGCAATATCCTTTTGATAGTGTGGGTACCATATCATATTGCAATATTCAAGTGGACTACGAACATATGTTTTATAAAGCATAATCATGTGTTCAGCTTTTCTTTTCTTGTTTGAAGTGCCGTAACAACATTTCCCATTTTTGCTTTACATTTTGCCAACAGAGTTGCTATTTGATCATTGCATAACATGTTCCTATTCATCATCACACCAAGGTCTTTACTGCTTCCTTATTTGTGATGGTCTCATTATTAGGTCCCTTATATGCATATAGCTTTCTTTCTCTGTCTCCATAATTTATTGATTCAAATTTATCAGAGTTAAATACCATCCTATTTACCTCTGCCCAATCATATACTTTGTTAAGGTCTCTTTGTAGAGCGTTTCCTATCTTCATCACAAGTAATTTCTCTACTTATTCTTGTGTCATCTGCGAAACTACTCACTACCGAATCCTTAAACATTATTGTCTAGTCTTCAATCATAATAACAAACAGTATTGCAGCTAACACCGTACCTTGCGGCACACCGGATATTACCTTGGGCTTCATCCGATTTCTCGTCGTTTGCAATAACTATCTGTTTTCTGTTGTGTAAAAATTCTTTTAACCATCTTCCTACTTATCCCACGATATTGTGTTTTCTAATTTTTCTTCGCTAATATATTATGGTCTACTTTATCAAAAGCTTTTGCAAAGTCTAAATAAACCACATCTGTTTCATTTCCGCTTTTCATATTTTTGAATATGTTTTCACGGTGGACTAACAGTTGGGTTTGTGTACTTTTTCCGGGTACGAAACCATGTTGTCCTTTATTAAACAAAATTATTTTTTATTAAATGTTTCATAATATTTTTCTTCATTACCCTTTCATACACTTTCATTATATGTGATGTTAGACTCACCAGGCCTATAATTACTTGCCTCTAGTCTTGATCCACTTTTGAAAGTAGGGGTAATATACGCTAATTTGTGCTCATCATATATCTTGCCTGTATCTACACTTTGTCTTAATAATATTGCAAGTGGCTTTGCGATAGAATGAACTACTTTCTTTAACAAAATAGCAGGAATTCCATCAGGCCCTGCAGCAGCTCCATTTTTAATTTCATTAATAGCCTGCACAATATCAGCTTCATTAATATCTATGTCAGCTAAATATTCACTATTTTCATCCTTAATTCTATATCATTATCTTCATTATCTATTCTAGGGGTGAATTCTCTCTTATATCGTTCTGCCAGTATGTTGCAAATTTCCTTTTTTTCATTCCGTTAATCTCCCTTCAATTCTTCAGAGGGGCCTATTTCTATTCTTCTTTTTATTCATCTTCTTCGCATATGAGTATAATAGTTTGGGGTTTTGCTTGATATTTAAATAGGGTTTTTTCTTCAAGTCCCCCGTTTTTCATTTTCTTTTGATTGTATAATCTTTTTTTCTGCATTTTCTATCTTACTTTTTAGTTCTATAAACTTTCCATGCATTTTTTTCTTTTGCAAGACCTTTTTTCCACTTTCTGATTTTCTGGAACAAGATTCTTCTGTCTCTTGGTATGCATGAATGATGTTTACTTTTCTTCTTCGGTATATATTTTTCCACTATTATCTCCAATATTTTTATATAATATCTCCGTATTTACCCTTATGTCCATCACTTACGAAAATGTTATCCCAATCTTTGTTTAATTCTTCATTAATTTCTGACCATTTTATATTTTTTACTGTAGAAGTTGTATTTTCCACCCTATCCTTCCCACTTTTTCATTTCTTGCTTATCTCTATTTTCACTGCTTTGGAATGAACTGTTAATTCTATGACATTATGGTCTGAAATACTCGCATTATAAACTATTATTTTTCTTTAACATAATTCATCTCGTTCACAAATACTAGGTCTAAAGTATTTTCCTTTCTTGTTGGCAGGTGATTATTTGTTGAATGTTGTATTCTAGTAGCATATCTAATAGCTTTTCAAATTGCCTCTTATCTTCTGCACTACTATTACTCTCTTTTTTATATGTATAAGTACAACCACAATCTCCTATTCGTTTCTTTCCATTCTACGAAAGGAAGTTGAAGTCACCAGAATAGGAGAATAGTCCAGTCCATTGTGATTTCTACATATATCATCCAATTTTTTCAATTATTAAGTCAAACTCTTTAGTATTAGGAGGTCTATATATTACTATGTTCATCAATTTTTCAGATTCAAATTCTACCGCTATTAGTCACATTCTGAGTTACTATAATTTCTCATATATTTTTCCTTGTTTTTTGTCTTTCCCATATATTGCGGTTCCCCCTTGATTCCTATTTTTTCTATCTGATCTATAAGTTTGGAACCCTTTTTATTTGATCATCATTTCCCAGTCTCTTGGGAATACCAGGTTTCACTTATATTCATTATATCTATTTTCTTTTCATTTTGGGTTAGTTCTTCTAAGTACTCTATTTTTCTTTTTGAGTTACTCGTAACTAAACCCTGCGCATTCATCACTATGATGGTTTGCGTGTTTTCTCCTTCATTTAATACTGATAGTAATAAGGATTTTCCCATGTCTCTTTCCTGTTCTGGTATGTTGTTCTTTTTTTCATTTCCAGAAATTCGACATTAAAAAATCCAACTTTTCCATAATATTTGATCTTCCTTCATCATAATTATTCATTTTGTGTCTGAATCTGCAATTTTCTCCGTTTCTGCAATACCTCTTGCATAATAAATACAGTTATTATCTCTTGAGTAGAATTTCGGAGCTGATGCTTTGAAATTCTTTGCTGACATACCTCTGCATATCTCATTGGTGGTTTGCTTTTCTCTTTTACCTGATATTCTTGATTTCTCGTTTATTTGTTCTTTCTTATTTGGATTTTATTACTTGGTTGGTTATTTATTTGATTATGATTCATGGCTACAGGGTGCATATATTTGCATTTTTGTCGAACTTACATCCTTTTCCTTCTTTTAGGTTTTTACATATTTTTGGATGCAGATCTCTGCAATCATCCCCCATATCCATCTAAGTATGCACATTTACCATATATTTCATAGTTTTTGACATATCTTAGGATGTTTGTAGTAACATCTTTCTCCAAATCTGCAATTCCCTCTTTCAAAAGGTTGCAGATTTTGTCTTTCTTGTCTTATTTTCCTCTTTCCGTCATTGT
>NC_061100.1:36711903-36716903 GCF_015104395.2 Macrobrachium nipponense
AATAATCTAATTTAGTTCCATATACCCTTGTCAAACTAATAAAAGCACTATTAGATACCCCAAACGCAGTAAAGTCTGGATATCATGTCCGCCATATTTTTCGCAGAGTTAAAGTAACAGCAGCGATCACTGTATGAAGAGAAGCAGACAGACAGACAGATAGAAACAGCATAAAGTGGCGTGACCAGTTTTTCTCTCATACGGAGGAAGCGAAGTAATAAAGGAGAAGAGGACCACAGAGGTTTAAACCTATTTGGGGTGTACGCGTACTCGCGAAGACGGTGAAATCTCAACACCTTCACCGAATCACCGCATACCTGAGCAATATATTCGTATAGCCCTCTAATTTTTTCTGTTGCCTTTTTTTTTCTCGCTCGCGTTTCATTGCTACTAAAAACATGTGGCGGGTGACCTCGCAATATTTTTTTCTTCTCCAGATTCATTGCACCTTTCACATACATTCAGTCGTGACTTCAATAATGAAGCGGAAAATGCCAACGATGACTAACACTTCCAACGGTAAACCTGCACTACTGGCACGAGGGTTTTGATACACACACACACACACACACACACACACATATATATATATATATATATATATATATATATATATATATATATATATACATCTATATTATATATATATATACATCTATATATATATATATATATATATATACATCTATATATATATATATATATATATATATATATATATATATATTATACATACATATATATGAGAGAGAGAGAGAGAGAGAGAGAGAGAGAGAGAGAGAGAGAGAGAGAGAATGAATTTTCCTCGTGCATTTTATACGTGAACAGAGAAAATGGTCTAACCAAGAAACGTTCCATGTGGATTAAAACACTTTCTTAAAGTCTCATTCCTCATGAAACTATAACATCATAATTGGATAACTCAAAATAAACGTGACCGAGCTCAAGCCATTTCAACGTCCGTTACCGAACATAAAAAAAGCTACAAACTTGGTATCAATACAGAGAATACCAATGATAAGGTATCATAGGAGACTTCCAAATACTTTATAAAAATACGTACATTATATTGGCATTTGGTTCTTAGGAGTGAATTACAAATCCGAAGTTCTTTACCAGTTCACATGAAAGTATTTTCGTGTTGTAAGCGATTCGCACAGATATCGTGACATACTACGCAAAACGTGGATGCTCTGCTTATGTATAAAAGTGAACTGGCATTGAAAGGTATTAGAATGCTTCTCAATTTTTACAAACTACGGAAACATGCATGATGTTCCAGTAACTTTTCCCAAAGATGAACCAAGATGTTACAAAGCAAACAAAATCACAAAACCACGAGACAGCAAGTAACACAATTCGATTAAAAAGTACAGTTCCAATAATTTCAAACAATCTTGAACACAAATTTGAATTAATCTTTTACAGAATATAAAGGGGGTGATACGTTTGTAGAGGACCTAAATTTTAGTTTTCATCTTTCTTTTGATGGCAACCTTTCCCTTCTAAAAAAAAAAAGCGTTTGAAAAGTGAATGATGAAGTTTATTAACAAAACATCAGCTGTCTGTCTACCTTGTAAACAAACTTTCCTTTTGTGAAATCAGGATTTATACCAAGTCATTATTGTTGCTGGTTACGATCATGATAAACACGTGCAGTCACTATGTTCTTCATACTACATATTACTTAATCCTGTGGTGATTGGTAATTCAAAGAGCAGTTTATTTAAATTATCATACAGGAATGAATTCATTGAGTAATAAAGTGTTTATCAACAGATTCTATGGCCCATAATTTCTTTTAAAGCCTGTTACTTTTAAATTATATATTTTGGTTCGTCAATAGGATTCCAAATTACACATATACATACATACATACACACACACAAGTACGTTTATAATAATAATTAATAATAATAATAATAATAATAATAATAATAATAATAATAATAATAATAATAATAAAACACCAGTAAATGAAGTTCATATGCATTTGGTTTCATAAGCCACAACCAATTCCAATGAACCCTTAGGGGATAATCTCACGACAGAAGCCTACTCCCGTAGGGTAAGAAAAGCGTCAAGACCACACCGACCCATTTCCTAGAGCGAAGCCAATTAGACCAGTAAAGAGACACCCACCTATTCCCTCACACAACAGCGGGTATCGGTGCCAACACCGTAACGCCAAAACCACGTGAAACACGACACGCGAACTACAGAACTGGTGAGCACCACGTGGCAACTTTTTCTTTTCCTCTGTAGGACGTTCAATCATTTGAAAAAAGAACTTGAATAAATGAACTGAACAGGTTAGGCAAAAATGATTCCATTTTTTCTGTCATACGGCGGTGATACCATATGTAATTCTACTTCGTTTTCATCACACAAAACGAAAATGTAGGTGAAGAGAAATGCTGGTTCTTTCGAGCAAACATGTTAAAGTCCCATAAGAAGAAAATTAGAAACAAACTCCAGCACAATTTATTCTAATTACTACTGCATGAACAGTTGATGCTCTGTTGTTTGAAATCCAAGACATCGGCCGTCATAACTTATCTTAACGGCCTCGTAAGAAGCAAATGACATCATTAGAGTGATTCTTAAGAGTGACTTGACACGAGGTAATAGTAAGAGCAGTTTATTTAATTAATATATCAGAATGAAATTAAAACATAAATGAATTCTTAAGAATATATAAGCTTCTCATTTATTACGGCTGATTTCTATCAGCAAACATGTATTACAAAGTATCATATAAATAGTTTCACTCGGCCCTCCCGCTTTTTAAGAGGGTGTACATAACGATGGAATGCTAGTCACTATTGAACTGTTTTTTTTCTCTCTTTTATCAAACCTCCTGTGACCTACAACTATTAACTAACAACTGGGTACATCAGGAAAGGTATACTACATTTTTGGAGAGTGCGTCAATTAATTTCTACCGCTTGCGGTAGCCAACGTTATAGTATAAGGACCAGAGAGAGAGAGAGAGAGAGAGAGAGAGAGAGAGAAAATCATAACCTCTTGCAGATTATAAAGCGTAATTCGAAGTGAAACGCACAGAACAATAGAAATTATAAAATCCTGTACGACGTGATACGGTAGGCAAGAGTGCAACGAGTGAATGAAGTCTGTATACGCATCTGGAAACACACAAAAAAACAGATACTTGCATTCCTTCCTCTCTCCTTCGCAGCTCTTAACAAAAGTTACCTTCTCTCGCAGTCTGTCACAAAAACATACCTGTAAAGAAAGAAAATATAATTTAAAAATAACACTAAAAGAATTTAATTCTTAAAAATGACACAAAAATTAAGACAAAAAACAATCTATAAATTAATTGTAGACATCCTACAAATATACTCAAGATACTTATGCAGGGCAAAATATACAGAGAGCGTTCAGATATCTTTAAAATATATTAACAAATGACACAACACTCGAGTAATTTTGAAGTTTTTATCACTAAGAATGGGACATCAGCTCAACATGGAACTGATGGTCAACGCCCCACAGACTATAATGTCCGGTTTACAAAGACGAGGGCAAAAAATGACAACGTAAAAACAAATACAAATTACATGCAACAATGAAGAGAAAAACTAACGTTAATAAAGGGAGAAAAAAGGAACGTCAATACACTTCAAGGTATTATTGCATCAAGCGCACAGAAGACTTGGAAGAAGCCGAAGCGAGGGTTGCGTTTCGTTATCTCATGGCGAATAAAACAAGACATGCTATACGAAAAAAAAAGGCTTCGCATAACGTAACATGTCAAGGATCGCAGCAGTTCCTCTCAAAATGTTGCAATGAAGTGCTCTTGCCACGAGAGCCTGGGTTAGTAGGCCATGTACCAATAAAATGGATCGTGTCATGTGAATGAATAGAATATGGGAGGGTTTTAAACCATCGGTCTGGGTTGCCAAGCATTATCATTTGCAAATCCAGAGAGAGAGGAGAGAGGAGAGAGAGAGAGAGAGAGAGAGAGAGAGAGAGAGAGGAGAGGAGAGAGAGAGAGATTCTTTATTCTAGTTCAAGTGCGCTAGCTATAATTTATTCAAAGTGCACGTGAGAGAGAGAGAGAGAGAGAGAGAGAGAGAGAGAGAGAGAGAGAGAGAGAGAGAGTACCTCGTCGAAGCCTTCCCGTTTTGATACTGCTTACATTTGACTGGGCACTGAACAGCTGTTCTTATTTTCCTCTTTCATCCTCCATCTTTCCCATACCAGCTGCTACCCACAGCATTCACCTAACAAATAGGTATATACTTAACTGATATGGCAATAACGTCATATTGGAATTTTCGAGACCCCCTTAACCCCCATCCCTGGGTTCCGTATAATCCCCCTTAGTTCGGATCGAGACCCAAACGCTGGTCACTCAGTTTGAGAGCAGAGCTTGCTATCATTAAGCTACAAGGCCAGATAGAGAGAGAGAGAGAGAGAGAGAGAGAGAGAGAGAGAGAGAGAGAGAGAGGGGGGGGGGGGGAATGCAGCCCTCATAAAATGACGAGACAAACAAGTGGGCCATGGATGGCACATCTCGATCAAGGATATCATGTGGGAAGGACCAGGAACCAGCTGATAAATTCTCTTCTGCATGACTAGATCCTTCCGTGGTTAACCCACTCTGCAATGAATCACTGGGCTCGGCGAACTTTTAAAAGAGGTCAAATAAAAAAGAAAACAAGAGAAAAAAAATGCTCAGTGATGTCCACTGTGAAACTTGACCGCCAAGTCATACACGCTACATGTTCAAGATATTACTTTTTTTATAAAATGAAAAGATTAAGACCATGGAACTTTTCCTTCTTCCCGACCTTCAACACAAGAGACCTTTCTGAATTTGGGAAGAGATGTCTCTCTTAGGATATCAAAAAAATGGATACCAATTAATTAAAAAGAGAAATTCCTCAATGAAACTGATGAGTGTGCCTTGACTGGAAAGAGTTGGGAAACAAAAAACTAAATAACAAAAGATGAATGAAGACGCGAGTCCC
>NC_061100.1:36724403-36821903 GCF_015104395.2 Macrobrachium nipponense
TAATATCTTACGATATATGGCGTTAACGCGTATTTTGCGACATTATGATTTCCTTTTATGCATGATCTGGAGAGTCTTCGTTGCAGTTTTGTACGCGAGAGGAGGGGAGACAGAATTTAAATTACATAACTCTTCTGTGTGTGTGTGTGTGTTCGAGGGAGAGAGAGCACCATACGTCGACTTTAATAAGCTCCTTATATGCCAAAACCTACCTTCAAACCTCCTCCTTGCACAGGGAGACCAGCCACCCTCCAGGGGCAGTGAGACGACCAGGGCACCCAAAAGCCAACTAACTAACAGCGCAGTGTAAGGATGATCTCAACTCTCTCTGCCCAAAACCCTTAACCTTAATTATCCGCTTTATTTTACTAACACGCACCACCCACATGTTCCTCCAACCAACAGTTTAATATATAGAAAACGGACGTGCAAAAGAGCGCGCAAGACTTGAGAAACGCCAATAACGGCCATTAAAATGTCCAATATTATCATTATTAATATCATGTCATTCGCAGCATGTACCAACCTTACCGAAGGCTACCAGTGATCTAGTTACAGATTAAAATAAATATCCTTAATATACCCATCCTATTATTTTTTCATGACAAGAGGGTGATACGACTTCTCTATCGGCACAAAATCTACATAAAAAAAGTCATTTGATGCAACAATACAGTTTATCCAAGGTGAGTGCAAGGGTGAAACATTTAACTGCAAGTCAATCAATCTAACATATGCTGGTTTCAAGCACAGTTTAAACTGATTCTGAAGTGGTCATCTATGGCGGCCCAAAAGGAATGATAAGCATTTCAGCTGGTAAAAACAAAGCTGCACTGTTTTGTATTCGATAGTTTTCTAGAAATGAACATATTAAAAGGACTTCAGCAAACGTCAACTATTTAATTTTTAATTTGTGGTACCAATAACTAGGACTCCAGTAGTTTTAAAGCATACATCCACACGAAATTACCCATGAAGGTAAACACATTATACATATAACGGTGGTGAGTCTTAATGAATATTACTATTTCTAGGCTTCTAACCATCGAATCCTACAAGCATGAAATCCAATCCGCTAAACAATATCCAAATGTGTTATCTGTAACGCCAGAAAAAAAAAATCGTGATAACCTGTATTTGATCGCAAATTTCATCATCATCGCCTCCACCGCTGTGTGACGTACCTATGTGAAATTCCATCCCTCAGGTCTTTCCTGCGCTTTATCTTCCACAAATCTCCAGCCTTCCGTCTCCCAATTCTCATTCTGGTAGATGTGGGTCTTCCAACTCATCTGATGAACAGACGACCAGCTGATAACCTGATACTGTCACGTGCTATTCTTCCCAAGTGTTGTGCGAAGAACATGACAAAGCCATCTCCTATACAGTCTTAGTTTGCCTTGCAGATTGAATTTATATGATTTCGAAATCCTATTGCAAAGCCTGATATGTCGATCCCCAGCCCCTTCATTTTTTCTTACATTAAATCCCAACTCAAGGTCAACTTGCACTACATTTCACCAATACTTTCTTCATCTGATGCTATCTCGTCCTTTTGGGTATACTCTGTCCCCATTACATTTTTCTTTGATTTAGAATCCTATACCTCTTAAGTTATTAATATTTTATTAGATGAAACCTATTCACATGGAACAAGCCCGCAGGGCCACTGACTTGAAATTCAAGCATCCAAAGAATGTTGGTTTCAACCTCCTACCGCAGACCGTACACTGGAGCAGTAGTCAATGATTTTTCATCGCTCTGGGGCAGGTGCGAACCCGCGACATCTGAGCGGCATGCCACGGTGCTAGCCACCTTACCATCGGACAAGCTCTTTAATATATTCTACTACGTTAGTTTCGCAAATCTTGTAGCGTTTTGCAGATTAAGGCAGCATAATCTGTTTATTCGAAGTCTGTCAAGTTTCTATCGTTACTATCCAAACCGTCTCTCCCATGTAGCGACCACCTTCCCATTATAAAATCTATGAGATGGGTAAACAACACAGCCGAAATAATATTCTCCTGTAGAAATTCACTATTTACTGGAAGTTCACTTGACACGACTCCACCAACATTAACTAAGTACCTACTCCGTTCACCAACAGATGTCGCAAATTTACTAATTACAAATATCTTACCAAACTAATAAATTACCACATAAAAGAAATTGGTGGCATTTCTATAAAAAAAGAGGGAGGGGGGGGGGGGTTGACCCCAAAAAATTATGCGAAATCATATTGCCCGGGGATCAACAAGAAATGCACATTTCTTCACTTTGTTCACCGGAAAGAGAGAGAGAGAGAGAGAGAGAGAGAGAGAATCACATTGGTGACAGGAAAAAATGATGCATGGTATTCTTCATTACTAACGTAATATTATAAGAGAGAGAGAGAGAGAGAGAGAGAGAGAGAGAGAGAGAGAGAGAGAGAGAGAGGCGGGCCCGTACCACTTAGAAGTATTCAGCCCTACTCCACCAGCTACTTAGGCTCAGCCCTTGAAGTGGCAACTCCACCACAATATCTGAATAACACACCAACAACCTCTTGACCTTCAGAGCATGGCCGTCATGTGACCGTCCTTTTCAGTTCAATGGCAGAAAACGTAACAGATCTTTTCACATACTTTTACAAATAGCATAAAACACACGTACGCCACGTAAGGAAAAGGGCCGAGCATAACCACAACCAATGAGGGTAAAAATACCATAGCTAAAGGAAAAGACGAAAAAATTTGATTAAAATCTCCAGCAACAGATAATTCGACTGGCATAAATTCATAAGTGAAGGCCGACAAGAAGATACATCGAATGACCCTTTTTTATTTATTTTTTTTTTTTTTTGAGAAAGTCTAAGAAAGAAAGGATAGCGAAAGGTCGAGGATGAGAAATACAGCGAGGTTTATCTTCGGTTAACACCACGTGGCCAAAAAGACAGCAAAAGCCTTATAAACAAAATGTAGACTTATAAAGGGCGGTCTAATCCCGAAGGAAGCGACTGGTCTAAACCCAGATATCATTCTATTGACCGTGACAGGCAATTGTCTGCAATTAAAATAATGAATGGCGTTGGTCAGTTTTTTTTTTTTTTAATAATGAAACTCCAGTCATGCAAATCTCATTCATGTCCTTACTCTTTTTCCAAGTTCTTGTTTTTCTATATTCGCTTGCAAACATTAAATTCCCATGCATGTACAAGCTCTAGATACTGTAATAAAAAAATAATCAAAAACTACAAATACGCCTGCGAAAATCTCTACGATATTATGAAGAAAAAAAAAGTCAAGGGGACGAAAATCATATAATATAATGTGTTAAAAGTTTCAATTCTCGAAGGTGATGTTCAACAATGAGCGAGAAGAGATAAGAGAAATAATTGAATTTAACTAAACGTGGAATTTAGGTCGAACTCCAAGCACTGGGACCTATGGGGTCATTCAGTGCTGAAACGGAAACTGACAGTATAAGGTCTGAAAGGTAACAGGATGAAAACCTCGCACACGCCGCAAAGACCTTAAGTAATGCCTACAGTGTACCGCACGTACCGCACGAGGAGTAGGCTGATAATCCTGATCAAATAATGTACTCAAAGAGTGGCGTTGGTGATGGGGCTGCCAAATTATCAATGAAATATCCTCAGGTGAGAAGTAAAAATAAAACACCCGTTAATAACGATATCAAAAGGGAAAAATATGTATTTTTATTTTTCTGATCTATGAAAAACAAATAAAAAAAAAGCGGTCACCGCTGGAAGAAAAGGTTTAAACTGAAGTAATAATATAACCATGACGGACTTGAAATATGCAAACGATGTCGTTTTAATCCGCTAAACGCGACAAGATTTATTAAGCCTGCTTCATAGAATGCATTGCATATATCTTAAGAAATGGGATTCATGATAAGCTAAGAAAAAGAGAAGTAATGAGCATCGAGTGTACATAAAGAAATTAAATAATACCGGATGGAGCAAGGGTTCATGTGATTATGTAATCAAGTTGAAAACAACTTTGTATGAAATCAAGATTATACATTAGGTCGGTACGACCTTTATTGCTACACGGGCTGATTTATGGCACGCCAATGAAACTATATATCACAAATTTTGCAAATCTAAAAGAATTTTAATAATAATAATAATAATAATAATAATAATAATAATAATAATAATAATAATAATAATAATAATAATAATAATAATAATAATAATAATAATAAACTGTAGGAGTCAAAGTGACAGGATTACGTGAAAAATTATAAAAAAAATATACTACTGCAGTCCTGAGAGAGAGAGAGAGAGAGAGAGAGAGAGAGAGAGAGAGAGAGAGACGATGACTTGGGTAGCCTATGACCTCCGCACCACCCCTGAGAGAATAGTGCTTAACAAGTCACCTGGGGTCTTGTAAGCACGAGGAGACTCGGAAGACCAAGACCCACTTATTTGTAAAATGAAGTGTTTGGTTCTTTAAAATACACACGTCAACAACATAATTAAAAATGTTGTAGGGTGTTCAAGCAGACTATTATATATATATATATATATATATATATATATATATATATATATATATATATATATATATAAAATATAATATATATTATATATATATATATATATATATATATTTATACACATCACCAGTAATAAAAAAAATCGTATACATTAACGTGCTAACCCAAATATGACGGAATTTCCTATGAGTCGACAACAGCCTGTATACGAAACTCCATATCTAAATAGCTAGAATGGAACTTCCCTAGTTCAAGTACCGTGAGAATAAGTCGGCCAAACGACCAAGGGAAGTATAACTCAATCTATTCAACGCAACAATGCCAGGGGATCTTCATAAATACAGATATACCATTAAACAATGAAACCAAAAGTTTTCGCTTATACTAAATTAGCGAGTGTAAGACGAACGAGATACATAATTACCAGCTGCAGAGTTAACGTATGGAGCGATTACATGAAGCAAATAATGATTAGTTCTACTAATAGCGGTCACTCTATTATTATCATAAGGAGGATCAGAAGGATCTTTTACGTCACTCTCCGAACACCTGGTCTCAATTATTAACTTTCAAATTGTTGAAGCGTAACACACGATACCTGGAGATCATCCAGTGTACTACTCGCACTCTCGACGAGTGAGCAATAACAACCATGCCAGGATTGTGTCTAATTGCCTACTGTCACGATCCTCTAAGTCTTCGGAGGTACCCGAGGCCTGATCACCAGATATTTCGCTCTGAACCTCAAGCTGACATTGGAGGTTTTCCGAATTTTTCTATGCTTCTCGGCACCGGAAATAAAGCTATTAGGCCTACTGAGAACTAAAGTGTGTGTGAGAATTAAATGTTACAGCAAAAGAAAAACGTGTTGACAAAACTATGAGTATTGCAATGTAAATATTTCTCCACGCTTGAGAGATTACGCTTTATTAGTGCTTGATTAGAATACGCAAAAAAGTCAACTTCTGAATATCTTCTAACAATTATCTCTCAAAAATGGCATTGTCTTACACTGGCATAAACATAATGGTCATCCTCGCTGAAAATATACCCAGAGAGAGAGAGAGAGAGAGAGAGAAGAGAGAGAGAGAGAGAGAGAGAGAGAGAGATCTCGACGTTAATAGAAGACAACAGTTGCCGTATATTAAAAAATTCTGAAAACACCAAGCACGCGCCAACTTGCCGAACTTGACCCTACGACTTGAAGGTAACTTGTTTTGAAAACAAAAAAAGATCTAACTGATTTCATATTTGCCGAAGGCTGTAAACGCCTAATTCTCCTAGGGAAAACTGAAAATGAAAATATATATATCTCAATAACAATAATAAAATTGGAGGAAAAACAATGAAACAATGATTACTGAATTACTCAATATAATTCCGCAAAACTATTAATGGAAATGGGTTCACAATAATGTAAATTATATTAAAAATAAAAAATAGCAAAACTAATCATTCCTTGGGTTCACGTTAATGTAAATTACATTAAAAACAATAAAAAATAACAAACTAATAATTCCCTTCCGGAAAATAAACCAAAACGACGATTATGATCAATACATAGCGGCATAAAAGTAACAACCAAAGCTCTTCTACAGAAGCAATCTTTCCAGTGAATGCCGACCCAACCCCCACCACAAACAAACACACACACACGCACACACATCACCATGATCACAGAATAGTTGATACAACTTTCTCCAGGGGAATCAGGTAACCACACATCCCAGCTAATTCTGGCTGGATTGTTTGCTGGGGAAACGTGTTCCTGACGCTGTCACAATGTACGTATTATCATCCCATTCTACACTCAAACTTTTGAAAACGGGTGAATATTGCCTCGCCGAGGACCTCCCGCTATGTTGGTTTACATTTTGACAGAGCAAATCCACTACAGTCGACTAACAATATGGTACACAAATCCAATATGAAAAACAAATCCACAGTTATGTATATGTACAGATATATTTATACATATGTCTATAGATAAAAAAAAAAGGTGAATAAAATAGATAAGGAAAGTATCCTGTACACATTTATTTTCAAATATATTAGTGCCCGTACATAACTGTCGATTTACTAGTCCTTTTCAAGACTCATGCTACGAAGAGTATTTTTTATTATGGTACATAATCACTACCTGAGTCAATATACTAGTTTCTAGGGAAAGAGCTCACTCGTCCCTCCTCGTCCGGTTCCAGAGTCGAACACTCGTCCCTCAGGAGAGAGAGAGAGAGAGAGAGAGAGAGAGAGAGAGAGAGAGAGATGCCGTTATCCACTTGCATTTTAAAGAAAACCAATGTTCAGGTGACATAAATGTCAAATCTCTTGTACACACTGATATCTTCATTCTAAGCTTTTACTACAGGGTAGAAGAGAAAATACCAACCAGAAGATTCCGCACTTTATTTCTGGGGAAGTAGAATGATCTAAAAATAGATTTGTCGTCAACTATTATCTCTCTCTCTCTCTCTCTCTCTCTCTCTCTCTCTCTCTCTCTCTGATGGCTCTTTTGCATGCCAATGGCGCCAGACTCTACAGGTCTGTCAAAGGCATATGAAAACAGGGCAGTGGGTTGGATGTTCGTGTGCAAACACATCCAGTAGCACCGGATGGAATCAACAGGTGCTGCGTATATCTAGCAAACGCTTAGGATACCTCACAATATTAATAAAAGCATAAGAGTGGGTAACTACAAGGGCATAGAAAACTTTCAGAGAGAAAGTCAAAACGTCTCAATATCCCTCACTGAAGCTGGGGTGAACTTCTTCTTTATGGAGATGCCAATCTTTTGAACTCTAAACCTTTTCTTTCCCAACATCTCGGAAAACCAAAGGTAACGGGTTAATCTTACAGCCACATTTTTATTACTGAATGCGATCTGTTTCAAGAACAGTCAAAGGGTTACTTAAAAAAACAAATTAAAGCTGGTAAAAAGTGCGCCGAGGTTTCTTCGGCGCAATCGAGTTTTCTGTACAGCGTATAATGCTGTATGACACTCTCAATGTGTCGCAGAATGAAACTCTCAGCCACGATCGGGAAGCGCTCAGTTGGCTAAAATTTTTAAACCCTGGCCATAACTCTTGAACTATGAGATATAGAGTAATTATATTTGGTATGACATATCATCAATGATAAAGAAGTACGAGGTGAAGTCGAGATCATACTTCGAGGTCAAAGGTCTTACAGATTCAACACGGTCGGGGCTATATATATTCATCCTTGGGAATTCGACAACCGCTCGGCGTAAAGAAAATGTCATTGAACAAAATTAGAATAACATTTTCGAATAGCCTGTTACTGATTTCTTGTGAAAAACTGGCGTTATCCTTCCGTTCCAATGTAAGGCCTGGGCACAGGGAACTGAAGCCAATACTGTGTTGCAGACAAGGTAAGAGATGATTCCCTTTAATTTTATTTGGGACATAAATCGCCCTTACCGGATTCTTTCTATCTGAATGAACGTAGTCACGAACCGTGGAAATATCAAGCAGAAAATGAGTAAATACAGTTTCAAAGCGATTGCCTCCAGGATAAAGGATTTGTCAATAATGCCACATTTGTAATGAGGAACGCAGAAAACGAATTAACATCCGCCATGAATGAATTACGATGGCACAAATTTCCCCGTTGCAACACCGAGAAGCCAATTTCGAAGACAACGGACCTGATGAAAACGAAGCAACGATGGAAATGGCAGAAATAACGTCCTCAATCAAACAATGGGGGTTTAATACCAAGCGACAATGAAGGAGAAAAGAGAAAATGTGTAGACATGATGAACTGGCTACGAGTCGAGTTGGGTTGGTCGTGGAAGGAAAGGGGGTAGCTACACGTATATTGGGGGGGAGAGGGTTGCACGGGAATGGGGGTGGTGGGGAGCGAAAGGGGGGGGGGGAGAGTATGTAGCAGAGTTGAGGGAAAAGGCCAGACGGGGAGGCGCCCGAGGCAACAATTCCTTACTTCGGAGATGCCATGTTCCGCTAATGGTATCAAAAAGGTTTTATTTCTATAAATTTCCATGGACTACGATCTGCGCTTTTACTATACAGTCATACTAAAATTCATGTAAATATATAATTTACCGAACAAAATGTGATTCTCTTGTAGAAAAACTTGATTACACATATAAAAGAGAAAACCAACCTCTGAACTAATAGAAAACGTGAGGCAAGTCCTACATTCGAGAGGCCAACGCGGAATTAATCTTTGACTCTACATACCCATTTCATATATGAAATACCTAGATATAAAGCATATTATCATCAAAAACACGCTTCAAACAACAACATTCCTTGAACTCTTATCCATTTAGGAATTAAAACCTGCACTGAGAGAATGTGACATGTATGAATAAAAATGGCAACACAACACTTCAGGTCTGTGTACAATGGCAGGAATTTGATAATGACGTCTTAAGCTCTCTCTCTCTCTCTCTCTCTCTCTCTCCCCAGGACCGAAAGGATGACTTCACGAAAATTCCTTTATATATTCATAGAGAGAGAGAGAGAGAGAGAGAGAGAGAGAGAGAGATGCACTTAAAATTCTCCACCAGCGTATACTCTCCGGCTTCAATGGTCAATTGCATAATAGAGAATATAACCATGAAAGATTCTACAAAACCAAAGCATGTAGTTTAATCTCAAAAGGGAAAATCATCATTAGCTTACATGTCAAGGAACTTGAGTGATACAACGGTCATTAGTGAAACCTATTACTCTGAAAACAGGGACCTCGTTCAAAATAGAAAAAAGAAAAAAAGAACACAACACCAAGATGTGACGTATATATTTATAAAACTTTAATGAATAAACGGAGATATGTTCCAGATTAAAATTAGAACGTAGCCACTTACCGTCCACAACAAAAACGTTTGCAAGGTCCTATCACATTTGTTAGTGGTACATAGTTCGATTTTTTTATTGTTACGTACAAATAATCTTGTGTTCATCTCTCTCTCTCTCTCTCTCTCTCTCTCTCTCTCTCTCTCTCTCTCTCTTCTCTCTCCATGGGAATACTGGACGTAAAGATACCGCAAACGTGAGAAGGTATTCTAAAAATCTTATAATGGAGATCTGGCAGTTTGGTTGCAAAATAGCAACGCTTATCAATCTTATTAGGGGTCAACGTAACTCGCACAACCCTCCGTAAACAAAGAAACCAAATGGAATGTCCAGTGAAGTTGACTCATTCCACCATAGTCCATCACATAGCTAGTCTAATAACGACTTTCACTTACGGTAGCGCCACCAAAGCGCTCTCTCTCCTAATACACACATATACAGACACACACACACTAATTAGTGATTTCTTTTGTGCGTCTGAGACAATAACCAGTTTCCAGATCTCCCTATAAGATCAATGGAATTACAAAGCATATGTTGTATAGATATATTAGGCTACGTCTTGTCGATACCACTGTGAACTTTTAGAAGTCAAAACAGGAAAACTAAAAATACTCAAAATACGGTCTTCGCAGACTATACATATGCACACGGGAGAACCATATCAAAGCTTGAGCGGCTAGAAGGGAAATAAACAAGTAAAATATGTATTATTCTGCAATGCAAACAAATTCCAAACTTGTGAGATATTGACGATACTTCGAAAATAGAGATTCCGATGTTCAATAGACTCCAAAAGGCACATTCTGATCTCATGTCATTCATTACAGAAAAAGTTCTTCCCAAACTCGTAGTTTTCATACATTTTACAAGGCAGTTTTTTTCCCTTAAAAGGCAAAATATAAAATAAAGAAGCCCAATAATAAAATTACATTTAAAAACATGTTTTTTTTTTATTATTTTGCATCTTCAATATACAATATTTACATAATTTTCCCATTTACATATTTTCATGTTCACCAAAAAAGTTCATCAAATTTTACAAATCACTTTCATACGGTAAATTGAAAATAATTTTCACTATCTGATAAACTATACAGAAAAAAAAACACAAAGAAGCAAAATCCAAATCATCGATCACATTTTTTTTTTTCTTTTTAACCCAGGCCATATGAGACCGGCCTGTTATTTATGGTCTATAACCCCCAAACTTCATTCCTATGATGTGTGGGCCACAGCCCTTCTAAAACTTTTTCCCACAAACACTGGACCCACTGACATTACCATAATTTCTTAACGCATTCCAAGACGTCTCATCGGTAGACTGAAAACAGCCATGAAGAGAAAGAGAGACCCCGAAACAAGAACTTCCGAGAAAGTAAAGGAAATGATCCATGAGGTCATTCAGCGCTGAAACGAAAATTGGGAGTACAAAGGTTTGAAACGTGTAAACAAGAGGAAAAACCTGGCAGTTGCACAATGAAACAAATCTAATAATTATGAGAGGTTGGATATTAAAATGGGAAAGAGAATATGAATGGAGATATAGTAAAGGAAATGAAAGGGGTTACGGCTAGGGATCGAATAAACGCTGCTGTGAACCCTAAGTAATGCCTACAGTGCACCACGTGAGGTGCACTGACGGCTCACGAAAATGGAAAAAAGGGAGAGTAATCACTATAAGTTATTACGAACAATTTCGAAAATAACTCGAAAGGGGAGACGAACGTGTCTTCACGATGGACACTTGGGAAATAATGTGTTGAGTAAAAAATACTAAAAGCTATCTATCTATCTATCAGTACAAATTACGAGGGAGTATTCATGCTAACAATAGCAAAGGAAAATGAGGAAGCATTAAAGAGAAGGAGATAAAAAAAAGGCAACATCAGCCACACGTTAAAAAAATAAATATTTATGAGAAAATGCAAACTGGAAAAGGAAATAATCATCAAGTACAAAAATGAGTGAAAACGTTATATCCAGTAACGGGAAGATGATGAAAAAAATATACTGCCCATCATAAAACCGAGAAACAGGAAGAAAGTACCCATCAGAGGGGAAAAATGCCGATTTACGAAACAGTAGAATCATCATTAATAATAATATTTAACAAATCTATCGCCCATGGAATCCAGAAGCAGGGGGGAAGGAAATAACAATTCAGCCAAAGAGAGAACATGAAGGGGTAGCCTACACGAGATAGTATCCATCATAAAGTAGGGGGAGGAAAACGAACGAACCTGAATTACAAAAATAAAACTAGACATTCATCTTTAGGGAAAACACAGAGGGGATGACAAAAGTAGCCTATTCATCACAAAAGAGGAAAAAACACATTCCAATGATAACGCAAAGAAAAGGGAATTGTAATATTTCAAGAAAATATTTCCCTTCCCAAGCAAGGGGAACTTCCGGCCCCAAGATCCATTTGCCTTCCGGATTCTATAAAAGATAGAAATCGATTTCAAACGATTAAGCCTACAGTTGATCAATGTAATAACATCATTATGAATCCCAGTTTTGGATTATGAAATAAGTATTCGTCCTCCCTCGATATATCGACATTTTCTTCAAATCTAGCTGTGAGACGACGTGTACTAGACGAAATGAAGTTACTTCAAGGCCTAAGCTGAGCAGAAAAGATCAGAGGAATTATCCAAAAACCTACCAGTGAATACTGACAAAACAGTAACAGCAAAAAGAAAACTTTACGGTCGTTTATAAACGATTCAAAAGGCCCAGGATCCTCTGAATGATAAATGACTATGAAATAAATACCCATCTTTATGTTGGCATATTCCCCAAGAAGAAAAATCATACCTGAGAGAGAGAGAGAGAGAGAGAGAGAGAGAGAGAGAGAGAGAGAGAGAGAGAGAGTATTATTACCATACAGGAAGTAAACAAAGTGATAATCTTCAACCTAAGACTCACAAACACATCTGTTACTGGGTACAACAATAAACAGTAAGCGCGGTGTCGGCGAACTGCCTCAATACCTAGACTAATGCCTGGAATTTCCAAACGTTACACACCATCAATACTAAGATGTAAACATATAAAAACGTGTACCAAACATTCCCTCCACAAGCGATTCAACACATTCTTAATTAAAATACAATTTATTGAACACAGCAGGTAACGGTCCATATACATTCTGACAGCGCTAACTTTAATTTTTTTCTTACTCTCTAGAAAAAGAGACAGGGAGTTAACTTACGATGTGAGCGTAACGGATTTTAAAAGGTGTACACTGTAAGTGTTGTAAGTGTCAAACGGTTGTCGCAGGGGTATAAATTACCTTGTCGAGGCCACATCCAAAGTGGGTTTAGACTTTCCTAAAACTAGTCTTTTAAAAGTCATGATGTTAGTTCTGACTTAGGAACCGGATATGACGCCCCAGATCTAGTCTGAATGGCATTCTATGTCAAGATCGCAAAACTAACTCGTATCATACCAACGTCGTGTTGTAGAGCAGGCAAATCCGCAGGTTGGAAACAGGTTGCGAGCGAAAATGACATTGCACAAGCAACCTCAGCAGGGTAATGATACTTTAGTTGAGGGCTGAGAGACGCTGCTAATCACACGTTTAGATAACACGACAAGAGATTGGGTTACGACGGAAAGTGCTGCTAATTTGAAACTTTGCTTTGCAAGATTTCGCAAGAGCATATCTGGGTTCATACATACTCTACTCAGGATACTTGAATGCTCCTGAGTTTCATGTTTGAGGAATGGTCAGATATATGTTCCAAGTCTTCGTAACATTAAGGGGCACAAACACAAGTTATTCTATCCTGATTTTAGTTAGAGCAGTAGTCTATACTTGATGTGATCAATGACAACTGTAATGCAAGCACGAACTAACAACTCAACAACAAAATGCAAATATCCAAAAGTCGATGTTGTGGGTTTTAAGTCAGTCACGTGTTAACGTTAATATTTTAGGGTTCTACAGAGATGGCGACTTCTAGTGTCCACATTACTCACTCACCTAAGCCTAACACTTTTCTGAGAGGTTCATTTATTATTCAAAATGTAACATAAATTCAACCAACGTCTGTCTTACTGGACCACACTGGCATGAAATATGAATCCCCACTTTCCTGACGGCTTGGCCGTATTAAAAATCAACCCCCTATAACAAAAATATTAAAATATATCCGAAGGTGCTAAATTACATAACCATCACAGCAATAACTTAAGCTAGTCTGTATACACGATGAAAAAGAAAATGTACTTTGATAACGCTACTGTAATTTTTTGTTACATTCCTTAACGGTTAGCAATAATATTACGTTAACTGTTTTAACTGCTGTAATCATACCATTTTACAGCATTAAATATCATGTCTCCAAAATCAACCTCCAGTAGGCTTACTTCATATCCGTTCTTCGTGATCATATACAGCCAGTGACAGTATAAGCAGTGGTTTAAGATTATGCATATTGCACGAAGAAGAAAACAAAACTGATCTACAGCCACGAAATATATAAACAGGCTACTTACATTCCTGTGTTCATTTATATATAATATATATATATATATATATATATATATATATATATATATATATATGTACGTGTGTGGTGCAACATCAAAGATTCAAATCGCAGCCCGCAAACACGCCAACAAAATGGACACAGGACACGAGATCAAAAGACCTCAGTCAATCCATTAAGTGCGGAATGATGAACACGGCGGTTATCCTAGCATAACAGTACGTTCACTCATTCACGCACTCATCCATTCATGAGTCACTGAGGGCAAAGCAGAGCTGGCTGGTTGTGAGTCAGAACCACAACCGCCTGAACCAACCCTATCACACGTTATAAAATTCAAGATGATACAATTTTCTCACGGTTTACAAAGTTGTATTATTATTATTATTATTATTGTTGTTGTTGTTGATGCTAATTTTAAGAAATAATTAAAGCATGATTATCTTGTACAATAAATATGCCCAAAAAATTGCCGAGCAAGAAGTGTGCCATAAACTCTACCATCAAAGCAAAGAAATGTAACAAAAACCTGTGAAAGGCCATGGTAGCGAGCTTGTGGTATCTGGGTCACTATCAAAGGCGCAACCATTCAAATTTATTGAAAGAAACGGGGGTGGAGGGTGGGGGGGGATGGTTTTGCAACGGCAATAAACCCACTAAAGGGGCTTTAGATGTGCCAGAGCACTGACTTCCTCCTCCAAAAGGCTCAGGAGGTGCCTACAAAGACCAAAGCGCCATTTTATTATTATTATTTTTTTTAACAGATCAGAATGTGGGAGTGGAAGGTTAATGGATTCACCGCAAAACTCAGAAGGTACCGATTCAGAGGCAACATTTAAAAATTTGAAGGCATGGAGGAGGAGAGAGAGAGAGAGAGAGAGAGAGAGGCTCGTTTCAAAAAGATCCAAATTTCAAAGCTCAGAAGGCGCAAATGCGAACGCAATATTCAGAAGATACAAATGCAATGGCAATACTGCATCAAATAGCTAGGGAAGGGCAACTGAAAAACAAATACTATGGTATAACAAATATAACTGGAATGCTCCATCAAAGAGCTCTGGAGAGACGATTCCAAAGGAAATACCATCATAAACTTAACACGGAGGTACAGATGCTATGGCATCAATCCACCAATTTGCTCTTCAGGTCAATTTTAAACGCAATACATCCATCTCATAAACTCTGGAGTGCTTGGGAGATATAACTACATAAGGAAATGCAACACGCAAATAATGAGATACAGATGCAATGATAATACTCTGTTAAATACTAAGAGGTGCAACAATAAGAGCAATATATAAATGTACACACACATATCTATATATATATATATATAATATATATATAGTGTATATATATATATATATATATATATATATATATATATATATATATATAATATAATATATATATATATATATATATATATATATATATATATATATATATATATATATATACGTGTGTGATAAAACGTGAGCGGAATCGGTCAAGGCAATAATCCACAAAATAGTTCTTTCAAGTGTATATACTGTACTTGTGTGTATGAAAGCTGTGACTCATACATTCAGCGTAACCTTTCAAGTCAGATTAAAACTGATTATTGTGTGGCCAGGAGAGGGGAGTCTAACTCTGCAAATAAACACTTGGCATCAATGCCATTAATCAAAGCAGGTTCAGTACTGGGGTGCGAAACGACTCCACTAGTAAAGCAATCGGGGAAAAAGCCAAATTTCTCCCATAATGTACTATGGTACATAACAGCATACATGAATAGGTACAAAAGGGAAAGAGAATTAACGATATCTCTTTTCGAGAGAAAGAGAGCAACCTCGGCATCCTACCTATCAAGCCCATTCATCTCTTCACTCTTCAGCATGATGGTAGCGTTATCGGGGTGGGTGAGTGGAAGTATGGGTGAAGAGGAGAGAGAAGGCGGGGTAAAACTTGGACCAACGGGAGCGTGAGGGTCCCTTCACTTCCCGGATGAGAAGGCCCTTGTCCTGGTTCCTCCTATAACCCCCTAATTCAACAAGTCATGCGGAGCGGAGGAGTGGGAGATTTTCAATGATTACCTTTGTCGAAAAACGAGACAGAGATAGGAGTCAGGTATTGTGTGTTCATAGCCTACATAACACAAATGCAGCTTGTGTTCTCGACAATCTGTTGCTATATTTCCGATTCAACGCAATAGCGCCATGGTCGAAATCAAGGATGAAAGGAAGAACTATCTTACGAGTACAAAACCCCTTTTGTTAACTAATAATGACTCAAATTCCCTTGAAAAAAAAAAGACACTTGACGCGTTCATCTTATTACGAAAAGTGACAATACACGGAAATTCTAAGTCCTACGCCAGATTTTGTTTGATAATTCCGACTTGGCTGCCTTCCTTTTCGTATCAGATTTACTTAACCGATGATACTCGGTCCGTCCAAGTTACTAAAAACTAAAACTTTAACCACAACAATCAAGAACAATTTACTTCAGACACAATTCCTGAAGCATTTACAATAGAGGTCCTGCACGTGACACAATCGATGCTGGTCACACAACAGCGACCAACAGCATGAAAATATGTTCAGTTCAAGAGTGGAGACAAATTAACGTTATTTTGAACGCACTGTCAGAGACCAGTTGTGGTCCCCGGGAGCATAATCGACGCTACCAATCAAAATGTATACGGAACCATTTTACAGAATGCCCGCGAAACTGAATGGTAGTTGATGGATGATGGCGATTAAGCGTAAAAGCTGGGCCATTACCTTAATCAAGACTGCAGAGAACAAACGACTGCTGATAGCATGTACCCAATAGCACCAACATATTACTAAAAAAAAAAATTTTCCTATACTGATATATCCTTAACATTACCTATAAGAAAATGGATCTGGTGAAACCTTTTTCATTTCATATGCAACCACTGCTTTGGGGCAAGAATTGTAATCAAAATACAATTTATTACTGGAGACAAAGTTTAAAGATGTCCCTCGGAATATACAATTACACATTGACCTTAACTAAGCTTATACAATAGCTGTCATACGTAAGGCACGTTTTCTATGCTCTTTTTGCATCCCGATGTCGCTTTTTAAGTATCTAATAGCGGTGTCAAAATTGAAGTCGTCTATGTTCATAATCTTTCTTTAAGCATTCTTGTTTGTTTGTTTGTTTGTATGGTGTTTTTACGTTGCATGGAACCAGTGGTTATTCATCAACGGGACCAACGGCTTTACGTGACTTCCGAACCACGTCGAGAGTGAACTTCTATCACCAGAAATACACATCTCTCACTCCTCAATGGAATGGCCGAGAATCGAACCCATTACCACCGAGGTGGAACGCAAACACCATACCAACCACGACACTGAGGCGCTTCTTTAAGCATTCAAACAGCCTATATGAGAAGGTTACCCAGTATGTTCCCGCTGAAGGCAATTTATGTTAAGTCATGGGAAGCAAGGCATGATTCACTTGTACTAGAGATGAATGGAGCTTTGTGGAAATGAAAGCACAGGAAAGACATGCGCAGCGGAATTTAAGTCCCTTGCGTTGTACGGCGTTGGAGAAGCGGCAACGAGGCTGATCTTTTAATGATTAGTGAAAATCAATAACTATCGGTTCAGATTTCGGTTAGGCCTATGGCATATCTCGACTAACCTACCGTATTTTAGCCAAATATAAGGGAAAACTTTTTTTTTCGAACCAGCAACGTTTCAAGTTATTTTAACATATCTATAAAATGAATACTGTCAAGTGAATTTACTTAACTTATAGCATAAAAGCCAACCCATTGAGAAAATTCAGCTTTATAATAGCAAATAATTCGCCTTATGACATGAGCACTTGGTGGCAAGTAAACACAAGTTGGCAAGAGAAATCAAACATGCAGCACATCCTTAAGCTTGCAATTTCTCTTATACGGTTACTTCTTACCACATAAGGGTAAACTGAATAAAAAAGCATATCATTTTAACCACTCGGCCTCAGTCTACAAAACAAGACTATTCGCAAAAGTATGGCTCACCCAAGTCCAAAAGGTCACTTCTATCAACTACAATGTACGGTCAATACGCATCCACCAGCGATATCATATCCGATAGACAGATGGTCAGACAAACAGTCAAAATTTAGTTGTCAGCATTATGAAAAACTATAACGAATAACTTCGTTTCAGGGGGATAATAAACGCTCTACTAACATTACAGTTGCTATTTATTTTACAGCTATTTACCGATTAATGAATTGTGGCATATGAAACTTGCCCTGTGAAATTTACCTTAGCACGACATCAGTAACAAGCTTAGTATATACCGAAACTTCGAAAAAAATTATATTATAAGTGTTCCGACCCCTGGGACATTAGGTATGTGCTGTTCTGAAAATCAGACTCAGACCATGGTACCTCAGAATATACCGTTTTTTCCATGGTAAAACTTCGGATTCATAAAGATTGAGAATTCTTGTTCTTGAGGTAGATAGTAGTTTGTGGCCCACTTTTTCTTTTTTTTCTTTTTACTGTTTCATAAATGACAAACCAAATTTGAACAGCTATGCTGTGCCTCCTCGTCCAACAAACTTCATTTTATTGTTTTCTAAAAAGGAAGTCTAACCAGTGTCTGTAAATTAAACGTGGATTTCTCATTTCTATGGATGACGACGGAACGGGCAATTCAATACAACTACCCAACAACTATGGTCATCGATGACCATCCCATTATAGGAAATAGGCTAAGTATTTGGAAATGGGTGTCACTTCCGTCGGAACTGCTTGTCATCGGTGGACCGAATTGTTACGGTATCAGTATTCAAAATCGTATGCACTTTCCCCACCTTTATCCTTTCGAGGAGCAGACAATACATACTGCAATCAATTATAATTTGGTTATCACACAGACGCATCATACTTCACCCTGGATTGATATCAGTGACAAACGAACAGCCAGTTCCTTCCTTTGGCGGGAAAGTCGGGGCGGGGGGTGGGTTAGCTGGGAGGGGAACCCAATGTTGCGGAGCGGAAGCTGTGGGAGGGAACTTTGGGGAGGGGGGTAGGATGTGGCGGCATGAGAACTTTCTGAGGTTAATTGCAACTCTCTCTCTCTCTCTCTCTCTCTCTCTCTCTCTCTCTCTCTCTCTCTCTCTCTCTCTCTCTCTCTCTCTCTCTCTCTCTCTCTCCACTGTGGTAGAGCTGTAGATATATGAGTTCAAAGCATCAGTTTGTGTAGGCCACATCCGAGCCAGAACATCGACAAAATGAGAAAAGCAAGTTTGAAATGAGACAAAATGAGAAGACTTAACAGATACTAAGCAACTAAGTTCCAGCTCACAAGCTTTAAATTATCATCATCAGTAAAAATGTTCCATTAACCTTTGCGTTTTCTAGGAACTTCAAATCATCGACGAACAAACACTCCCCAAGCAAATGCACTCGACAGTACGACAAAACACCATTAAAAAGCGGAGTAAAAAAAAGTGTAACAACAACCCCGCCCGCTAAAAATCATCAATTTCCTGAGAAGGCAAACGGTGGAGAGCAGTGTGCGAGTAGCATAGATACGCACACACGCACGCACGCAGTGTAGCATTCCGACATGCACGACACACCTCAACACTCACATGAGCTACCCTCTCACTCAACACCCCACAACCCAGCCTCCCAAGGCCCGGCCACATCCTCCTTTGGACCCACTTCCTCAAAATTTTCTCCTAAGGCAAAGTTCCTGCCGCTGACATGGCGGTGCGTTTAAAGGTAAGAGCGCTCTTACAGTGTCCGGATCTTCTTCTAAACCAGCGACAACGGCAACAAACAGAGCTGAATAATCTTTTGACTTGCCTGCCTGTGCTTTACTCAGCAGTGTTGGCCAAAAGGGTGTCTCCTGACTTCTGAGGGACCCTGATACCCTAAGGTCGGTCGCCATGACGAGAAAGCAGACGTTAGATTAAGATTTATTGCTCATGGCCGTTTGCTGGCTAACAGATAACCACTGAGGTTCTAGTTCTACGTAAAGGTTTAATCACACAAGGTATAGTAATATCTCCTAAATAATGCACTGAAGGAAGACGCAAACAAAATCTCAATAACCAGATATAAAATCACCCACCTAAGACTGACATTAGTACTGTAATACATTATAATACTGTCAGTCTACCTTCAAGCAAGAAAACTGACCCGTCATAAAGTGCCACGAAATACCAGAATAGCTAGAAATCGTTATTAAACTGAATACATTATTGAAACCGTCTCTAGTTTCAAACATAAAAACTCAGACAATTTTATTCTTCGAGATTTCATACAATACTGTACTCCGCATTATTTTTTTTTTTCCCCTTAAAGAAATCACACATTGAGTGTCTATTCGCGCAAGTTGGTTTAGGGGGAAGATTTCATCCCTCACGGCTGACAAGTTACTGGAGTTGCCGCTGCTTTCACATTTCCATTCCACGTAAGGCTTTTAACGTACTAGGTCCAGGTGGTTATCGATGTACAAATTAGTGAGGTCTCTCGGACTATGAAATTAAGTTGCAATTAACTTGAAGCTCTCTCTCTCTCTCTCTCTCTTTACGACAATAATACTGCCAACACTTGAAAGGCTAGCTTACAATACACACCATCTACTGTGGAAACCAACACTAATTTATCGCACACACAGTACGCGACAAGTTCTGAGTCTGAGCGATACGATACCAAGAACAAACAAATAAGGCCAAGATTAGGACTCTTCCCACTGAATGAAAATCCTGTTCTTCTCGGTTATGAGACAAGAGGGGAAATTTTTGTCCTCATATTCCAAAAACCACTTTGTAGAAATATAAAACTTTTGCCAAAGGCCCAGCGCAGCGCTGGGACCTATGAGGCCATTCAGCGCAGAAAGGGAAATTGACTGTATGAAGGTTTGAAAGGTGTAACAAGAAGAAAACCCCGCCGCTACGCTGTGAAATAATTGTTAAAGAGGGTGGCAAGCCAGATGGAATTAAGAGAATACCAAAAAAAAAAAAAAAAAAACCTTTGTGATCGAGGTACGCACAGACGTCAGGTAAACAGTCACTCACTCTTTCAACAGAGCTACCAAGAACTATTAAAAGGATTTGTACAGTTACAAACTCTTCTTTTCCGTTGTTGGTGGTTTTACTTGCAAATTCAGTGTGGCCCATCAATAACTATAAACACGAATCTTCAAAAGTAAAAACCTAGTGAATTACATGTAAACGGAACTAATAGCAATGGCCCGGGGAGAAATTTCTCTCCCAACGTAAGGAACCACACCTTTCTTCATTTAACCGAGATCGTGTTAAGCCTAAGGGCTAACTAAAACGGATATCACGAACGATGATATTATGCAGAGTCAAACACACTCACACACACACACACACACACACACAAACACAAACTTGCTCAGACTATTAAAATTGGGTTAACTTTGTAAAGGATCATAGTTCCTTCCAACAGCCGACAGGGATCAACGCCACTAGCTTCATCCTTCCGAGAGAGAGAGAGAGAGAGAGAGAGAGAGAGAGAGAGAGAGAGAGAGAGAGCTGCATGCTTTGAGTTGCAACATGAGTTAGTCAAAAGTATAAGAAATAAACACACAGTCGCCTGTCATGAGCACCCAAACGCTAAGACACATTAAAATATATTTCTAACAAACATCGGTGACCATTTACGAAACGTTTGCAAAACAATTAACACCTGTTTATGGGAACCGATAACTGTACAATAAACAGGCCTACAAAATATCTAAGTCCACAGAAATTGGCTGCCAAAATAAAAATTTTTATTCAGTTGCAGTGACATTTTACACGCCGAAGCTTATTTAAACGTTTTTCCACCTCCCAGCAGTTTTCCTAGGAAGAACAATCTCTACTAAGTTCAAAAAAATCCTAACAAAACATCATCACGTATATCCTCTAAGGAAAATATTCACGCCAACTTAACTTCAAATAATACATCATTAGACAACTGAGGCTATCAAATATAAAAGAAGAGTATTTATCACACACACAACAAACTACAAAAAGCCTTAATATAGGCTAAGATGTAAATTCCAGGAAAACATAAGAGAACATTTATACATAGGATGTACGTAATCACTGCCCTAAATAAAGAGCGAAGAACATTGACAATCCCTTCGGTTCTACACAAATTAATACATATCGTATACGCAGTAAAACAAAGGTTAAACTAGATAAGAAAGTAAAGCATGAATATTAGGCAAGGCCAATCATCTTATATATTGTACAATGCACATTACACAAGAAGCGAAAACTTTAAACTCTACTGATGACAGCACACTAATCATGAAACCTTCATTGGAAACCAATTATAAATAATGGAGTATTACATCAAAATAAACATTAAATCAGGAGTTCATCATCCTAAAGTTAGCACTGGTCGCACTAACAAAAACATAACTTTCACGAAACTTCGATACAACTTGGACAACGTGCTGTCTTCCGAGTTTATTACAGGACACATACTAATAAGGGCCAAGGCTTATACTTCATCACTCTGTTTAACCATTTTCAACAGAACGCCTAAACTTCATCATAAGTGTCCTCACTGACAACACATTCACATCTAAAATGCTATTACTTTCTCTCTACCACATACACACATCCATACCAATTTATATTTTGTGCAAATATCTTAAAATAGATATTTCTGTGTTGTGTTACACAGGACAGAAAACGGTGCAAAATCTCAACTTTTGCCTTTGGATAAAACAACATACTGTCTCCTTGCTAAGGATTACCATAGCCACTTCTTTGTTGACACAGACTCTAAAAATAAGCTACAAGATGCTACGCAGGCCGTAATAAATATTAAGATCTTTCTGAGACGGCTCGACGCCATAGGCCTTAAGCCTAATCTCTAGGATCGTGACTTGAATAAGTTTCCTAGAATCTCACCATCCCAGTTGTCAACTTCGCCTAACTTAGGGTGTTGTTCTTCCTTATCTATCTTACAACAATGCCCAATTACAGAGGAAATTTGGTTCCTCGCTTTAAAAGAAAAATACGGTAATGATTATCACTACGGCGAACACTACCAAAGAATGTTTTTGATTCTAGAGGCCTAAATTGTATCAAGTCTCACACCGCAAAGTTTCCCTTCGCCTGAAAGATTCTAAAAACGCATGCATTTACACATTGCTTATATAAACATTACTGCTCCAATACTTATGGTGATGGTAGTCAATTTTATCATTAACCAACTAATTTTCAAGATGAGTCAGTTTTACCCTTTGCTGGGGTATTCACAGTCATACGCAAACAAAAGCCATTCATCGAAATCGACAAATGAGGAGTCGGTAGTCATGCGAATACACAGGTAATGGCATTATTACGTCAATAATCATAAATGACAGTGCCAATGAGGCGAATAACAATTAGGTCGTTCCAGACCAGGCACCCGATACTTGAGAAATCCTTATAAGGTATTCTATTAACACTGAATAGCCTTCGACGAAAGGGATACACACAGACTGTGAAAAAAGGGTTCACTGGGTAAGTCATCTCAGGAGAATGAATGGATGACCGTTAGTAAATGCCATAGGCAATACTGCAATGGAAAACAGACGGACAAAAACAAGCTGGAAATTTTTTTTCGCATTGCACCAACTCTGAGAGTTCAGTGTATGATCTCTATCACTGCACAATAAATGAACATAAAGAAAATTCCATGAAACAAAGTCCAAGATAACACAAGGTCAGAGAAAGATATGGTATTTGTCATAAGAGGCAGAGGTGCCAGGAACCGCAAGCTAGGAAGCATAATTGGTCAATGTAACCAGATTAGTTTTTTTGGTTAAAGAGCCACCCATTTTATTTCATATCATGCACTAGATTATACGTAATATTGAACATGCACTATCGGTGTGGCTATTACGAGCAAGGTGTTTTTTTTTTAATCGAACCAGCTGTTTAAGGGGCAAAAGCTGCCAAAACAAAAATAAAAATGAATATAAGAACCCATTAGGTTTTGAATTTTCACAAGTGAGAAAAGTTTCAGTAAAAAAAATAGAATTGGCAAAGTTCGAGAGAGAGAGAGAGAGAGAGAGAAGAGAGAGAGAGAGAGAGAGAGAGAGCTTATCTGATTTTCGGTTCCACCTTACCGGAGAAAGAGGGTTAGGGGGAAGGGGGGAGGTTACCTCGTCGAGGTTCTCCCAGAGAGATAGAGCTATAGTTACTGTGACTAGTTTTCAAGAGTCGTGCCTATTACTTCCTTCAAACTTTGCAAAAGCTATTTTCACTTTCCCATTCCTTTTCACATGGTATCTATGACCGGTCTTCAAAAGGCAATGGCACAGCGTCTGCGTTTCACTAGGTTTTGCAGTAAAATCTAAATACAATGCTATTAGCTACATCAGCACAAGCAACGACCTACTCAAAAGCAATAACACCAATATTATTCTGCTTGCATCGATCGCTTTTATCTTTGTTCATATTATTATCAAGACTGATGACAAACACCTCTACATATAACACCAAAATTATATAAATCTTCGGGCCTGAAATATAGTGCCACAAGACGCGACACACCTTTACAACCACCTTTCCTGAGAATATAGACACACGTCCCCAGACTGTTCAACATCCATGAGTCAGTTTTAAAATCTTGACAGCAACATGATAACCTCGACTACATTACAATACTGGGGACTCAGCATCAGGGTTTTAACTTCCTCGTACAGAAAGGGACAATCTTAGGTTAGTCTCACATCTAGGAACTAGCAAGAACACGACGCCGAGTCTGAACTTTTACTGTCAAAACACACACACATAGCGAGAGAGAGAGAGAGAGAGAGAGAGAGAGAGAGAGAGAGAGAGAGAGAGAGAGAGAATCAACGGTCTCCAAGGCGTAGAAAATTCTCATTCCAACCGACCGGAGGATTCACCAATTCGGCATACAAATAGAGGTTGGTACGTATCAACGGAAGTCCGAGTCTCCCGCTGCTCGTAAATTCATTCAAACAAATTTAATTAACCTACTCCTTTTAAAGGCTATGAAAAGCACATTACTTTCCAGAGAAAAAGACCTAACCTGAAGCAAAGCCTGATACCTAAGCAGCTGCTGCTGCCTTCTCCCATCTCTTGGAGGCATAAGGAGATGCCGAGAAGAGATGGAGAGCCCTGACCCACAAACCTTCACTCCCGTCCCCCAAACACTTTCCGCCCTCAACAGCACCCCACAATCTAAGGCAAGCCTCAACATTCCTCTCTCTCTCTCTCTCTCTCTCTCTCTCTCTCTCAAACCGGTTGGCTGATATGTCAAACGAAGCATGATGTACTTCGGCAACTTGAAAAAGAGATGTCATTGACTCCAGAAGCACAATTTCATTTGTCAAAAGTTATTCTTTCCGAACACGAGAAAGAGAGAGCGGCCACGTCATGACTCAGCTATGCACTACACAGGCGCAACCTTCTACGAACTTGTAAACAAATATAAACAACCGCCTCCCATGTAAACTAAGAACATCCAGCATTCAATTAAAGTAATCAACGTTTGGAGTTCGGATAGAAACCGTGAATGACGGAATTTTAGCCTAAAATTAGATGGATATCGCATTACAGAAAAATGCCGTATATAGCTACAAACAGTAAGATGGACAAGTTACAAGTGAATTGACTCTTTCAAGATTCTTCTTACTAATATAAAACAACATGCACGGGAAAAATGTCAATGGTCTCGATAACAAGAATTATGACTTACCGAAGAAATAAATATTTCTACTGCATGAAACGGAAACAGGTACCCTAAGTACTGCATGTACCTGATTATTATAGTGGTTTGATTAGCTGATAAACAGGCTTCTTATTCCTTGTAAATTAAGGAATTTGCCATCCTATAGTATAAAGGTTAATACAACAGCCACGAGCAATCAAAATATACTTCTTTTGAGAATGATATCACTACTGTGTTAGTTATCACTCTAGTAGTTCAGTCAGAACAAATACATATAGGCTTAAATGAAAGCCTCAGATTCTAAAATATCTTTCCCCGACCCAAACATAGCTATTAGGCCTAAAATCCCAAGACATCCCATTTATACCATTCAAGACAAATCTTGAATTACGGGTAGGGCAATAAATGTCCAAAATATGGACGGACGACATTTCCTCCTTACTTATAGGATTAGCGCGAATGGTCTGCTACCCTAAGTACGATTTTAAACATTACCATATATATACCAGGGTCGAGATAGTACTTTTGAAAGAAGTGTTATTTGTGATTCATAAAGTTTCGATGACTAATTCAACTCCCAAGACAACATCTAAAGTATGTATCAGGGCTTTTAACTTACCATAACAAGCTGACCTTTTACTGTCACTATAGTAACTTATAGAAGCAATATAAGATTCACAGCAGAAGACAGACTCCAAAATAACGTAACCTATAATTAACTTGAGCTCGCTGGCATTACTATAGTCTTCTTCACAAAACATTAAATCTTTGGTTAGAAAAATGGTAAAAAGTAAATAACAATGGTTACAAAAAGGCTAAAATCATATTTAGAGGTAAAAAAATGTTAAAATCATATTTAGAGGTCAAACAAAAATTTAACCTTGGCCAAAACTATATACTAAATATATAACGATAGACAGATACACACACACACACATATATATATATGTATATATATATATATATTATAATATATATATATATATATATTATTATAATGGCGCACTATTTTGCTTCAAGCTGTATTATTATTATTATTATTATATTAACACTATCAAAGTAGAAACTAGGCATACAGTGGAGGACGGAAGAGCAGAGCAGGTTAATCATGGTAGATCAAATCTTTCTCCACCAAAATCATCCTGACAATGCCGTTATTATCCACGGCATGTCATGGGAATAAAGCATTAGCATGACAATTTCCTCGTAGTATGATGGGGTTTTGATATGAGGAACTCCAGGGACACAAATGTTAAATCAATGAATAAAAAACCTTGGCGATTGACAAGTTTCCGAAACAATTAACAACATGAAAACAGAAAAATAGATAGTAAAAAAAAGATATATAAACTATAAATGAAGTCAACGTAATCTTTTATTTTGTTTCATTTCATGTGATTGTCTTATTATTGCTAGGAAGGTAAAGGGTATTACTAAATCAATACGAAACATATTTACACTACAGCATGGTAACAAGCTCAGAGAGAGAGAGAGAGAGAGAGACTCCACTTGAAACAACCAAGTCCGCGAACGCGCGTGCGCACATCCTTACGACCATCAACATCGTTAATTCCGGAAGTAAGTGTTCTTTAATGAAGCCAATGACCTTAACTTGGGTTATTCACTACCAATAACAGGAAGAACTGTAATGGCCCAATTACATTAGGAAGAGAAAGAATGCCTCTGAGAATGACAGAATACAAACCTTACCTAAAAATGGTATAACAATTTACAAATACATAAAAACAAAAATCAATTTCATCCAATAAAAATGTGATCCTTCAGACCTTATCCAACGATTTTCCACAACCCAACACAAGGCATGACTTAAGAGTATGGCACCATAGTTGTGTAAATCATTAGACAAGCTACTCATCACCTGTTCCGTTCGTCTAAGGATTAATGAAGCCTCTCAATTTGCGTGACAGGTTTAAATGGCGAGGACTCACTAAAGCACATTATGCCGAATATAAAAATGACATAACTATGATTAAAGCCCTCGACTAGAAACAGCATTATAAGAAATCTTAAACATGAGCTCCTGGGAACAAGGGTGTCAGGATATAAAGCTCTGAAACACGAAGCAACTTTTAATCTCCATCTTCCTGCCATGCAAGACGCTGCACACAGCGTTCAACTTCCTGCACAGAGTGTCAAAGCAATCAAACTACAGATAGTACAGGCTCTGCAGGCGGTGGTCGACACTCGAGCAGACTTTTCAAGTTTAATCGTCTGCCATTAACAAGATACTACTGACCGCCTGTGTCTTGACTGTATGGCGACTGCTGCAATTGGCTTCTGTACGATCAGAATATAAAGGTATAAGTTTTCTAGTGTAGCTATGAACTTTACAAACTTACTTATTTTGGTAAGCTGCCTCTTCAAGCTAAACTTATATTCACTCCAAGAGCTCTCAATTAGTCATGACTTAACTGCAAAAATAAAAGAATATAACTAGGAAAACGATAAAATTCGGTCCTTCAACGCCTGAACAAATACGACAGCAAGGAATCCTACACATTGTGAAGAAAATTTAATATTTCACATTCAATGACCAAAAAGCCAACATACTGCGAGCCAGTATTTCCGGTATATGGCACACACATCACCAGCTCCACCGCCAAACTGTCCTACCTTATTCCTTAGAAATGGCGCGACTACTGCGAAGTGCGATCACGACTCATGCTAACACAAAACTGTTACAAACCTGACAGGAAACATGAAATTAAAATGACCTTTTAACGCAAACGTGGTAGGCCTACCTGGCTACAGGGGATTTCTGATCTTGAATACTCTCTCTCACGCAAACACTTCTTGGTTAATGACTCCGGAAGCAATGCGGCCATTGCAGACTATCAATAACATTAACCTCGATAGCCGACTATTTATCTCGCTACACGACCCACATTTTATCAATACCCTGGTAAACGTTTGACACAGCACCCAACTATAGTGTATGACAATAAACTGTTAATACCACTATAGCTATCAAGCAAGCTTGTCAACACAAGTAATCACAAAATGGGTCTACAAAACAGCACTAAAGTTTTACATGAGAGGTCCTCCGATGCCTACACATCGTACCGACGTTGTAAAACCTTTTTTTTACATTACGCTACGTAAAGGAACATGGCCCTCAATCCAACTGTAACCCGGATGTTACTTGTAGATGACCGTAAGCTTACAATGCAAATGTTCCCCAAGTTTCTACATTGATTCAGGCAGTAATATTGTATGGCTGTTAAATGATCCGGATGACAATCTATAGATTTCCAGATAAAAATCTTGAATAACACTATAGGTCTAGGTGATTGTTCTTTTACCCATCAGGTTATAAAAGATTTTCTCCCAGAACAAAAACAACGAATACTCGACGCTTTCACAAGGGTGTTTAACAAAACCGGTTGAACAGGCAAACTGTTCAGGTAAATTTTCGGGTCCCAACCTAAATTCACGCATCTGAATAGAAACTTCCTGAGGGACAGCGGATGAAAATTAACAATAGGCCTAGCGGGTTTTGTGGCATAATGGTCTTGAAATGAAAAGCATTACTCTGGCCCTTCAACTTAGTTGGCAGTTTATCTTACACACCCTTCAAGAAATGTCACGTTGAAGTGTCTTCTTGACCTGTTTTTAATTACGGAAACTTCCCATAATTAATCAGAATCAAAATTGCATTACTATGAAGGTAAGCTGAAACTCACATTGAGCTAGGTTTTCTCACCTGTATATGTACACAAGGAATTATGTGCGACTAATTCTAACACTGTCCTACGGAAACTATGGCTCTTCATTTAAGTTAAACCATTTCTAAAATTGGATCAAACTTCTTCATTACTGTAGCTGATGGCGTTACATCTAGCTTACTCTCATATATATATTTCTGTTAATTATGTTACTGCCCAGTCAGTGTTGACGGCGTGATATCCTCTTTTCTCACTTACCATTCATTCATCATCTAGAGTGGGCTTTTCTGCATGTACTATCAGTTTTGTCCTGGACGGCTTATTTCAAGTTTATACCCTAGGCTTCTCTTTCATTTACATCACCTGTTCTGATGAAAATTTAATGAAAACGATCGTGAAAACTTTCTAGGTGTTCTTGGCGTGACGAGAATTACCGTACCACAAGTGCCTTTCTTCATCGCGGTTACTTAATCTACAATGGCCTTAGCCGTTCTTGTTGGGATGATTACTTAGTGGAGGGAGGGGGGAGGGTTCTAGTTTTTTACACCCTTCTCGACATGAGTGAACCAACTCTAATGTATCTAAACATCGGTACCGCCTAATTACTTTCCACGCACACCTGGTTTTAGTGCAGTCTCGCCCTGTAAAGCCGAAGAAACATTCATGAGGTCAACTGTAATCAGTTTCTTTTGTGGTAACGCTAAAATTTTGGATTTTCTGGAAGGGTTGGTGCTTCTTTCCAGTAAGCTCTGGAATTCGTTTCCAGGTTCGGTTTCCCTGACTGTCAACCTTCAAGAGGCGAATCTAGCCCTTCTTTAGAGATTAACCCTCATCACGTTTCTTATCACTTCTTTATCTTGCGTTCGTCATACCTGGACGAAATGGCTTTTCGTAAGTCAGATGAGAGAGCATTTGAACACTACACCACGACTAAAAACAAAATACCGCCTGAAGTGAAGATCATACAAGAAGAAAGCAAATTTAAAAAGAACTAAAGACTCTTCTATTCTGCAGGAGCTACGACACTGATGAGAAAACACTAAAAGACAATTGTAAAATATAAGAAGCAACTTATTTAGAAAACGTGCAAGGGCCTGCCAGATAGGGAATCATCCCGTGGAGGGTTGTACATAAAACCAAACAAATGAAAAATATGTCCTTACAATCCACCGTTTCCAAAGCTCATTTACTAAAATTTTCCCTTGCTAATTATCAATACATTTTTTTTTAAATTTGCGATTTACAAATTCACTTCAATAACTCACGTAATTGTAACGCTCCGAGTCCAACGGAAAACTTTTACATTTCACATAGGATCATACAGCCCATTACAAGGAACTTTAAGGTTTTATCACTGAACCATCAAAATCTCTGCTTAGAGCAGAAACGCGATTTGAAGAGTTGCAGAACCAACACTCAACCTCTTATGATAGAGAATTCATGTTTTCATGCTCACCAAAATACTCTGGTTTAAACATCTTTGTAGTATCCAATATAAAGTATATCACAACAACACGATTTCCTTTCAAACAAAAACTGAATTGCTATTCTTCATAAATTATACGTATGAACTTTTAAATATAAACAGATCATCTAAATTAGGCTTATATTAGATAGCATATCATAAGAAGGTCATAAACAACAGTGCCACATCTCTGTTTGTTCTGGTTGTAGGCCTACTGACTCTTAACATGACGTCATCCCATATTCAATAACATAGAAATGTGTACTTAGCTGTGTTGATTTTGGCTGTCAAAGAAATATACATCACAGTCACTTTCTTTCTGGGTTCGTGCCATGTAGTGTTAAGTATCAAAAAGTGTGAGAATCCCGAGAATATCTTGCAACGCATAATGATAAATATAACTACCCTGACTGCCTTTTAGGGTTGGTAAACAGTTGACAATGCAGCCATCAATTTAAGTTAAGCATTTAATCAACTGATATCTAAGAAATGGTCGTTCCATTACAATACCCTTTTGATACAAAGTAGTCTTAATGTACTGTGCATTGTACTTCTCAAAATCAACGAGCTAATCACATACCGCAAAGGTCTATCATGAGCAATATTTTTGACAACATTCTCTCTCTCTCTCTCTCTCTCTCTATCTCTCTCTCTCTCTCACACACACACAATTTTGGCTGTTCATAAACTGGGATTCGCAACTCATCAGAGAGAGAGAGAGAGAGAGAGAGAGAGAGAGAGAGAGAGAGAGAGAGAGAGAGAGAGAGAGAGAGAGAGAGAGAAATTCTGATTAAATGAATCATGAGCAAGCCAAAGGTCACAGGCAGCAGGTAAAGCTAAAGCCAGCCACAACTCGCAGCTGCGTTCGACCTGGTTTTAATCTCCCTCACCCCAGCGAGGCAGACCCGACAAACACCTCTATAGACCTTGCCTCTCATCAAGGGTAAGCAGTCCTTCGTGGGCTATTATAAACCCAAAACTGATGTATGGAAAACAGAATAAAGATTAGGAAGATATTGGAAATCGTGTCGCAGCCGTAAGCAAACAATGAGATTACTAAAAACGAAACTTTGCCAGCTCTACCCCTTGACCGAGCCTAAAGGCCTAAAAAATACTTTACAACAGAAATTCAACATTTTGGCTACTCTTTTATTTTAATGACGGGATTTTTTACCAGAAATCAGCATGGGTTTCCGAGTGGACAAATTCTGTACTACCACTGTTTAGGCCTAGGCCTAGGCTTAGGCTTTAGGGGAGGGGAGAGAAACTATAAAGGCCTGGCCTACGCTATTTCATTTTACTTTCTAGCTCCTGTTGACTATACAGGAATCAAAATATAAAAATCTACAAAAATCACTTAATATTACTATTTGCTGTGGGCTTCGACTTTTGGTTAGACTTGGCAGAGCGGCTTTTTTGCCTTGGTGACTATTTAGCCTTGCACAAACTCCGCCGCACCATATTTTATTGAAATTCTTACCGTTTATATCGAGGTTTGGAGTCGAGGACATCATCATGGCTATTACTCCTCCACATGATGTCAAATAGAGCATGAGGTGGTACAATCGAAGAGATTCATAACAAGGTGTGATCAGTCTGTATAAAGAAACTTTTCAAGACGCAAAATTTCCCTTTAGTCACATTGCGCTACACTTTTCAATCACTCCATTGTACACGAAATTCTCCAAACACTTGAAATACGTTATATCCTTCAGGTGGCTCCTCTCGCTGCTTCCTTTCGAAAGGTTCTCTCTCTTTCTCGCTCGTTCTAACAACACTGACACAGACACCCAAAGTGATTTGAACTCCACCCAAATATTTATCCCTTTTATTCGACGATAAAAGAGAGGCTTGATTTGTTCAGTACCTGGATTCACAGCTACAAGCACCACTTCGTCACTCAATGGAAATTTTTAACTATAGATGTCACAGTAACAGCATTTTTGGGGGTACGAAATTTACCAAAATTTTTGACGGGATTATACCTTCACTGTCAAAGTTTCTACTGAGCCTCGTTTATTTGTCCAGTATCGAAACTTGTTTCCTGTTCCTACGTAGTTTTCGTACACCTGATAATCTAACAAATTGGTGTTATATTTCAAGCTTTCGTATTTGCTGTAATTGTATATCATGTATAGTTATACAGCAAAGTATTTAAATTAACAGTTTAATCCACTAAGGTGAATTTTAAAGTATTAGAAAACTCTCTTCGTACGGCTGGCAAGGAACTGCACAGTTTGGCAGCATGTCATTAGAGACGAGGGTTCCTTGCTCTTATATCAACCACCTCCCATCGCTCCTCTTTCATACATTCTTCCGTTTTCTTCTATTCACGGGAGGGCAAACTAACTTATTCTGGTTTAGTATACCTGACTAAGGTATTTCAGATTTAGAGATGGATGTTACAGAAGTAAAAAAGCAGTTCTTTGGAAAATTTATAAAATATACATAAGTTTTATTAAGCGCGCACACACACATATACATACATTTATTACTATCAGGAACTCATTAAAACTGCATGGCATCTAGCGGAGGTGTTCATTAAAAAAAAAAAAAAAAAAAAGTTACAAGCTATCCAGGGGTAACAGTCCTCATTGCCAAGTATCCAGTTTCAACAAGGCCTTGTTAGTAAATGCATTAATGCACAGAAAAATTGTGTAGTTAGAAATTTAAGAAATCAAAATATCGTACTAATAAAAATATATAAGTAGATAAAATATATTTTATAACGGTTGTATGACCTTAAAGGCTGCGGAACAGGCTGCTCATTTTCAGTAGAGGCAAAAAAAAAAAAAAAGTCTTATAGTAAATTTCAAACTGTTTTATTGCACCCAAACTAAGTACAGTGTAAAAACGCGGTATCTCAGATAAAACTTAAGACGTAATTATCTTTCCATAGACAAGACGGGAGAGGGAAAATGCAGACACAGTAATATAAGTTAGTATCTTACATATTGGTTCATTCAAGTCATAATGATGGAATGTTTCATAAAAGTTAAGGCAGAGATTAACGTTGGTATATAGAACTACTTCAATTGCGAAACAAAACCAATTGTCTAAAACAAGAGAATGTATACCAGAGATATCGATGTTGGATCCGTTTTTTATGACAATTGTTATCCTACTGAATACAATACGAAAGGTAAGTGACGATAATCTTCTCTTTCATCTTATAGAATTGTTATGCGCCATATGGAAAAGTATAGAAAGCTGCAAGGGAGATGATTAGAGGATTGTATTCCCTAATGGTTTAATAATGAACCTACCTGAAAGAAAGAAAGGCGAGCGTGGTAGTCGGTGTGTAGAGGTGGAAGAATGCAGGCAAAAAAGCCACCGGACCAAGGCTACTCACAGTACCCACAGTATTACTCCATGATATGTATGTATGTATGTATACGTTTGCATGTGTGTTTGAAGTTTAACCTATAATATATAATATATATATATATATATATATATATATATATTCTCCAAATATATATATATATATATATATATATATATATATATATAGAGAGAGATAATACAGAGAGAGAGAGAGAGAGAGAGAGAGAGAGAGAGCGAGAGAGAGAGAGAGTGAGAGAGAGGAGAGAGAGACGAGAGAGAGAGAGAGAGAGAGAGTCTGTAAATAAGTATAGTTCACTTGCAACTATAGTACTGGCAACTAAACAACAATAACAAAATCAAGTATTTCCTCATCAAGGTTTGCAATGTGTGTGTGTGTGTGTTTGTAGAGAGAGAGAGAGAGAGAGAGAGAGAGAGAGAGAGAGAGAGAGAGAGAGAGAGACTGGCAAGACGAAATAAACAAAATCTAGCTCAATCACAGAAGAAACACGATATCGAAAGAAAACCCACCGGATTTTCCTCCCAAGTTCCAGAGAAGAGCATTTCAAATACTTTGATAACTTCCTAGATTGAAAAAGGATGGGGGAGTTCCATTAAAGCCATGAAACGCGACACCTAAAAATGGGCCTTGGAAAGGGGAGTTCAACGAGTGGCGTGAAACAGTAAACCTTAAAACTTACTTCGAAAGAAACAACCGTAGATAAAAGACGCATGATTTTCACTCCTCACCATCTAGTACATCCTGGTTCGATACCATTCCTCGATGAAAATTCATGCAGGTTGTACACTACACGCCAAGCCAGAATTACAGGATACAGAAACCTGAACCAACAACTAGGCCAAGTAAGAGGCAGACAAAAAGGAGGAACAGAATTCGGTTATGAATGTACGAACATAAGAACAAACACTTATGATACCAATGCACATACATCAATATACCTTAAAAAGTGTTTAATGTCAAAACACAAACACACGTATCAACACATGCGCTGCTGGTTAAAATACAATGGAACTTCGTAGAGAAGTGCTTAAGTATAGAAACACTATACATAGTACACAGGGCACATCAGACAACTGACTTGCGAGTTACCTAGAGGTGAAAGTTGTGCAATATGATTTAAGATCTACGAACTTATAATTGCAAAGTTTTCATACTTGTGAATTGCGGAGAAAAGTGAAACATATGTTCAAGCGTATTTATTGACTGCGTAATCTATTGTTACAACAATGACTTAAGATTATTAAAACAATCAACTACAATGACAAGATATTATAATTAGATTATAAACACTTCAACCAATAATAATTTCAATATACTGCGAACATTACCGGCGTGACTTGTCAGCGACCAAATGAGTCCTCTCACACTACATATTAATGATTTTGTAATATAGTCTAGAATAAAAAAAATCATGAAAGCTCACAATATAAAATCACGACTTTAATTTAATTTAGGAGGTAAAGAAGGTGAAATGACAAAAGTCTGCTGAGAAATTTTTGCCGTCTTCAAACCATGAGGAACAACCTCTCCAAATTCCTTCAGTCCACTAGCCTGCAAGTACTGATGTTATCAACATTCATTCTAGTTTCTTTCGAGTTCTTCCTAAGCAAATCCTATCAGTAAAGACAGTCTTTCTTAAATCTGTAGATTTTTTTGTGGGTATAGACATTTACAACTTTCGTACTAATGTTTTTGAGATTGTCAATTTACATACGATGACGTTAACGACATTCATTCATTAGCATTTAGTAATGTCGTTTTGCAAAGGGTGTTTGTTTCAGATACTCATTCTAAAGGAAATTAATTTGAAATATTACAAGAGTTACGGCTAAAAATCGCCCATTTGCAAACTAATGTGACTGTCACTCGGCAAGTTCCGCTGCTAAAATTCTTGATTCGCCATGAAAATTTTTGCCACTGTCATTCTGCGTAGCTGGTGCCTTTCACCTCTTTTCAGAGGAAAAGGACGCCCTTCCATGGCGGCGACGAGCCAACCTTCACGGACTGGCAACTGCGCAAAAACACGCAATCAACGAAATTATTTATCCTTTTCATGGGTAGTGACTTCCGGTCCCAGTCGTCATTACAACAGAAAGATCAAATTACGGTTCATATTAGGCCACTGGTAGGTTGGCCAAGCTTACCTTTTTCTGCCTTTTTACTGAATGAAAACCACTGAATGAGAATCATATTAGGCTCAAGGAAGCTACCAGTTTTGTTTCCGTTATGTCGAACAAAAAACTGTGAAAGACATTATAAAGACTATGTCTAATTTACATTTAAAAACTCTCTGGAACTTTTCAAAATAAAATCAGTGAAGCTGACTAGCAACATTATTAATTATCCATAGTAAAACTTGATTGATTTTATTTTAGAAAAACAACTGCAAACCGACTTGAAAACCATAAGGCAGGTAACTGAAGCATATTCACATAAATTCCATTTGCACTGATATTTGCTGCTCGGTGTTCACAGCGATAATATATTTATGCGAGGGTGAAAAAGCACGAAATATGACATTGAAAACATACTCAAGTCTGTTGTTGGAAACTAAGGAAAGAAAAAAATTATTAAAATGGTTAACCATTGACTTCCAACGCAATAAATGTCGCATATGTACGAGTATGTGCACAAAAACAGATATATGTATATTTGTATCTGACTATAGTCCTAAAAGGTCAACTCATGACACCAATATAATACAGTCATTGGTTTGCCATTAACCTAGGGATTAACTTCACTCGATATACAATTAAGCTTCAATTTAAATTTTCAATCTCCTACAATTCATTGGCGCATGTACACATATACGTGTGAGAATATTTGAATAAAATAACACTCTCTCTCTCTCTCTCTCTCTTTATTATGTATATATATATATATATATATATATATATATATATATATATATATATATATATATATATATATATATATATATAAGTAAGAAGTTGTCAGTAGCAAACGAAGCTTAAATTTGATCAAATTATCGACTGAACATTTACATCATTGCGAATTTATCGCATGCACACGAACACACACACACACACATATATATGTATATATATATGATATATTATATATATATATATATATATATATATATATGTATGTATGTATATATCTATATATACAGCAGAAGCCTACATTCTCTGTCAATATAACTTTTCACATTAGGCTGTAACGTTCCCGAAAGATCTAAATAAAACCTCTTCAAGAAGAACAGACTGGAGAAAATCAGAGTGAACTATGTCGTCATCGCTGGTAAAAGCAATCTTAAAACTTTCCAAAAAATTTCCGACCTCGTAATTCCTCGGGTAACTTTCCCGATAAAGCTTGATTATTCCGTGAACGTCGGCACTTAGAAAGATCATCTTTTATGAGTTGTTAGCAACAACAGCGTAGGCAACTAGCGGACATTTTGGAATTACTGCATCATTTCTGAGACCTCCACTCACATCAACGTCTCTTTTCAGGGCGAAACGGGGAAATGAATTCTACGGAAAACCGACGTATGTGTCGGCAGAATGAATTTCTGTAGCCTGAATCAGCACTAGATAAACTACTGGGCAAATGGAAAACGTTCTGATCAAGGTACGCCAGAAATTAAAACGTGGTCTCTTCTCTCTCTCTCTCTCTCTCGCTCTCTCTCTCTCTCTACTCTCTCTCTCTATCTATCGGTCAGGGGTTTTTGCTGGAACGTAGAGATTTATATTTTCTATTATTATTTTTTTTTTGCGCACGCGCGTGGAGGAGGGTGAGAGTTAACAGTAAACTGGGCGTGCTTTGGAATATAAGCTTCCGCTTCGCGTCCTACTGTGTTTTCGTATTTTGAAGCTCTTCGGAATCGTCCAAGTTATTCAAGGTCAAATTCCGGAAAAAGGTAAGAATATGAGGTAATGTTTTATTTCTAAAATCTCAAGTAAGGTCTACGGATCAGCCAATTTAGTGGAGAAGTGCATCTAGCTCTATATATATATATTTACATATATATATATATATATATATATATATATATATATATAGATATATATATATATATACACAGCAGCAGTTACCAATACAGATGAATTTGACAAATAAATGAATAAATGTGATGTAGCCCCACTAAAACTTACTATCACCCGATTTCTGGGTCTGGAATCTAATTTTTTCATTTGCATTAAGTCAATTTAGTCCATAATTTTCGTCTTCTCTTATAAACTTCAACAAACTTAAACATACCATATTAACTAGGCTGAGGTATCTTAACTTAACACAAGACTATTCAGAATCTAAGTCTATCCTAACGGGTCGCAGTTTTACGGGCTAAAAAGTACATAAAACCTCATAAGATGCAGAGACCCTTTCCAGGTGAATGAGACACGCAAACCTTTCACTGGAGTAAGAGGGTAACTGGTCTTAGTTAAACGGGTGAAGCTGAAATGTATATGATCTTGGCAAAGGGAAGGACTATACTATAGTCTCTATGAACTCATTTACAGGGGAAACGTCCATCTTCATTCACCCTAGGCGGCTACTGGGTGAGGACAGTCCACAATCTAAAGGATGGCCATGAAGACTGGATTTTAAAGAAAAATAATTTTAATGACTTGAAACAATGAACGGGACACGCGAGTCCACTCCTATCATGCAAATGTTAAAAAGTATTTTGGGACAAGACGAGAAATAGCAGGAATGCTATCCAATATATCAAAAAACTTTAAACCACCTTCGAGTCTATATAGACACCTCAAAAAGTCAGAAGACTACGAACAAAACTTTGCACCAGAACTTAAATTAATTACAGTTAAAAGATACACACATGAAACAATAGCTTTCCCCGCAAGAAAAATGAATGAGAAGACTGACTTATTTATTTTCAAATCTTCGCCCTAATCTATCTGTTTGAAATATTCTATGTTATTTCACTCTTGATTAGCACTGCAACGATCAATAAGGTTTAAATCAATTTCCCTACTAAAACAACGTCGTTGTTCAACTGTTTTAGTCTATAGTCTCTATATGTACATCTTCAATTAGTTAGTATGACGTAACTCTTTATTCTCGTTAAGACGGCATGGTAAATTAAATCCCCCAGGTTCATTAACTCCCAGTATTTCACGCCCACTCGTGTGCTCATTAACTTGCTGTACTTCATGTAAGATTTTCTGTTCGTTAGGGTAGGTTTCTCAACTTAAGCGGATTGGCCTTTCGTCAGCGTGAATTTGTAAGTCTCTACTTTTTTTTTCCAGAACCTAACCGGTGACAAGTTAAGTATATCCCTTTTACACACACACACACAAATATATATATATATATATATATATATATATATATATATATATATATATATATATATATATATATATATTGTTTAACGAAATGGTGACGTTAATTTGTATCAATTGCATAATCCATGCTCAGTAAAGTATGATATCTGATATGCTCTAAGTCTTATTTTTTTTTATTATGAATCATGAGCACCTCAGAAGTGGAAAATAGTTCCCCATTAAAACTAAAATGAGATATTTACCGTTCTTATCACAAGATCATGTGCTTGAACAATTTTCCTTTCCAAACCCGTTAGGGAAGGCAACGAACCGGAGGAAAAAAAATATATATGGCGGCTCACTGTAACAAAACATACACGGTGACAGTTACTTAAGCATGACAGTGATTGAGGTTTTTGAAGATGATGAACTCTCTCTCTCTCTCTCTCCTCTCTCTCTCTCTCTCTCTCTCTCTCTTTATGCACAACCGTCTCCAACAAAACCCATCATCATAGCACTATTGTGAAGTATCTCTTTGAAGACTACGTCCAACGCTGTAACTTAGGAATTTCCATAAAGACAATACTCGTTCGTTTTCCGATATATTTTCGCATCCTATAACATAAGAAAGATTTGACAGCATGTCCCTTGAGGAATGCATATAAAAATGAAGAAAAATCGCGGATGTCAATATCTCTATACATGTGGAGGATGTTAATGAATATACCCTAACTGCAGATTGCAAGCTTTAAATTCAAATACTCTCATAAACACGCGGAGACTATCACATTTTTTCAATGCGAATATTTGTGTACATAAAAGTATACGGAATCAATTCATATTTCTAAATAAAAAAAAAAGAGCATAACCCTCAAATGAATACAATTGCGGCTAAGAATAAAGTATGCCAGTGTCTTGTAATAATATAATAATAATAAGCTGATAACACGACAAAGTGAAGGAAAACTCACTGATGCAACATTTACTGAAAATATGCCGAATAACGCATACTGGCGTCTTTTATGGGATAATGTTAAACAAGCAAATCAACTTGCTTAATGCATAAACCACGAATTAAAAAAATAAAATAAAATAAACAACCAAACGAACGCTCCTTAGAAAACAAAGAAAAACACAGCCGGCGAGCGAGGGACGAGACACCATCTGCTCACCATGTCTAGAGCAATATGAAATTCCCAATATACGTCGTAGGCCTCAAGATGACAAGCCTGATTAACGTTATGGGCTGTCCCATGCTATAATTGGAAAAGAAAGGATGGTCACTTCAATATCCGACACAACATAAAAGGAAAGCGGACTCCCTTATTAAACGGCCATGTCGATGACCTGTCTCTATTCGCCAGTTTGTTACCCGATGGATTTGAAGCCAGTTAGGATTTAATTGAAGTATTCAGTTTGCTATGCAAAGACACACGGTAAGGGCAGCCGGATGGCCATTTAAATCCTCTACGCTTAGAGGTAAATGGGATGGAACTTGCTCCAAAGAAAAGGAAGACCATATAAGTCAAGGAAAATAAAAGCGCCAGGATGATTATAGTTTTGCAGAAAAGAAAAAGAAACAAACACCACAGCGAGTCATGCGAGCGTTGGTATTTCAATAATGATTGCAGGTAGCAAGAATGAAATAAACAATTACTGGCTTGAGCCATAACAGCATTTTAGTTTTGCTTGTTTTTGAAACGCATCAGCGTTAAGTATCTGAATGGAAACCTAAGGTGAAAAAAAGGAAAGAAAACGGCTTAATATATGATTAGGAAAGAGCTTATCAGATGTTTATTATTCATAAATAGAATATTCTACAAAAAAATATTTCTTACTCGCTCAAACTATTCAGAGATCCCTAATATATGCCTGAAATATTGCTAACATGTTGTTCGCCTTATGAAGGACGTCGCGTGGTTGCGTTCCCTGTCAGTTGCGAAACTGTTGTTTGTCCACAACCTGTCAATACCTTTAGGTTACTCATCTATATGAAATATGAACAAGTATAGCAAAGTTAAACACTGTATCCGTGCACTCTGTATTCTGATACAACTATATGCTTGTATGTTATTTCTTTCGGTTTTTGTAGCTTTTATTTCTCTTTCTGAAAGAGGGAGAGAATGTACTCTCCGAAAGCTTAAATAAAAAACTTTCAATTTTTTCCAAATTTTAGTAGGCTTCCTACAACAGTATAAGTTAATAACGGAGGAGCAGTCGCCCTCAGAACATGACGCGAATAAATGCAGTTTCCCAGCTAAGCTAGAAGACTTTAGCTGTAATGTATGAAAAAAAAAAAAATGACTATCGCAGCGGCGTTAAAAACCTAGATGTTGTGATGCCAGTTTTAGTCGCCATAATCAATCAATCAATGACAGTCACATACCACCATGAAGAATACATAAATATTTTCTATTAAACATGTACCTAAACTTCTCCCGAAATATAAAAAGCCATTTACCACACCTATGAGAGATGTAAAGATCCACATACACAGGAGTAAAAAATTAACGCAAAGAAAGAACGGAGCAAATAAGAGCAATAAATTTCATAGCACAGCTACTTAGGTTTCAAAGAAGATAACAAAAACTGTTAATGGTACTCTAGTAGTCTGAGCAAAAAATAACGTAAAACCAGACATTCAGGAAATGAAAGCTTGAAGAAGATCTTGCCAAACACTTGAGAAACCTGGAAACTTTTTAACTCCTCCCTCAAAAAACTGTACGAGATTTATAACACACACGCACTCAGAGAGAGAGAGAAAAGGAGAGAGAAGAGAGAAAGGAGATAGAGAGAGAGAGAGCGAGAGAAGAGAGGAGAGAGGAGAGAGAGAGAGAGAGAGAGAGAGAGAGAGAGTCAATAAGGAAATCGAAAAGAGAAAGAAAGCTACTTGAAGTTTGAGAAAAAAGTTATCTCCACTTTTTCCTTTTCAGGAGCAAAGTTGCATTAGACAATTTTCCTCTTCCAGAATAGAAAAAAAAAATAGAAAAAAGAATAAAAAAATAAACTTCTTACAGAATCTAAAGACGATTTTCAAAGAACTCGTAGAAGCGGGGTTAATTTTCCTGAGTTCGGCCAAGGTAACTTGATTTGAGAAAAGTAAAAAATATAAACTAACCGAGTGAGATGAAGATGATCTCTCCCTCTCCTCTCTCGTTCTCTCTCTCTATCTCTCTCTCTATCTCTCTCCTCTCCTCTCTCTCTCTCGAATTGAACGATTAACCGGACGTCAGCAATATATATATAATAATATAATATAGATAATATATATATATATATAATATATATATTATATCTATATATATATATATATATATATATATATATATACCTTTTGCCATAGCAAAGAAGAGTAAGAAAAATTACCCTTTCTTATCAAATATTTCCTTTAATGAATTTGAATTTTCAAACTTGAATCGCCTATTAGCATCTTTTTGTCCTTTAACACCTCAAAGCTGCATAACACTGGCAACAAATGCACACCGTATTAACTGAATCAAAGACTACACAAAGGTAGCGAAAAACCGGTTCCGTACGTCTTCTCTGAGTACTACTTTTTATTGCTTGAAGGACCAACGGAATTCAACAATATTAACGAGAATCAAATACAGAGCTTCAGTATTGGTCGGATAGAACAAAGCCTGTCGCCCGACGGACAGGAAGAAGAAATCTACTACTTTTGAGGTACAGAAAAGAAATACTTGAAGCTTCTGTTCAATATGAGAAAAAAAAAAAATGGAGCATCCATTCTCTAGTCATTTGTACAAGGAAGTACTTCGTCTACGAGTATTTCCAGGTGAATGGATAAAGCTAATACCTTATGCAACTACAGTAATATGGATGGAATATAAAGTATTAATCATTTGAATTTCTTTTTTCATGTTACGGCCCTCAACCAGAGCATTAATGTCTACTTTGACTCCAAGCCGAAGAAGGAAAGAAAAGAGAGAGAGAGAGAGAGAGAGAGAGAGAGAGAGAGAGAGAGAGAGAGAGAGAGAAAGTGACTATTCTAGCAAGTGTTGATATCATACTGGCATTGTGTAAAATTATAAATAGAAAAACTTCCATTCTAGTAACTCTACGGCATACAGAACATCATTTTAAAATGAATCACACGGTCACAAGGTAGTCAGTCCAACACGGAACCGTAACTAAAAATTTACTAGGAAGTCAAACAACACAAACAAAAATTTTACGAACAATGCCTTTGCTATGGAACGGGAACGAGCATAGACTATTCAAAGTGCTCTTAAAAAACTTTGACTAAACAGACTCACACGCACGAGGACAAAACATTCACACGCACACACACACACATATATATCCAGGAAACGAAACCAAATATGTTTCCAAAGAATGGACTCGAACTCTGGTCTCTCGGTGATGAGGTGAGGTAGGAAAAACATTCTTTGTATACACACATTTAACAATCTTACAGCGGAACATGCTAAGAGAAATACAGATAGCATTCCTAGATAACGGTTGCCATTATGTGCTTTTTTTCAACTTACCAATCATCAAACGTTCAGCACTCCTTTTTATTGACTCACCTGCAAAGATTGAGAGAAAACGTTAGACAAAAGCACGTTGATGCTGGTAACTGGAAACATTGTTAAGAGTAAATAGTGAAAATCAAAATCATCACTATAATTCATGATTTACAAGCATAAAATACTCATAGAAAAATTACGTGCATTAGTTCTCTTATACATTTAAATATGATTCTATTATATTAAAGAGTATGAAATTTTCCATAAAAATTCTGATTATAAAAAAAAGGAAAACCTTAAAAAATACTTTTCTACCATTACCAGGGCTGTAAAATCTATATAAAAATGTTTATTCATCCTCACGGACAGCTAAGCATCAACCAAGAATATAGAACTACTATTATTTCTCTTATATTTATGTTTTCTGGTATGGGTCTTTTACTCTTAAAAGAAAAAAAGGCTTCTGGCGATACCGTTCCGTTTAGAAGCATTAGATCAGACAGGTTTTCTTTGTCCTGTCTTACCTATTAAAAAAAAACACTATTACACAACAAAAGATTAAGCTCTTATTCCTGACATAGCAATTACAAAATTGTAATATACTAAAACATCGAGTTTTCACTCGTCCCTTCGTATTGACTATGAAATGTTTATACAATAAAACACCGTTTTTACTTGTCCTGACTTAATAATAATAGTTTCCTATGATAAATCGACATATTTTGCTTTTTCAAACATTATTATGAAAAAATGATCCAATATATTAAATTACTGCCAACATTTATATAATATGGCTATTCATACAATAATGTATACTGTAAGAGATTCACCAAAGGAAGTAACACTCAGTATTTGAGGTTTTTACATTTGTGTGGTATACAAATGTACGATACTTGTTATTCTTACTTAGGAATGACACACCGAAGTACAGAGACCTGGGAATCCCTTTGACATTTGATAAAATGACCTTTCTCTATTTGCTAACACTTTTTCTACACGGGATTACTATCAACTGGTGACGATATACTTTCTGGGTAACAGTATGGCCAGAATAGAAAAGCAACTGTATCACAGTTAATAGTTAATGTGGCATTACACTTGCTGATTGCAAGCAAAGGAATCTGAATATTACTTCAAAAAAGGGCAAAAGCCATCAACAACAGACCTTATAGGACGAGAGCGTGAGATAAAAATCAGAATTGCCTTGTTATTGGAATTTTTTTTCAAAATCGAACAAGTGTCTGCACTAATCGCAACAGGTTTCACATCAACCGTAAAGTTTGATTTTAATGATGTTGATATTGCAAAGTGGTGTAGAAAGCGATACAATTGGTTTACTGTAGCTACTGGTAGCATTCAAGACAAGGGAACATAAAAATTGACATAAAACACGCACGAGCAAGTACGCAACAACTTTACGCCGTGTCAAGTACTGAATCTGAATTTTACGATCGGTGCTAATGCATGCCGGGACCCAGTTCATCAACTGACAAACTGGTTCTAGTCTCTGGACAGGATGAAGTTCAGGATAAGCCCCATCACAGGGTTCACTCCCGGTGCGAACGCTGCTGCTGCTGCTATACGCCGGTATAGGTGATTGGCCGAACGGAAATGCCATCGCGTAATGGAAGCTGAACACGGGATTACCCCCCATTCCAACAATTGTTATCAGTCGCTGCCTCTCTCTCTCTCTCTCTCTCTCTCTCTCTCTCTCTCTCTCTCTCTCTCTCTCTCTCTCTCTCTCTCTCTCTCTCGTCTATATTCTCAAGACTTCGTTGGCTCCCCTAAGTAATCTCCTTTACGATTTCTACCTTTTTATCTATTAATCACCTATAGTACGAAGTTCATATCATATTTCTGGATATGCTATTAATGTCTTCGAGCATAGTCAATAACAAATATCATACCACATGTAGTTAATTAACGTACATTTTCAATCACTCTTTCGAATAAAACACTCATACACATACAAACCCACATTAACAAATTTTATTTGTGTGTATGTGTACATATATCTATATATACACCAAGGCCCTTTCGTTCTTACATTTCTGTCATACAGAATACATTAAAGCATACGTCTTTAATGTATGAAATTCTCTACAAAAAGACTCGGTCTTTATTTTGAGGTCAAGACATAAACCTGACAGTATTTGGGGCACAGGATTCCTCATCAATCACCCTCCCATTAGTGACACAAAGCTTGGCGAAAAATAAACCCACATAGTGAAAACGTGAAAATATAAATAATAAACGATTTGAGGAGTTCTCTGTAAATATTAAAACTAATCATTCATACTAATAAAAAAAAAAGCCAAGAGACATATTCAAGAAGTTTTCACATTACAAATTGCGCAGAAGGGAGAAATGGATAACAAATCTTGTATCGAAATGAAGATCTGATACAACCACGAAGATAGAAGCAAAAAATAAAAATGAAGCAGCAAAATTCTAATTAAGATAAACTATAGCGTAGAAGTATGATGATTTGAAGATGGGTAACATTGCTTACACTTGGACAAATACAATGCTCTCCACAATAATGAACTAATTGCTTAAAAGGCTATCAAATACTCTAAGAAAGCAATACGCACACACACAATTTCACAATTTATATATATATATATATATATATATATATATATATGTATACATACATATACATATATATATATATATATATATATATATCATATATATATATATACTATATATATATATATATATATATATATATATATATATATATATATATATATATATTATTACATACACACACGTGAGAGACGGAGAGTAATCTAAGTTTCCATTCGAATTTCGTTATTATTCAATCTGCCAGTTCCGCTTCAGGAGCCTCAAAGTGCGCAATAGTTGTCAATTCAACCGAATTCCTTTTTATTTAAGCGGGACTCGCATACCCAGTTGTCTCAACAGCAGAATTTAACAATCTCCAATTTGACTTAATCCATAAACGATGAACTTTATTCTAAAAAATCTAAAAAATGGGAATAAAGACAACAACGAAGATAAAAACAAACTGATTACTTTTCATTCTTTCTTACTTTACTCTTGATTGAATATCATTCTACGATCAATATATATATATATATATATATATATATATATATATATATATATATATATATATATATATATATATATATATATATGAAATCCTAATCCGGATTCCCACTTCCATCTATAAAAGACCCCTTGACTTTTCCTGTGCAAGAACGAAAGCATCTTGGCGCGTCACGCGGAACACCTACAGAACACGATCATCTTCAATTTGCAGCTGCGTATCATTACGGGGACGGCGTCACGAGCCATCTGGAGATTGCATTTGTTGACGTTACAACGTAAGAAGAGACGAAGTGGAAGCGCCTTGTCGAATTTGTCTTTCACAGAACCGGGGAGTCTTGAATTCACGTCTTCTTTTCTATTACTTGCTAGGCTAGCCATGTACTACTCATTACGCTGAGCTTGGAACCACCGTTTACAGGAACGATTCCCAAATTCCTGATTGTCTTAAAGAACGAGTCCAAAATTCCTGATTGTTTCAAGAAACGCCTCCTAAATTCCTGATTGTCTCAAGAAACGGTTCCCAAATTCCTGATTGTTTCAATCACCGGGAATTGCAAATAATAGATAGCTCCAGTGAACTGAGCATAAATGTTACGAACAAAGATTAACCACGTGCTCTATAATGCCTATTAAATAAAATTCTGGCAATATGGATGTCGTATTTCACTTCAGAGCGTACTCCATGACCGCGGAGTTCCTCTTGACGAACGTAGCAAATTCAAAACTCAAAGTTCTGCCTTAACTTGTTCTATGGTGTGTGGAGTTTCATGAGCTTCTTTTAATTAAAACCTAAAAATATAAGTTTCGCTCTGTTCAATATAATTAAACAGAGCAAAACTTATATTTTTGGGTTTTAATTTTCATCAATTATGACTTACAGTACTTCTGCCGGAATAATATACGAGTGAGTCTACTATTGCGAGTAGAAATGACGATTTTGTAATCGAAGAGCATAACGAAATGGAATACAGTCATTAAAAGGGATGGGCGTGGCCAGCATTCAATGTGCAAACGCGCGGAGCAGAGAGAGAGAGAGAGAGAGAGAGAGACTTAAAGGAAGTATGAGGTGGCAGAATAAACGCCTGGAGCGATTAATTTATGCACGATCAGATAAACTCCCGCTAACTCATCATCATCAGATCCAAGCAACTGAATCGGCTTGCGACACACGCACACGCACAAACACACGCACGCACACGACCACACGTACACGCACACATGAACACACATACTCAGACTAATCTTTCTTCTTGAACCTCCTGACTTATTCTTCCTTTTCTTGTTTTCTATTCCTTAGGACACAGTATGGGCAAGGATTAATTGCTGGCAGTAAGACTAATATAAATAAATTTACTATCAACTGCATCTGTTACAACTCTGTATCCTTATACTTGCATGGGAAAACAAGTGCGACACTAATTATATAATCAGTTAATCAGTGACATGCAATTAAATTGGTAATAGTCGAATAAGAAGCAGGATTCAATGATAACTGTTACATGAAACGGAAAAAATTAATTATTTTTCTTCAACTTTTGGAGCATATTTTTTTCATAAAATTTGCAAAAGAGCCACTGGAATTAGCAAATGTTGAAGGATTCACGAGAATGGATGATAATCCATGATGGACCAACATGGATTCAAGAAGAACGACAGAGTTCATGCTAATTCAAGTGATTATGGAAATTATAGTCCAGACTTTTCCAAAACGAAGACACAGCAAAGATGAGAGACAGAGGTATACAATGAAGCTTGAATTAATCATAGCAAGATTACCCCTTAAAATGAGACATCAATAAAAGATTTGCGAAACACGGAGGAAGGAAGAAAGTTTCCACATTTCTTACGTGAAGTGGGTAGGCCAAATGATGAAACTATCTATAATCCAGAATACATAAATATATAAATATGATTTAAGTAATATACAAGAAAAAATAAAGAATAAGAGGGGACAGGAGGAAGGTGGAAGAAGTCTATTCCAAAAAAGCAACGAAAGCACAAAGAAAATTCCAAAGCTTGGCTGAGAAAAGGATATTAGGAATGATGTTAGTTATATATTTAAGTCACAGTAATAATACTTGAATATAGCTATATATATATTATATAATATATATATATATCATATATATATATATATTATATATATAATATATATACATATATATCATATATATATATATAATGTAATATATATATAATATGTGTATATATATATATTATATATATATATATACACACACACACACGTATATGTATGCATTGTGTAAGCAAAATTTTCAGTCAGTCTTTCATTTACTTTGATTAAGAGCTAATGAATACGTGGCAGCTATGACTCTTGGGCAGTATCTCTACAAATTCCAGCACCTTTTAACTTCAAAGCTTAAAGAGTCAGAAAACAAATGCTCTGTTACTCCCTTCATTCTTAGCCAGAAAGGTGTTTTAGTCATTATCCCAAGACAAGCTTCAAGGATATATACTAGACCTACAATGGAATCTACATTCCAATATAGAGGCAATTACAGCCAAACTACTGATATCTGAGATGAAAACTAAACACATATTTCACAGTTTAGAAAACTGAAGAATAACAATATTCAAAAACCAAAATGCTTCCCCACGAACCCTCCAGCTCCGCAAAGAATCCCAATAGCCTGCAGACTTGCTTGTTTGTTCAGAGCAGTTCATTTCGACAGGTTTCTCGAAATGGCCTGAGCTTCTAATTCAAATTTGCAATCCAGGCTGGTCCCAAGATTCCCTGGATCCAGTAACGGTGATGGAATGTTTTCACTCGTCCTCCGAATCCAGATTTGTAAACTACGCTGGATCCAGCTTCCCTGGATCCCCTAAGTGTGACGATGTTTGTCATCACAAGGATGGCTGTTAAGAGGAAGACTCTCGGCAACACTCTCTTGCAGTTGTGGTTTTCTTCTCTCCATAATAAAGTATCCAATCCTTGTCCAAGAAATCTATGCCTTTCCCCTTTTGATTATGGTTTTACGGCTCGGTCATTGTTCTACTTTCAACAGCTACTCAAGCAACACATCTTCCAATTTCCAGCCCTTCTCGTCTTCAAGGCTGAAGAAGCTTTGAAGAGATAGATCTAAAATGGAACTGCGCTCCAATTTATAGGTCAGCACAGTGGAAAAAAACTACATTCAAATTTTTTTTTAAGTTCAAACTTCGGTTCAGAAAAATGAAGATAAAAAAAAATTTCACTTATGAGATGCCTCTCCACAAATCCTTCTGCCATATATACTATATATATATATATATATATATATATATATAATATATATATATATATATATATATATATATATTATATTATATATATACATATATCTATCATATATAATAGTAATTCATATATATATATATATATATATATTATTATATATAATATATATATAGAGAGAGATAGAGAGAGAGAGAGAGAGAGAGAGAGAGAGAGAGAGAGAGAGAGAGAGAGAGAGAGAGAGAGAGAGAGCGTATTATTCCGCATGGTTATCATGGATATACAGTGCGTCTATGACCTTAGTTTCTGGTTTGTCATGTCATCACAGCTTCTCACATTTATCATTAGCTTTCTTTATTCACTTGCGTTTCTTGCTGTTTTCGTGTCATTCCATATTCATAGGTTTTAGAAGCATCTATAATAAGCAAACAAGTTTCTTTTGCTTATCGGACTAATTCATTCATTCATTCAAATTGTGGTTAAATTCTACATCCACCTACTCTCGTTGAGCGAACTTCTGTCGTCACTGGTCTATCAATTAAATTCAAAAGAACTGCCAACAATCAGTGACTAAAGGTGAAACTGGGGCCACTTTCTGCACTAATAGTAGTGATCCGTGAATGTCGGAGAACTATGTAGCCTGACTGTAGAGAGAATGAAAATACAGCATCGACTTTAAGACAACCTTTGATACTCTTAGCAAGGGCATTTGTCCGGTAAGTCTAAACATGTGGTGCGCTACCAGCAGGCTAACGCTATGATTTGGGTTTCAAGGATTATAGAATTAGTAGGAAACTAATGGTATCCACTTATAATTTCAATTTTTTTTCAAATTTAAGTTGAACGCTTTTTCTTTATATCGATAGCATAATATTGGCGTCGGTACTGGAAAACCTTGTAGGTATTGTCTCGTCCACAGCTTTGTATATGCATAACAAATAGTTTCATACTTTAACTTTTTCTTCTGACGCAGAATTTTTATTTTTATATATCCCCTGATACTATCATCATTCTCTCTCTCTCTCTCTCTCTCTCTCTCTCTCTCCTTCCTATTCAAGCACAAACACACACGAATCAGAGGTTTTACCTGACCTTGTCTTCCCATCTTACAATTGTAGTATATTATGTGGCGATATTCCCATCACTTCCACAGTTAATTCCTACTTACCCTAAAATACAGCCCTTATCTCCCAAGTTCGTCGTGGAACTCCCCAAAATCCAACTTGATCTAATTGATGCCAAGCATTCATCAGGGGTCAATATATATGTTTCTCTGTGTTTCAATTCCAGCGCAGGTCGAGGGAGACGAGATATATGGATTTCATGCATAGTCGCGATCCCTGAGTATGTAGCATGCATACTCAGGTCGCCCCTGAGAGAGAGAGAGAGAGAGAGAGAGAGAGAGAGAGAGAGAGAGAGAGAGAGAGAGAGAGAGAGAGAGAGAGAGGACGACTTATTGACGATGAAGAGTGCTTCCTGCTTGCAAGGTCGATAGTGTCACCTTTTGCCGAGACATTAATGTCACCTACATTTACGCCTCTAAACTACAGGTTTTCAATTTAAAGTTGAAGCCATATCTGGAGAGATGGAAAACTCCAGGACTGTGTATTTCATATACAATATGTTCACAAACTTATCGGTGTTTAAATAGACGGAAGGAAAAAGTATCATATCTTTTCATCGTACTTAAGGAAAGAAGAGATGAGAAAAGTCATACCACACAAAAGACGCAAGAATACTTCGCCATACTGTTCGGATACACTGGCAAAAAATTACAGATTCTGGTGAAAGTTATTATGCAAGTAAAAGTAATCAAGTTTGACATGGAAGAATGCAAGAAGACATTAATCAATGCACATGAGTGACAATGATGACTGCACGAGTCATTGGGTTAAAACTTGCATGTTTACTGAACGATGAAATGAGTCACTTATCAAGAACTGAAATTTCTATTTATTATACTATTAAGATTGTGAGGAACAGATTTATCTAAAAGGACTCCAAATAACCCCGAAAAATATATCCAAATCTCCATCAATGGAAAATAAACCATAAACATCCAGAGAAAAAAAAATTTCCCTAAAACCAAACGGTTGCCTTTTCTTTGTCTCCTAACCCGCGCCATTTGTCTTTGTTTCATCTCAAGGACATTCACACAATCCATTCTCTTCTTTTTTCCTCTCTCTCTCTCTCTCTCTCTCTCTCTCTCTCTCTCTCTCTCTCTCTCTCTCTCTCTCTCTAGATTTTTCACGTCGGTATTCTTCGCTGTTCTCTTCCTGGTAGCTACTTTGTTTTCAGGGACTGGATATCGAGAATTCTCTCTCTCTCTCTCTCTCTCTCTCTCTCTCTCTCTCTCTCTCTCTCTCTCTCTCATACACGCGACAGGCACAAGAGGGATCATTAGAAAAGATAAAAATATGCAATATGATTGTGCGATAATGAAAAATAACCGTGCTATCATTACAGTTATCAGCTATACTAAGAATAAATTATAAGGAAACGAGACTGCAGAATAAGAATTTAGCAAGCAAGCTGCAATATAATAGAAAGCCCAAGTGTTGAGTGAATGAATGAATGAATGAATATATATATATATATATATATATATATATATATATATGTTAGATATAAAATATATATATAGATATATATATATATATATATATATATATATATATATATGTATAGATATAAATATATATATATATATGATATCGTATAGATATAAATATATATATATATTATATATATATATATATATATATATATATATATATATATATATTCAACACTTGGCCTTCACACACACATATATATCCCAAAAACTGCCACATGAAATATATTTGGCTTGGTTACAGTCAAATAAAAAAGCCTAACAGAATGGAAACCTGTCTTCAAGCACATCCTCACATAATGGTTTACTTCGTACCAAGGACAGGCATCGGGATGATTTCGCTTCATGCAGTTCTAAGCAAGAAGGTCGACATTTGTCAGAAGTTCGGCAGAAATCTTTCCAACCACGCAAGAGGAGATTCAATGATAAAGGAAGTATTAGAGCTATTTTTAGCTTAGAGGTCATGGTGTGAAGATCAGTAATATCGTTGTCATCTCAAAGGGCTTCTTTAGCGGAGAAAGCATGCCAAATGTAAAGTCAGTATATTTCATATTGCAACTGGTTAAAGTTATGTGCAAACACACATGCCAGGGGGCGAACTCCCTTCGTTCAAATCAATGCATGATGATCTATCTTTTATGACACTGACTGAAATCCCTTCATTTATGTAGGAGGACTTATTATGACAGGCTGATAGACAGGCATGCAATCTCCCTTCATGGATATCAATGTATGATGAGCTGCCATTGTACTGAGTTTGACTGGAACCCCTTTGACCTCGTAGGAGGAGTTGCAATGATGAGATGAGGTAGGAATGGCAGTAAAAGCAGACGGACGCTCCCCTTTCACGCACATCCGTTTTTAGATAATCTAACTTTTTATAAAGTTCCACGGAAATCTTCAGCATGTATGTGGGGGAGGGGGTGGAGTTACGATAAGGTAAGCATGGCACACACATACTGGTAGGCAAACTGACAGACAAACGGGCAATCTTCATCCATATACATCTTTGTACTTAGTTTGACTGAAATCACATAAAACCCCTGTTTGCAGCGTTGCAATAACAAGGTCAGAGTGACCGACATACAGACAGGTAGGTAGCTGTACCACCATCTTTCTTTGTGCACATATACGCGTGATGGTGTACAGCTTTGTAACCACTTTAACCGAGATCTCTTCAACCATATAGAAGACTTTGCAATGAAAGGTTTAGTGTGACAGACAGATTCGAATAAATTTGGAATCCCTCTAACCAATGGGGAGTTGTGACAGGCTAAGTGCCTTAGAGAAAGAGAGAAAAAAAAAAAAACGAATGCACACTGACAGTGTGGTGGACGATTTCCCATCATTCACGTATATGCATGACTGCCTATTTTCACCATATTTGACTGAAATTCTTTCGACCATGTAAGAGGAATTGCCGTGACAAACTACAGACCAAAAGACAGGCGAACAGAGAGAATAAAAATGTTGTCGGCAGAGAACTTTAAAAAGAGATAACCGGTGGTATATAAAAAATAAACGAAAAAAAAGGATGAAAAATAGCAAAAGAAAAAACTGAAGCAGAGGGAAAAACGATGATCATATGTGAAACAGAAAAATATGAAACAGAAATAAAAGCAAAAAGATAAGAAAATTTGAAAATTCAATATGGAAAATGATTAACGAAAACAATATGAAAAGGTGATAACAAGAAAAATATGGAAAAAAAGCAAAGTAAGATTCAGCCAATATTACTAAAACAAATATGGATAAATGAAATCAACTATTTCATAAGATATATAAAAAATGAATAAGGAATTTTTGAATATACAAGGGAAAAAAGAACAGAAATGAGTAAGAATGATAATGAGTAAGACCAGAAAGTAGGTATAAAAGATCATTATAATGAAATCAAGGACGGAAAGGAGGAAGCAAAATAATGACCGCAGAATCTTTAAAAGAAACCCAAGGAGCTATAAATCAAGTGCAGGAAGAAGAAAGAAAATAAAAAGAAAAGATGAGAAGTGATAAGGGATATGAAGATTAAAAAAAGACGGGGGGAGGAAGATAGAACAAAGAAACACATCACTGAGAGAGAGAGAGAGAGAGAGAGAGAGAGAGAGAGAGAGAGAGAGAGAGAGAGAGAGAGAGTTTACAAAGTTCACCTCAGAACTTAACGTTGCACATAGCTAAGAGCAATGGAAGAGGGTACATAAACATAAAATAATAAAAGGGAGAAAAAAAGAGAAGAAATATCACAGTTACATGGAAGGAATGACACAGGTTTCCACAAGAGAATGATTGAGAGGACGAAAATGTATTTTTTGTAGAAAGCAAGAAATCCAAAATATCGCAACGTAACATGCAAGGAAAAGCAATTCTCTCAACAAGTATATATATATATATATATATATCTATATATATATATATATATATATATATATATATATATATTTCTACCAACATAAGCAAAAATACAATTTTCACAGTTGCTGAAAAAAAAAAGATATAACCTTTGCTATTACGAAAAGAAAATAGGTTTGTCAACGAAATCAAGACTGAAAAACATACGATGTATTTTTTCTTTATAAAAACGCCACAGAAATGGTACCCACGTTTCCGTGGAATAGTTTAAAACCTGTTTTCCTATCGTATAAATAAATGGACCCGAAACAAAAGGTCTAATTTTCTTTTATGAGAAATATGCTCACAGTCAATTTGCTGATGCTATGAAACAGACTCCAAGTCATTTAGAGCTACGAGGAGTTACAAGGATTAGGATGTCTCAAAGACTTGTTAGTTCATCCGAGGAGACATCGCTTGCTCATTTATCTCTTAAGAGAGAGAGAGAGAGAGAGAGAGAGAGAGAGAGAGAGAGAGAGAGAGAGAGAGAGAGAGAGAGAGAGGAATACGTTACGTTATGATGCAATATAAAACTGATATTTTTAGTACAAAGATACTTGGTAGTTCTCCGCTTCAATCGGAACACACTGTGTGTGAGAGAGAGGTTGCACCGTAAAAGACTGAGAAGTCAATAACTTTGGAAAAAAAAAAAAAAAAGAATCGTGATTCATCAGTGAATCCCAGCAAACACAGATGCAGGTCACGTGTACTGAGCGAATCAAAAGGGATCAATTTCAACCAACGTTCCTGACAATAATCCCCGCAACAGTTCCTCCCTTCTTTTAACCCTCCTATGCCTTCACTGTTAGTAATGAAAATATTTCACTCCACCAATCTGTCATCACTTAAACTCGACAAACTGTCCTCCTTATTTCCGCTCTGTAACTCCTGGGGTGGTACTCTGTTCGTTGGCAACTTTCAATCTGTAACAGGATAACAGGATATATGTTATTGTTTCCTCGCCGTCGATGTCGACTTATTTGTATTAACCTCGGTCTCTCCCAAGGTGGGTGTGGGTCCCTTGCTTTCCCTTTTTTATGGTCTTCCCAAAAGAGTTGCCATTCCTCTAAAAAAAAAAAAAAAAAAAAAAAAAAAAAAAAAAAAAAAAAAAAAAAAAAAAACGCAGGCGGCCAGTCATCTTTTTCATCAAACTAATTTCTTCCAGACGCGACTTAAATAAAAGTATCGGAGTTGCCCATCCTGTTGGTTTCCGAATAATAATGTAATGATATTAAAAAATGAAACGGTTTTCTCAGAATAGCAGAAGAGAAGATACGATGAAAAAAAAAAAAAAAAAAAAAAAAAAATCCCGACCGGATGTAACCTTCCTTCCGGTGTGATGGCGTCCTGCGTCAAGACACCTAAAAATTTTCGTCTCTCTTCTCGAACGTCAAATGCAACAGCGGTTGTCGATTCGGGAAAGAGGCTATAATAATATTTAGTATAATAATAGTAATAACAAAGAAATTATGTTTGGCGAGCCTATATATATATATATATATATATATATATATATATATATATATATATATATATATATATATATATAATTACGGTAATTGTGATATTGAAAACAAAAGGTAAATTATTAAAGCTGATGTTACACTTTCCTTGTGGTCATATATATGTCTTATCTATACTACACACATACAATATATATATATGTATATAGACATACAATAGATAATATATTATTATATATAAGATATATATTATATATATAAAGGCACTTAAGCAAGATCCAGCAACTTGGATCCTCGGCTGGTTGCATTTGTATTATGCTTAAGCTGTGATGTGTGAAGATGCAGGCGGTTCAGAACAGGTGTTCGGGTTGCTATTAAGACGCGCTCGTGTCAGGACGGAAGTGAGAGAGAGAGAGAGAGAGAGAGAGAGAGAGAGAGAGAGAGAGAGAGAGAGAGAGAGAGTATTAACCCCAAACCTTGCCGAAATGCGAGCGTGAGAGAGATTGCAACTTCCTGAATTTTGTGCCAGTGCAACATGCATCAAAATTCTAATTGCCTAATCGAAGACAAACTTAGCAAATTCAACAACAATGGTTTTTAATAGAGAGAGAGAGAGAGAGAGAGAGAGAGAGAGAGAGAGAGAGAGAGAGAGAGAGAATGATTTCCTAAATTTTGTGCCAATGCAACGTGCATCCAAATTCTAATCGCCTAATCAATGATTAAGGCAAACTTAGCAAATTCAAAAGCAATGGTTTTAACGAGAGAGAGAGAGAGAGAGAGAGAGAGAGAGAGAGAGAGAGAGAGAGGACTTCCTGAATTTTGTGTCAATGCAACATTCATCCAAATTCTAATTGCCTAATCAATGATTACGGCAAACTTAGCAAATTCAACAACAATGGTTTTTAATAAGAGAGAGAGAGAGAGAGAGAGAGAGAGAGAGAGAGAGAGAGAGAGAGAGAGAGAGAGAGAGATGACTTACTGAATTTTGTGTCAATGCACCACGCATCCAAATTTCCTAATCAATGATGAAGACAAACTGAACAAATTCAAAACCAATGGTTGTAAAAGAGAGAGAGAGAGAGAGAGAGAGAGAGAGAGAGAGAGAGAGAGAGAGAGAAGGTGCGGCCCATTAACCAGAAGCCGGCTTTCTGGGGGGTCGAGTCGGCATTTCTGTCGGTATCTGGCAATGTAGAGAGAAAACCCGTAACTGCCAATTACTTCCATTGTTTACCACCTGCGCCTTTCAACACTTTTCCAACGGATAGCAGGAAAAGACTGTCGGAGGGGATCATACACAACCGTCCGTTATATTCTGGCGCTAACATCGCGTAAAAGTTCCCACGACACTAACACCTTTAATGGAAGTCTTCAGACAATGACATGGCGTGTAAACATCCCATCGCTATTTATAGAGAACAGCTAGGATTTATGGCCACAACGACTGTTTTTATACATAGTTTCAAACAATTTCATGGCTTGCTTTTTAAAGGTACCTTTTCACTTCGTAAGATGCATTTCCTTTACTCTTGCAGTTATTTAACATTTTCGTAACAGAGCATTTGTCCGATGGGACCCTAGTTTTCTAATTTAACCGTTACAAAAGCATCGATAATAACTATATATTTTTTTTACCCAATATATTACTGACTGATTATAATCAAATTCCTACTCAGCGGACTCTTCTAAATAGGAAGGTTAACTTCATAGTGTGTTTTACGAATAGAGAAGAAAAAATGCAAAACTCAAAACTTGTCACATGGAAATTATGGGCATAATACCTGTATCCTCTGAAGAATTTATTTATCTATTTATCTTTTTTTTTTAACCGAACTGGAGATAAACCTTTCTTTCTAACCACACGGCATCACAAGAGAGCAGGTTGACATCAACTACCTAGAATGCAAAACCGTTATAAGACAAAGGAAATATAAACTATTTACAGGTCAAGGAAATATATAACGAAACTTTTTCAATTTCGAATGTAAAATAAACAAGTAAAAAATGCGCCAAAGTTTCTTCGGAGCAATCGAATTTTCTATACAGCGTTTAATGCTGTATGAAACTCTCAGCCACGGCCCATGAAACCCTCAGCCGGGGGCCATAAAACTTTCAGCCACAGTCCGATGGTACTCTGTGTTGTTGGCACCTATAGCGGTGACAGATGCACGATCATGGCTAACTTTAACCTTAAATAAAAAAAAAAAAAAACTAATGAAGCTAAAGGGGTGCAATTTCGTAAGTTTGATGATTAGAGGGTGGATGCTCAACATACCAATTTGCAGCCCTCTAGCATCACTAGTTTTTTAGATCTGAGGGCGGACGGGCAGATAAAAAGTCATCTTAATAGTTTTCTTTTACAGAAAACTAAAAAGCACAGGGACATTGAAATTTTATCTTTCAGACATCATCAACATTGCCACAACTTGTCATCATCAATGTACCGTTATCTCATGAGGAAATCTCGTTCATTAGGTACAAGATGAAGAAAAAAATGTTCTTTCTGCTATTAAGACAACTAAGCCACGTTCCTGGTAATCAAGCTTCAAACTGGGAGGGAAAGTCAGGCCGAATTATTAGACTCATCAGTGTTAAAAGGGGGATGGTTGAAATTAAGATCAAAATAAAAAATGGACACGCCAACTATCTATTATTTTATTAGTCTTGCTATTTCGTTTTTTGTTGCCACTTTACGGGTTTGGTTGAAGAACTCAAAAGAATTTTTATTTATCTATTCGTTGTCTTTTTTTCCCTGCGTTTAATGTCCCTAGTCTAGTACGTTTACTATATATTATAAGATAAGATTTGTGGTATATAATATATAGGATATATATATATATATATGTATATATATGTAATATATATATATATATATATAGATATATATATGTATATATATGTATATATATATATATATATATATATATATTTTATGATGGCGATGGGTGTCTGCATTGAAAAATACAAGACGCTGGGTAGCAAAAATACATAGATAGACGATGAGTTAATCCCGTTACAAAACGCGCGCGAGAGAATATGTGAACCTAGACTAATTAATCACACAAAATGAACAAAGAAAGCGTTTTGTTATTGAAAAACCAAGAGAGAGAGAGAGAGAGAGAGAGAGAGAGAGAGAGAGAGAGAGAGAGAGAGTGAGAGTATTGTAATCGTAAGAAGCAGCGGTTGCGATCGAGAAGGGCAACACGGGGCAAAACAGATAACAATGGAAGGTTCCCGGTGTGTAACTATCACTACAGGAAGTTCTAACAATAGACTCGTGGTCCTCCTACCCTCTCTTCCCCTCCCCTCCCCCACACCCTACCCCTGCTCCCGCTCCCCTCCCTTGTTCCACCATCAGTCAATCTCTATTAAAGTATTGCAACAAGGAGCATAAAAAGAGAAGAAAAGACAACTCGCGCACTGCGAAGAATGAAGAAGATAAAAAGCGCAAACTCTCCGTTGTATCGAACATATTCTACTTAATATTGCATGTTTCATAAAATGGAAAAAAAAAACTTTACCTCCATCGTCCATGAGTGGACAAAATAACAAACAAAAGACGACACTAGTGTGCAAAGAACATTATTATTTTGGGTTAGATGTGATAAAAATAAAGAAAAAAAAAACTTGGAAAAATTTACCCCTGATTTTCACCAAAAATCTAAACAACGAAAATCTTCTGCACAGTTTTAAAATTGTTTGAAATTACTTCCTCCAACCTTCGTTGATAAGTAGAAAATAAGTAGAAAACGAAATCTCACAATTTCTTCCCTACTGTTTACTTTTCCTTCCGAGTTGAGCTGCGTTGGCCTTCCCGTAAACCTTTCTCTGTAGGATAAACTGTTCCCTGTCACGTTTAACACATTGCCAGTGATTCACGGTGTCAAAAATATGCAAAGTCTCAAAGACAACACCTGGAACATATATGCTCCTATGTAATAACTTACGTAAAGCAGCAAGACCAATTATTCTTTATTAATAAAAAAAACTTCAAAGGGCAAATATTTCAATACGCTGATTAAAAAGAAAAAGAAATAAAAAAAAATAAACAAACGTCGTAAGCACACAAGATCAATGACCACAAGAGTAAGACAGGAACAGGCAAAGAATCGTCCATTCTGAATTATAAAGAAGTTTCGACGAAACAATGCACATATAAAAACTTATATTGTCAAAGACTCTACTCGTAATATTCACATTTACACACACACACACTTGTATACATTTTTCTATGTTTAAAATATTGCGAAATACTACAAAAACACAATTAGCGGACCTGAAACTAAGTTTAAGAAAAAGCTCGACACGTACATGATATTCTTCCGCTATAAAACGGGAGGAGGTTATAAAAAAATATTAAATGTCAGTGATGTCTTTAAAATGTCAGTTTCGGAAAGAAGTCAAGCCGAAATCATCGCACTTAGGACTACAAATCGATTGTATGAATATTATCAGCAAAATTTTGAATAATATTATCAATTTTGTAAAAGCTACCAAAAACAATTATCTAATGTTATGGGATAAACAGGAAGGTAACTGCGATAACACGACATAGGAAAGCATGAACAGAAACTGACAAATGTTACGTTTTAACGTCGACGGAATTTAGTTTGGTTACCCCACAAACTCTACACAACGTTTTCTTTTATAAGTTACGAAGCTCTCTCTCTCTCTCTCTCTCCGGTAAACATAAAATTTCCAACTGAAAGCAAATTTAAGCATATGATTTTCAAGTCGGATTAGCAAACAATACATATCATTTAAAATGAAAATTAATTAGACGCAACACGAATCTTTCATTTTGTCCATTAATTACTGAACGTCATACACTAATATATACTTTATATACTAACTTTATCACATACTCTAATATTCTGTACATTATATATATATATATATGAATCGGTCACTTAATTGCTAAGCCTCGAAATAACTCTACCTTAGGAATAACTTATATCGACAGGGTATTATATACCTTGAGTGCACCTACCGTGGTCTGAAGTCGAACATATGCAATTTTTTATATTTTTACACAGGATGAGAGTGATTTCCTCTACTCTCTCTCTCTCTCTCTATCTCTCTCTATCTATAATCTATATATATATATATATATATATATATATATATTATATATATATATATATATAAACAATTACTTAACCATACATTCATATTACCATATATTACATGGATATTGGATATTTAGACAATATAAGTCACTGAGTGTTGCACGGAAGGTGTAGTTTACTTCCCGTTTATAGTATTTATCATTAACTAAGAATTTTCCAAGAACTGCATCAAAGGAAATCTTGGGGAAAGTGGAAAACTTCCGCAACCCTATAAGCCTCCCTTTTCCAAAAGGCTCGGCTATTGGTTCTACCGGAGTACATCAAAACACCCTTTTACTCCTTTTTTTCTTTTTGTTTGTTTTTGTTTGTTTGTATGGTGTTTTTACGTTGCATGGAACGAGTGGTTATTCAGCAACGGGACCAACGGCTTTACGTGAATTCCGAACCACGTCGAGAGTGAACTTCTATCACCAGAAATACACATCTCTCACTCCTCAATGGAATGGCCGAGAATCGAACCCGCGACCTCCGAGGTGGGACGCAAACACCATACCAACCACGCCACTGAGACGCCTTTTTTTTTTTTTTTTTTTTTTTTCCTTTTTTTTTTTTTTTTTTTTTTTTCCTCCTGTCCTGCTTCTCACGAAATAAAATGCTGTCCTACACAGTCATACAGAGGAGCGGCAGTCGACATTCCCAATCCTTTAAATTGGGGTTAATTTTAAGCGTTGCACGCGTCAGCACGAAGTCACACATCTGCTCCATTGTAGTTTCCTCAATCTTCTTGTTTTTGCGGAAACGTATGACAATAAAAGGAGGCGGCTGTTGCTAACGTGTCAAGTGCCTTCGCTAAGTTTGCTAGTAGCATTTAACTATATTCCAAACGGGCTCCATCAAGTGACCTTTGGATTTCCTCTAATGACACGTCTTCGTCGGTCTGAAAAAGTCCAGTTTTTCTTTTCCTTCTTTGTTTATAATTCTCTCTTCACATTTTCTACAGGCCAAGCCCTAATGTCAGTCATTTTCTAGTCCCGCCATTCGTGAAAGGATGAACTTACATATGGTTTTATTCGATTTTTTTTCTTTTTCTTTTGGATAATATTAGAATTTGGTGGCGTGAATAAATTCCCTATTTGTTGTATTCTCCTGTTGCCGATATGGCTTGATCTAAAACAATGCAAGTACAATACAAATAACAAAAGAAAGTTTGTATTATTCTGTAAAAAATGTTTAAAAACAACAATCTGTGTGTAACCACCCCACATTTAAGAAATAAGTCTTCGCTTCCCTTTCAGTAAGACTGCACTCTTTTTACCGCCCCCGCCCTCCTCATTCAAGGTTAAACAAACGCCTGCCCCCATAGGTGAGGGAAAGTTTTGTGAGATGTTAAAACCATTTTCGTAAACATCAAAATATTATCTTTTTTATATTTAACTGTTACGCATGAAATTCAAGCTAAATAGTACATCGTCGAGCTGAGAGAGAGAGAGAGAGAGAGAGAGAGAGAGAGAGAGAGAGAGAGAGAGAGAGAGAGATTGTGAGGATTTCCGTGCTGCAGTGATTAAATTCGGTTAATACAAGCAAATGTCAGCTTACCAAAATGACTTAAGATGACACGAATCCTATTGTGCGTGTTTGTGTCCGTGTAGTCACACACACACACACACACACACACACACACACACACGTGTATTGAATTCGTGCGTACAGGAAGATCATAAAATACCAGAGGATGTCAAAGAGAGCATCTTCGATACTTGTTTCCTTGTTGCATGTGCTTTAAAAAAAAAATATGAAGTCAGATGATAAGCAACCGAATGTAGAGCATTTTTATAAGACTGTACTATTCGACCTTGCTCAAACTTTGATCCAGGAAGAAAGCAAAAACCAGTCACACAGGAAGTTGTGCATCCGCCTCTTGATTGTGGAGTGCAACATACAGTTGGGAAAACACAAGCATGATAAAATTCCACAGACAAGATGGAGAGTCTCTTTGCAATTCAGCAGGCTGTCAAATCTTACGAATCTCCGTTTCCTCTATTCAACTATAGTAGATACACATCAGCCGTGCATTTGACGTCTAGCCCAGTCCCCTACGACGCTCTTGAGAGTTCACATAGGCAGGATGTATGTTCCACCTCTCCTGAAAGACGTATACCTCAGGAGAGGTGGAACATAGATCCTACCCATGTGAACTCTCGAGAGAGACTGAGAGTTTCCAGCCCTCTGATTGGCTTATCAACAATCAATCAGGAGCGTCGTAAGGGACTGGCCTAGACATCAAATGCACGGTTGATGTGAATCTACTATACCATTCTTCATTACATTTAAGAAAGAGCACCATTCCTTAAAGGTCACTCACAGTAAAAAAAATCAACCACTACCACCGAATGTACGGGAATTACCATTAAATTTGATAACTGGTACTCCTGCAAGGGCTTGTAAACTTTCATAGATGTCCATCAAAAATGGATTATCTTGGGTAGTAGATAGCCAATGAAATGTTTTCATCTAGGGTCATCAAAATCGCACTCAAAACAAAAAATTGTTTGGGTTAAAGTGCGAAAAACCTTTATATTTATCATAAGTTAAAAGACAACGAACTGTCACCGAGATCCGAATAATACCTTAATTTTCATATACTGAACTAACCAGTATTTTTTTTTTTTTTTTTTTGTTTTTTTTTTTTTTTTTTTTTTTACCGCGAAGGATTGCAAGGAAAAATGTCTACATAATCATGTCAACGAGTGCACATACTAACGAAAAAAAAAATCGCCTGTGTTGGCATAAGACCTATGAGCCTTGAGCTATACAAACGCGCTGGAATGCCAGTTCCATCTAACTATGAATTAAATGCTATATCAATTACGATGTGATTGTTCTTCAACAAGCCGAAATTTGGTTCATATCCTAACCTAGAAGTTGATCAGCTGATTAAGAAATGAAGTAATCAAGTGCTTCTTCTTCTTCTTTATTTATTTATTTATGGGGGGGGAGGGGGCAATGATTATCGTCGGAGGTGGTATTTGTGCCTGATTCAGAACTAAAACTGTTGTCCTAGAATGACCAGAGTGGAAAAACCTGCATCCAAAAGCAGCATTTTTCACAAGACAATGATCATGTTTAGGATGTTTTTCCATATAATCAGAAGTCATACGAATTGAAAAAAAGAGACCATACATAAGCCAGCAATTACTGACTACCGTTCAATCAGGTTGAGTCCTTGAACAACATCGTGAGTATAAAACTGCCTCTCTTTTTATGCAATGGTTCTGCTTGCATGAAAAATGTTTAACTGGAAGCTAGTGGCTTTGCCAGGGAGGTCAGGTGTAAATTGACATAACAAAACGTGAGAATAGGAACCAAAATATCTTCTGATGAAAAATCTAAACGGAATAAAACATTCAGAGATCCAAAAATACCTTTGCCATTACACACCATCATTTCGGGTGAATGACATCACTTACTCCAGAGGAAGCTCGTGAAACAGGCTGTGTAATGAAGATTACACTAAACGTAGCTCTTTGATTTAACCACAAACGAGGAGGAGAGGAAAAGAGGTGTGTAGAAAAACTGAAAATCAACCGAATCCAATCAACCACTTAATTAAGGTGTAGAAAATAAACCAAAATCACCTGTCATGTAATTTATTGGTTTGATATCTATGACGTTCATACTTTTCACATTTAAAACGACTAAAAGTCAAACCGGAAACAAAATGTATGAAAACAGAACTCTACTAAATGAACCTGGTTTCATTTTCAAATTGTTTTGATCTCCTCTCTCTCTCTCTCTCTCTCTCTCTCTCATACTTAAACAGTCCAAAGTGAATCGAAGAAAAAAAATACTGATTAGACGTTTTACTGCACAAGGAAGCAAACAATTACAGCTGTATTCACGAGAGAGAGAGAGAGAGAGAGAGAGAGAGAGAGAGAGAGAGAGAGAGAGAGAGAGAGAGAGAGAGAGAGAGAATCATTTTTGATACTGATTAAATCTAAGATATTATCTCCTTCATTTATACAGTCTTTTTTTAGTTTATCTTCCTCTTAATAAACAAGTAGTAAATAAACCGTCAATATAATAATTTCTATTTGTTGATTTATGGGTGACGTCACGGCATCAAACACGTATACGCACTCTCTCTCTCTCTCTCTCTCTCTCTCTCTCTCTCTCTCTCTATCTCTCTCTCTCTCTCTCTCTTTCTAATATATATATAATATATATATATATATAATATATACCTACACACACACACATTACACACACATATATAAACCTTTCTTTAGCCGGTATTAACGCCCAGCTCTCCCTGTCAGTTCATCGAAACTGGCGTTAAAACGTACGTGTGGACGACAGTTTGTGGTCGGAGTCAGGTCACTCACCAGAACTGATGAACTGATGAAGTTACTTAAAGTTCTTTCGACCGACTGAAAGGTGATCGCACGTGTGGATGGGTGACCAAAGATCTTATGACAGTTCTCGCCGCTGGATTTCGCTTGGGAAGGATCTCAGCCGCTCGGACCAGATTATAAAATGTAAACTATGTATAAGCCTCATACAAATAATTTGGTATAGCTAGGCCAGAGTCCTGCCTTTTTATGAAAGGTGTTACTAGTGAAAGTAGGCTTCCGGTCCATTTCATAAATAACTGAACCAACCCACGGGTCTAATTTAACCTTATTCATTACTATTTTATCAAAATAGACACCTCCCTTTAATATGCAATAATTAGACTATACTCTGTTACGCATTTTTGCTTCTTTCATATTACCATTCTCTGTTACGCCTTTTTGCTTCTTTCATATTACCATTCTCTGTTACGCTTTTTTGCTTCTTTCATATTACCATACTCTGTTACGCCTTTTTGCTTCTTTCATATTTACGTGTGGACGCTCATCCGTCGAACGGTCGTGGGTGGACTGACAGGTAAACCTGAACCTGAATACCTGACCTTTCAGATTATAACATGTCCGGTCCCATACAAACATTGTATAAGAAGCTGTAATATGTACCGACAGATAGGAAATAAAGTATGGCAGAAAAAATGAATGAAAATATTTCTGAATGCTTCTATTAAAGATGCTGAAGGTAAATCTGTCTAAAATCAAATAGAAAAAAAAAAACTATCCAACAGGATAAAGTAAGAAATAAAGAATGAAAGACTTAATGGGTTTGAACGTTTCATGTGGTACATGATAATTTTCGTCTTAAAATACTTTTTTTATTCCTAAAGAAGAACTTCCAATGACGTGAGAATTTTTTTTCAATTTACTTTTATGTAAAATTGTTACAAAATTACAATACAAATGGCTTCTTAATTTATAGATAAGATAGCAGACAAGTCTGCGCATTATTTCTTTCCCTTTTTGGAGTGTCATTTCTCTATTCAGTCTGGCTGCATCTATTCTCCTCACTGACACCGTACTACACTATTCATCCTAAGGTAACCCGATAGAAATATATCTATAAATCGCATCAGATAATTTTCTGCAAAGAAATCACGCAGAATTTAATTAATATCCATGATAAACTTAGGGGCGGAAGGGAAGCTACCAAACCCCAGAGACGCTTTTAAGGATACGGAATTGAAGCCATGCCCTAATCTCGGCTATTATTTTGGGTATGTAGGTCAGGCCGTAAGCTCCACTTTCCTGTTGCACAATTGAATTAACACGACCCTTTAACAATTTTAGACAGATTTTTTTTCTCTGTTTCAATAACGTATTTGTTTATTCCTCATTTTGTGTCATTTATGTTTGTGAATAGACTTCTAGTACTTACCTTTCTCCTTCGATGGCTTCCTGGACCTTGGTGTGATGAGGATGGTTGCCATTGTCGTCACTCTGGCTCTTTTTGCCGAAGTGGACGACTTTCTTCATCTTCTTCACCATCTTGGCGCCGCTGAATCTCCTGGCCATCCGAAACTGGTGGCTTCGACTCCTGGCAAAGCCCTTGACGGAACCCGTGTCGTCGTCTTCGGGGTCCGTCTGGGCAGGGGACATGCCCCTCTCCAGAGTGCGATTGTTATCCTCGGGTTCCGTGTAACTGCCGTCATCCTCGGCAGTCCGTTTGTGGACGTTGATCTGGTTGTGGTGGTCGTCCGATGCTGCTGCTGCTGCTGCAGCGTGGCGACAATGGTGATGGTGACAATGGTGTTCTGCCGAGTGATAATTCTGGTAGCAGTGATGATGCGGGTGGTGCATTTCATCTCACGCTCTATGGTGATGAGGGTACGAGACGTGAGGAGCGGGGCTCCCTGGCACGTCCTGTTGCCTCTGGTGGGTATGGTGCAAATGGTGGGCAGGGTCGACGGGGAAATTCCCCATCACCACTCCACTGTCGTCGCGCCGATGACCCTTACTGAAATTCACACCCCGGGCATCATCGCCGCTGTGACTCATGACATCACTCATCTGACTACTGTCCCTACTGCCAGCAGTGACAGTCCCTTCCTCTGAACTGCTACTGCTGCTCATCGCCATTCCGTCAATATCACTGCTCATCATTCCGTCACCATCACTGTTCCTGCCGACTAGAGTATCATTATCACTGCTGCCATCGGCTTCGCTCAGGTAACTCGTACCCGAATCGCGGTTACTCGATTCACTCATATCGCTTCTGGTCAGTTCGCTGTTCGGTTCCAGCTGGCTTCCGAAGTCGGCGTCAACTGACATTTCGGAAGATTCGGACAACGATTTCTCGAAGGAAGAAGAAGGAAGAGACGATTCTCTTTTTCTGACTTTGCTCGCCGCCGATTCTAAAGTCTTACATTCATCACTTCCACCGACACTGACATCATTTGCTTTCATAACATCATCTGCATCACTACCAACGTTTTCCAACTTTTCTGTTTGAATTTCATCATCGTTAACCAATAGGAACTCAGCACCGCCTTCCCCCTTTTCGCGCTCCTTTTCTTCAAGACCTGGGCCACTTAAACTTTCCTCTAAAACACTTTCCACTGACTCTTCCTCTACTACTACATTTCCCGCCAGACTCTGCGAACGCCCTTGCAGTTCACCCGACCCTACAAAACTGTCTAATTCCCCTTTGGTATCACCCACAACATCCACGGTTGCTCCTTCAGATGTTTCTGCCAATTTACTATCGCCATTAAAGCCACTTACTTCATCAAGATCATTACCATTTGCGCCCGAAATCTCCAAAAGTGTTTCCCTTTCGCTGCGAGTCTCTCTCTCGACTTCCTCTCCTGAACAGTGAGCTTCCTCGTCACCTAAATAAGAAGCGATGTCATCAACAGTTGCTTCCAGCTCAAAAACTTCTTCTTCGTCCTTTGGTAATTTTGAATTTGGATCGTCCCTTGCACTCCGTAACTCAACACAGCCCACACATACATCAGGGGCTGAGAGAGTTAATAAGCCTTCGCTGCCTTTTCCTTCTCCCGTTTCTTCTTTCCCTTCCTCCGTTCCCACTCTTTCTCCTCCTCCTCCTCCTCCTCCTCCGTCACTCGGAACAGGGGGCACCTGAGGCTCTTCTTCGCTAATATCCAGCGCTTTCGCAGGGGGACTAGAATCGGTCCGATCTCTTTCTATTCCACCGGGAATAGAATCGATCTGCTCCTCTTCTTCAATGACCGAAAGAAAAGAATCAAAAGGAAGTTTTCCTTCTACTGCAGAGGAAGGGAGGGAGTGCCACCCTTCCCTCACTCCTCCGATCACTCCACCAATAAAATCGATCCCCTCGACCTCACTCAGAAGTGATGATGATGATGATGCCGATGCACAAGACGCATCAGATTCTGTCGAGTTCTTGTCACTTCTCACTTTCTTTTCGTTTTCCTCCGGAAGGAATACCGAGTTGTCCTGGTGAGTCACTACACTTTCATTCTGATGAACATTTTCCTCTATCTCTATATCAACCTGACTGTTCACATCCTCAATACATTTGTTAGGATTATTTGCACTTTCTTCGCTTTCACCAGACGGGATAGAAGCGCGAGTCAAGGAGTCATTCTCTAACTGAATCGAATCAAAGCGATCTCGATTTTCTGAGACTAATAAATCCTTCTGATCACCTGAAGTCAACTCAAAGCGTTCTTTACAAAAAATCTCGGCAGTTTCTGACTGATTTTCTATCAATAAATTATCATTATCGTCTTGAGGTTTGGTCACAAAAGGAACGTCACACGCCTGACATTCTTCACAAACCTGACTACAGTAATCAGATGTCTCTTTGATGTAGTTTATGTCATCTAATGTTTTCTTTTCTACGACAGAGAAGTTTTCGCCATCTGCAACAGCCGAAAACTCGGTGGTATTGTCTGCTGATGAAATCACATTGGGTTTATATTCGTTAACAGCAGTCAAATCTACCTCCCCTTCTTCTGGTAATGGTGGAGTGTGAATAATATCTCTTTTAGTTGCACAGTGGATATAATTTTCCTGATTCTCAATCACTAATGGATGGGAATTAATCTCGTTCTCAAATTCAGGCAGACTATAATTATAATTGTCTTTCTCAACCACTGAAATATATTTTGTCAATTTTCCTCTATCACGCAACGAGAAGTCCACCTGATCTTCAAACGCCGATGGTGACCTCCCCTCAGATGATTCTTGGTCCTCAGTCAAGACTGAAGGAGGATATTCGTGGTCTTCATCCACGAGTGGAATATAATAAACCTGACTGTCATCAAATTCTTGATTTTCACTCAAATTCTGATCATATTCATCCGCCACAAATAATGTTATATTTTCCTGATCTTCAAAAGCTCCTTGATTTTCAGTCCACGGTGGAATCCTGTCTCCCTGACTTACAATTAAAACTGAAACACCATCTTTCTCACTCACAAGTGAAATACCGTCCCGCTTATCTTCAGTCACAAGTGAAATTCTATCTTCCTGATTTTCACTTACAGGTGGAATTCTATCTTCCAGGTTTTCAATAACCGGTGGAATCCTGTCTTCCTGATTTTCACTTACAGGTGCAATTCTGTCTTCCTGATTTTCACTCACAGGTGAAATCCTATCTTCCTGATTTTTAACTGCTGGTGAAAACAGATCTTCCTGATTTTCAGTCACTGATGAAATATCAGCTTCCTGCTTTACAGTCAAAAGTGAAGTATTGCTTTCCTGATTGTCAATCACAGGCGAAACATTACTTTCGTGGTCTCCAATCACTGGAAAAAATCTACTTCCCAGATTTTCAGTCACAGGTGAAATCAGACCTTCTTGATCTTCAAACACAGATGAGATATTATCGTCATAGTTTTCAAACAAAGATGTGATACTATCTTCTTGATTTTCAAACACAGATGTGATATTATCATCCTGATTTTTAAACACAGATGTGATACTAACTTCCTGATTTTCAAACACAGATGTAGATGCGATATTATCGTACTGATTTTCAAACACCGATGTAGATGTGATATTATCGTCCTGATTTTTAAACACGGATGTAATATTATCGTACTGGCTTTCAAACACAGATGTGATATTATCGTCCTGATTTTTAAACACGGATGTAATATTATCGTACTGACTTTCAAACACAGATGTGATATTATCGTCCTGATTTTCAAATACAGATGTAGATGTGATATTATCGTACTGATTTTCAAACACAGATGTAATATCGTCCCGATCTTCAAACACAGATGTGATATCGTCCCGATCTTCAAACACAGATGTGATATCGTCCTGATTTTCAAACACAGATGTATATGAAATATTATCGTCTTGATTTTTAAACACAGATGTGATACTATCTTCCTGATCTTCAAACACAGATGAGATATTATCGTCCTGATCAAACACAGATGTGATATTATCGTCCTGATTTTCAAACACAGACGTGATATTATCGTCCTGATCAAACACAGATGTGATATTATCGTCCTGATTTTCAAACACAGATGTGATATTATCTTCCTGACTTTCAGTCACTGGTGAAATTCTGTCTCCCTGATTTAAAGTCAAAATACTACTGTCTTGATTTTCAACTTGAGATGAAACACTTTCCTCCTGATTTTCTACCTCATCTGAAACTCTATCCTCCTGATTTTCAATCACACTGAAAGTTTCATCATCCTGATTTCCACTTAAATGTCGAACATCATTAACCTTATTTTCAGCTGGCGGAGAAATTAAATCTACCAGGTTTTCATTTACCGCAGCGAGAGTATATTCAACAGACTCGTCCTCTGGAAATGGAATGCAATCAACTTGATTTTCAATCACGGATGAAACATAATTTCCTGTTTCTCCTGCTACGCGTGGAATAAACTCCTCGCCGTTGCCAATTGCGTTTCTAGCATCGTCTGCTGCACAGGAAATGCTCTCATTATATGATGATACGTCTTCAGTCTTCTCGTTTACACAAGAAGTATCTTCTGAATTCTCATCGGCGAATAACTCTGCGTTATTGCAATGTTCGCGGTCTTCACTGAGGGTGTTTGTGTTTGTATCACTTGTAGCGTTATGATCGGATTCCTCGCTTAGATTCGCAGCAGACGACACATTTCCTCCATCACCCAGGGACCAACAATCACTATTCAGAACAACAGGAAGCGATGAAGAACTGACGCGTTTTTCATTACCTTCAATAAACCGAAGCTTCGCCGGATATTCATCAATGACCTGTGAGGCTGAAATATCTTTCTCCTCAACCCGTGACACTGAAATGATGCGATCTTCTGTATCACGAAATCCAGTGTCCGACTGACAGAAAACGGAACAGACTTGATTTACCCATCCAGAGAATGAATCTTCAGAGAGAAGTCTTAATTGACTGACATCTGTGCAAACTTCTGATTCCGAATATAAATCGTTGGAGGAAAGTTCTTTCACAAGTTCAGTGTTACTGGTTAGAAGTTCATTTTCCAATTCCACACTGTCATCTACTGCGTCACTTTCCGAGGGGCAATCGACATTTTCACTGGCAGAAGGTATTGAATCATCGCCATCATCAACTTCTTCAATTTGGGTTTCCAGCTGATCAGCAGCAATGACTGTTATGACAGAAGAGACTAGTTCATCTTCATCAGACAGAGACAGAGAAGAATCATCATTATCTTCTTTTCCTCCCTCAGGTGTTACCTCAACAGGAGAGGTCAATATAATGACTGGAATTTCTTGCCCTAGCTCCTCTGAATGTATTTCTGCATCAAGATCTTGCTCGTCACTTCCAGGAATATGTGTCGAATCCTCTTGAGGTTTACATATATCTGGGTCTGGAACCTCAGATACGGCTAGGTCTTCAACCTCAGATATGGATAAGACTGAAATCTCAGGTACGGATAAGTCTGGAACCTTAGGTACGGACAGGTCAAAACTGTCAGATATGAACAGGTCTGGATTCTCTGCCACCTCAGATATCGATAGGTCTGAAACTTTAGCTATAGGGAGGACTTGAACCTCAGATATATGAAGGCCTGAAACCTCAGATATGGTTATATCCGAACTCTCAGCATTAGGTAAGTCTTGAACCTCAGTTATGGATAGTTCTGGAAATTCCGATGTGGTTGGCAGTGAATCAGTCACACTGTCTTTACAAGCAAGGAATGGCACAACATCGATGGGTCCATCACTATCAGGGAAACTTTTATCCACTCTTTGATCGACATTCAAACATTTAATGAAAACTGGGGAAGAATTGTATTCTTCTTCGTCAAACTGTTGACTTGAGCACTTGTCTTCACTGGTTTCGGCCTCGATCACTTCAGCTTCATTTTCAGTAACTTTACTGTCGTCATCCGTTACCCGATCCTCACTATCATTATCTCCTACACATTCCGATTCCTCGTGAAACGCCTCTTCAGAATCAGTTTTAGGGAAAATCTCACCTGAAAGGTCTTTTATTTCCGATGTACATTCCAGGGGATTTGTGTTAACGTCTGAAAGCGTATCACCGCCCTGTAATAAAGTTGCAAGGAACGAAGATCTGTCCCTAGAAGCGAGAAGACTAGAACTCTGGCATTTAGCCGCTGATTTAACACTGTCGAAGATGTGTGGCGTCACTTGACCAGTCTGGTTGCATTCGTTAGCCTCACCAGCGTCCTCTGAGTCACTGGTAAATTGGGTTACACTTCTGTTATCTATATCTTGGCTTAGGGACGTTTCTCCTTCGTTCAAATCCTTATCTGGATCCTTATCGGCACACTCTTCATCACCATCAACTTTGCCTTTTCCAATCTGACCCGCAAAACCCTCTTTTCCCGGCACAAAGGTGACACCAATTGTCCTCACAATGTCAACATCACTGGCACTGGCACTCGAGTCCACATCGCCACTATGACCGGATGAAGATGGCGATATGACGTCATTATCGCGTTTACTCAGCTTCATCCGGTCCTCCAGCTCATCAGACTCAACAAAAGTAATTATTCTTGCGTCGTGGTCATCGGAGACGAGAGTCTTAATAACGTCTTCGTGAACATCACGAGGGGGTCCTGTTTCTTTGTGATGCGTTCCATCAGGTTTGGTAAATAACATGACTAGACCAAATTCATCATCTTCGCTCACAATTCCTTCACTAAGGCTTTCTTTGTTGGGAACATCACGAGAATGGCCGCTCCCTCCTGCTGTCATGTTGTGCTCCCTCTCCGCTTCCTCTGCCTCACTTTCCCTCTTATTCATTTCTGTATCTCTTACTCCACGTTCCTCAACTGATATCTGGGGGCTTTCATTCATAAAAGTTTCTTCTCTGCCCTTTTCAACCTCACCCGTGATTTCACCCTTTCTTTCCTTTTCCACGGTACAATCATCTCTTTTTATGCACCGGTTTTCAAAACAATCGTTTATTACACAAACGCCATCTATTCCCTCCACATTTTCATCAACAGAAATTTGGCTACAAACCGTTTCATCATTTACAGACTGACTCTCTTGCAATGATTCTCCTGACGTCATGATTTTTATGTGATCATCAGAATCATCATGCTTTAGGACCTGAGAGGACAAATGAGTATCAGTGTCATCATCGATCTCAATGTCCTCCATAAGAGAAGGAGGGGTAACTACTACAGAAACAGTGAGATTGTCATTTATGTTAAAAACTCCTGTTATTCCTTCTTCATCTCTTACCTCTTCGTTTTCTAAGCCTTCAATTCCGTCTCGGACGACATTCATTTCTTCGTCCTCTGTTTTGTCATTTCCATCTTCATCACCACTGGCTTCTTCATCCTCTTTGCCCTCGTTTCTACCTTCGTTGTCACTCACTTCTTCGTCACTTGTTCTTCCACTTTCATGTATACTAATATTCACTGTCTCATTATTTGTTTCTATATTTCCCCTTTTATCATAATTCATGTCTTCATTCTCTACTCTTTCATTCCCATCTACAACATCAGGCAGTTCTGCCTTTTCTATCCTTTCATTCCCATCTATATCATCAATAATTTCTTCAATTCCAGTTCCTTCATTTCTATCTTGATTATCATTGATTCCCCCATCGTCCATTCCCTCATTTCCATCTTTCATAACATTCGTTTTTCCATTCTCGTTCTCTCCATTTCCCTCTCTCTCAGTACTCATTTCAGCATCCCTGGTGTCAGATGCTGTTTCAGGTGAGTGAGCGAGATTAATGTAGCCAGGGTCCTCCTCCTCCTCCTCCTCCTCCTCAGGTACATCTGATATCAATAAAGGAAGCGGCAGCGGGGAAGGCGCCTTTGTCTCTTCTTCTGCATTATTTTGCTCTTGACGAAAGTGTGGTTTCTCAGGTACGTCCTTCTTCTCACCGCCTTCCTCCAGTAATGCGCACTCTGTCACGGCCAAAGTCGAGGCTTCAACCGAATCGTCCTCTTCCAACCTTTCCCCTTGTTCCTCATTGTCGAAAAACCTCACGAAAGAAGGCGTCCGCATGGGGCTTATGGGGTATGGCTCGTCGCATGATTCGGCCAAACCCCTCCTTCTGATCTGACTTACATCAGCAACCAGTGAATTTGCAGGAAAGCTTTCGTTTGCTTCATTCTTCTCGAGACCTGAATTGACTACAATATCGCTGATGTCATCTCCAGGCTGGGCAGCACTCCTTACTTCCACATCTTCCTCTTCGACGAGAGTTTCATACAAGGGCGTCCCACACGGTGTATGAGGTTTTAACGTGAACTGGTTTGACTCGTCAATACCTCCGCAGATCAGGTCAGTTTCCCCTTCTTGTACTTCTTTCTCTTCTTCTTCTTCACTGATGGATAAAGTGTCCTCGCTTTCCACTATGCATAAAGTAGAACGATAGCTTGTCATTTCATCGTCATTTTGAGGTGGAACAGATGGAAAATCGTCTTGAACAAAGTCAGACCGAGTAGAACTGAAAAATGAATGAGTCTGGCTCGAAATACCATGAGTGACGTGAACCCCATTTTCTATGAAGGGCTCGTAACGACATTCTTGAGTTGCAGAGAGTGTAAGGTCGAGAAGCGAGGTTGGTGGTGGGAGAGGAGGGGTGGGAGACATAGGCTGGGGAACCCCCAACTCCCCTCCTGCAATATTTCCTTCCTCTCCTTCCCCTTGCCTCGAGATTTCCTCCCCTGCTCCTTCCCCTGCTTTCCCCTGCGCCTGGTAATCGTCGGTCTCTTCTTCATCCTCGGTCTGTTGCGATTCTTGGTCCACGGCAATCACCTGGGCTAAATACGCCGTGCACTTGCCATGGTCGCCCTCGGCGGGGCACCAGGGCAACGCAATGTCTTCCTCACTTTCACTATGTAGGGTTCGCACCAAAGGATCATACTCGCTCGCCATTTCTCTTCATCCATTAAGCGCCACTTTGTTTTGTTTCATCGTGGTGGTCACATCGTCAACGTTTTCGAATATCAAGTAGGAATCGAGTCTCTCAGTTTAAAAGCTATGTAAATGCCTGGAAAAATAAAATAGATTATACAATAAACATTATATACCACTGATGATGATTTCCATTTGAACTTCACAAGCAAAAACAGCGAAAGCCAAAGATTTACCTGAAATATAAAGAATGGTTAAAATAATTGTAAACAATGTTGTAACTCGTGGGTATTAGGCAATATATAGATAATATATATATATATATATATAATATATATATATATATATATATAGATATAATATACATATATTATGTGTATGTATGCAGACAACAGTTATACGCATAAACTACATAAAACTGATTAAATGAAAAATTATTAATCATGATGAAGTGTGAACGGTTTGACGAAGCAGAAAATCAAGTAGAAGTGTATATGGGTTTTTGGCTGTATTTCAGTAAAACTATCATGTCTAGAGCTTAAAGGGTAATGTGTACGTGTATGCTTGTTGTGCATGTTTGTAGTCACTTACGAAAAACAACCGCAACCTTAGTCAAAACACCTCCACTCTAGGCCAAACGCATCACGTCTTTGTTTTCTGGAACATATGCTCTCTCTCTCTCTCTCTCTCTCTCTCTCTCTCTCTCTCTCTCTCTCTCTCTCTCTCTCTCTCTCTCTCTCTCTCTCGTATGTTCTTCGTTCCCGTCGCAAAATCACTAACATCACTCCTCCCGGAACTTCCTTATTACATTATCAAACAGAAGCAAAGATCTCGAAAAACATGAAACTTTCTTTCTATTTTTACACGAAATACAGTGTTTCTGTTTCCCTCTGAATTCTTCCATCACACTAAATATGCATCACTGAGTGGCTATTTCCTTTTACATCGCACAAAACAGCATAAACAGATGCGCTCCTAAACATATATACAGACGATTTATTTTTATATAATTATGTGTTCTTTTAACAGACGCATCTATGATACACACAACTGTCATTTGAAGAAATAAAAACACGTTTATGGAAGTAGCAGAATCCATAAACAATTAACCAAAGCACCTACGGCAACAACATTAATGTTCCTCGTAACACTGTATCACCATTCCTTAAAACTATTCTTGCTGTTCGTCACTGTAATGCGGCGTTCTTGTTTCTATGAACACTCTTTCTGGCTGGTCACAAATGCATGTGTTACTTCATCCAAAAGCATTCGTTCGCATTACTCATCCAAGTAACACATTTCCCTTTACATTCTTCTTTCGATGAACTCCAAGGCAGTAAGAATTTCCCACCGCGTATAACACATTCACTGCTACTTCCTATAGAGCAAGTACCTCTTCCACACCGTAACACTGCACACCGTAGGTATCCAGTGCCCCATTCGAGGGCACTCTAAAGGTGTATGGGGGGCAAACGTTGTTGCTTTGTGCAGCATCTCTCTGCCTAATACGGTGTTAGTGAAAGGGAAGGAAGGATTCTCTCTCTCTCTCTCTCTCTCTCTCTCTCTCTCTCTCTCTCTCTCTCTCTCTCTCTCAAACACAAACACACGTACATTAAAAATTAAATGGTTCTTTTTATGATAGGGCATACGTTTACAAAATGATCACCCCAAAATCTTATATAATTTAACAATGACATTAATTACCATTTAAGTCATATATTACCCAAAACCGTTTATATCAAACTCATTAATGTTAAGATCAGAGATCTTTCTCCAAATGTCTTGAGAAATAGGTAAAGGAACAAAACCTAAGTATTAATCTTTTGTGTATGCAGAAAGCAAGCACTATCAAGCAGACAACAACATTCGTCAAAGTAATACATATACAAAAGTAAATTCTCTCTCTCTCTCTCTCTCTCTCTCTCTCTCTCTCTCTCTCTCTCTCTCTCTCTCTCTGTCGTCTTCTCACCTGGTTGGCAATTGCACTAGCAGTCAAGGACACTTTGTTCCCATGACCTTGACATTTCCACACTCATAAATTATCAGAAAAAATATAAGTAAAACACAAAACAACAACAAAAAATCTGAATCGTTGTAGCCATCACCTTCCCAACCACGCCCATTCACTGGGCTTTGTCTTCTCACAGAATTCGCTAATTTATTGTAGTCTCTCTCTCTCTCTCTCTCTCTCTCTCTCTCTCTCTCTCTCAGACAACTCACACAACTGATGTCTCAAAGTGTATTTCATTCAATATCTTCCCGGGGAAGGGGGGAGGGGAGTGGAGGTGTAGTGGGTATTTTCTTCTATTCTTTATCTCAATGAGTTTCACATACAGAATTGTGTTGAGCATGAATTTAAATAAACGATATATAACTGATTTAAAACAATAAATTAAAAACAAATACTACGTTGGTAAAGAGAAACAAATATAACGTGGCCAGGCAAATCACTCAATAACACAAACAGGCTAAAAGGAATATTAACGAACGAACGAACGAACGAAAGAACAAGCAATCAACCAAACGAACGACACAGGATGCGGCGAGAGAGAGAGAGAGGAACCACACACATCGACGTTAAAATGAGTTGGGTGACGACGGGAGTCGGGGGCTCCGCGGTGTGATTGCCTCAGTCACATATCATTTTGTTTCACCGAATCGGCAGCAGGCAGCCCAGACCCAGACCCGTCTGTCCACCTCCGCTCACTACACCGCATTCTTTCCACACGTGTCATCCAGGCCCGATGTGTGTACCTGTGTATGCAGTTGACCAATGAGGCCTCGGATTTTTATATCTATTTTCTTGATAAAAGTGATTGTAAAATCAGAACGATTTTGTCACAAGTGCGTAGCTCGGATCATCCACCTGGCCGCTTGCGAGGAGGGTGACATCTAGATTCACTTTCGAAGGGGTTGGTAAACTTTTAAAATGAAAACAAAACACAACCGAACTTTCACTGCAATCTACTTCATACACAAACAGACTACCCGAAAGTCGAATTAGAAACACAACCGCACTTCAGCATCCACAGAAGTTTCTCACCGTTAATATAAATCTGCTTTCATTAAGGAACTACTGGAAAGCAAGAGACTACTACAATTGATCACAAAGGTTTCCACAGCACGATGATCACACGAAAGCACAAGCCCATTCTCTTTTTAGTACTTTTGTACACACAAAATGCCACCATTGACAACACTCAGAAGGCTACAGAAGCCTCCTGCCGCCGTAGAAATTTGGGCATGGTGGGGGAGATCACTACTTGGCAGGACGTCTGTGACTGGCCTAACTGATTCCCTCGTTGCCTCAAAGTCCTTGACGTGCCAGCCACACACACACAAACACACACACACACATACACACACATAAACGCACTCACCACTAGGACTCCCTAACCACCACAATCTTAAACATCAATCTTTAGAGGTTCCTTTTCTCCTTTCCGTCAGGTGTACGAACCCTGTATATATTTGGCAGACAGACTTTCATCAGGACCAAAACGGCTCCTTTCCTAATTAGAGGACAGCGAAAGACGTCAGTAGATGCGACTTCGAACGACCCCGACGTTTTTCCAGGGAAGACTGGCGACGAGCAGAGTTACTGACGAACATGAATCACAGAAAGAGGCTTACTGGACTTGACAGGACTTAACAAGACGGGTCCACCACCTGACTGCAAGCAATCCCCGCCCGGGGCACGACCTAAAGTTCGATTCAGCGGAAGACAATGACAAAGTGCCCCCTGACAAAAACTGGACAATAACACCCGCATTTTGATCATAGTTTCACGTCGCAGCTTCTGTGTTACTTTCATATGTGACGGAGTGGATGTGGAATGGTGAATGCAAGAGGGATGTTACTGCCTCTACTTAACGCCGGAAATCACTGTATTACAAATGCAATGCAGGCTACATTGCACATAACCCTTCCTCACTCTCTTTCTTAATTATACACCCGCCCTTATAAAAGGAATATATATAATATATATATATATATATATATATATATATATATATATGTATATATATATTCATTTATGTTCTACCTCAAGCCTTTTCCCCCTATAGGGGGTGCCCCACTTGCAATTCGCAACTATACTAAGGGTCGATAACCGCATGCCTTTCTTCAGTAGAATTAGTAATTATATATAATATATATAATATATATATATATATATATTTTTTTTTGTGTGGTGTGTGTGTGTGTCATAGTATATATATATATATATATATATTCATATATATATATATGTGTGTGTGTGTGTGTGTGTCTGTATATATATATATATATATATATATATATATATATAATATATATATATATATATATATATATATATTATATAATGTACTCTATCATGAGATTTTAAAATGAGGAAGCCAAATTGAAAATTAACTTAAAACACCTGAAGAAGGTAGGCTACCAAACACTTCTGGACAACGGATGAAATAGGTTTGCTTGGTTACGCCTACCAGAATATCAGTAGTTAAGAGATTTATTATTCTGAATCTATTAAATACAATTATTCAAACGGTAAAAGCCAGCCACTGACATGATAAGCAAGCACCCTCAGAACAGAATGCCTTTATGCAAATGAGAAAAAATAAAATAAAAAAGGCCCAACGGGCATGAGTGGCATAAAACGGTAACACCGAGAACATAAACTGTGCATGGAATAAAAATAAGCTCACAATATTTCTTTACAGTTACGTTACCAAGCTCTAAGGCCCTAACTACACTCGTACTAACTTGCTACCCAGGTGCACAGGGGCAAGACTGCGAAAGAGGGGCGTATTAATTTCGACTATGGGCACGCCTTAGACATATGCTTCATATTCATGCACATGAACTCATAGCCATGTTCCCTGAGAAATCATTCGTAATTTTACAATACTCTTACGCCAGTTAAATGCCAAGTCAACACTTGCTCCGCTATTAAGTATATTGAAGACGTTTGTGAACACGAAACAAATTATAAATTATACCACCTATGAAAAGAAGAAAATGGAGTTTTTCACTCTCTTTTTCCCTTCTCTCTCTCGCCTTCCCTCCTATCCTCTCTCTCTTCTCCTCTCTCTCCTCTTCCTCTCTCTTATAGTACGCTTAAGAATCACTTCATAGTTACAATCACAGATACAGGTGTATGTGCATTCATGAAATACATATATATACACACACACACACATACATCTCAAGTATAAAATGCCCCATTAAAACACTCTGGTTTAAAGCCCTTAGCTTTAAAGGAGCGTGTTTTACTGGGCCTGTTTTAACAGAAGAATTTATTTACATGCATTATATATATATAATATAATGACATACACACATCACACACACATATATATATATATATATATATATATATATATATATATATATATATATATGTGTGTGTGTGTGTGTGTGTGTGTGTGTGTGTGTACATAAAACCCAAATAAATGCATATTCACCACCCCATTCATCCATCTATACGTAAACGTACAAAAAGGGGCTTCATCGACAAGCAGTTAAGCCGCGCCCCTCTCTAATTTAACTTGCTTCACGGTTCATTACCTCCGATACTTTCTTGGTAATCTTTTGCACCTACGCCTTCTACGGGGGACGGATCATTTACAAGGGCCTTTTGTTTAATTACAACGCTTCAGTGTTTCTCTTCGCCGAACTCTCGGCAATTCTAGTTACATTTTCGAATATGCAATATAATGTACATGGAAGAGGATAATACAACGAGCACAAAACACCTCTTAAGAATACGAAAGACGCAACGGATTTATCCCAATTATATCATGAATACTTCGACTAAAAAAGTGAGAAACGCGCAAAAACAATTTCTGAATAAAAATTCTGCTTGAGAAATATGAAACGATTACCACAGATTTACCCTCGGTAAAGAAAAAGAAATCCAAACACAAAGTTGAAACCCCCTAAAAATCACTTAAAATATTCAAAGCTAAAAACTTGAAGTGGAGGTACAAAGCGACAAGCAATCTCTGGAGTCAAACGAAAACTAGCCATAAACAAATATCTGATGAAACAAACTACTATATACAAACAATCTATGATGTCATAAAGCTAAAGAAACCGCATTTTACTCATCCTCTTATAATTCACGAGAGAGCAATTGCTATATAGTCATTTGTGATTTATGTCATATTATGTATGTAAACATTCTAGTCCCATTGGGACAAAATGGAATGGATGGAAAAAAAATTCATTTTATACCATAAAAATATTTACAAAGCAGTCAGCTGATTTTGGAACTATAAAACGTCTTATCAAAAGTATGACTGAACTGCTTTTAATATCATTTGCCAATAATAGTAATCATCTGAAATGATTAAATGCATTCCTGATTTAATATCAGAGTGCTCCCTGAAAATATTTTTGCTACTTAACATTCAATAAATTTGACTTTAACGTAATCTTCTTTCGCAAAAATGCCATTTCATTATGAAATGACTAATTATCATCATAAAAAATTCACAGCCTTTTGAGGTTGATAGCCGCCCAAACAGAGCTGTTCTCTTCTGAAAACATTATTCTCTGTCAGTTTAAAGAAAAAAAAATGTTAGACATCAGTAATGAAAGTATCTGTAATAAAGTGAGAACCCAATGCGCGTTTCGTGGGAAAATTTCAACATGAAATTACTGCGTAACACCAACCAATAACCGCTGTAACTACTGCGCCAGATTACACAAATCAAATCAGTCGATGAAGTTTCTCAGGATTCTTCCTTTCCTTTCTTCTAACAAGCGTTACACCAATTACTTTGACTATGTAAAAGCGAAACATAATATAAATTTTTAGTACCTCAGGCATCTTTGGTTACTATGCAACCATAGTAATAAAAATGGATACAATAACAATAACAAGTGCAAAACCTATAATAATATTAATAATAATAATAATATGAAGGGAGTAAGACCCTCTTTCAGCACGCTCTGTTAAAAAGAATGACAGTAAGAAGAATTTAAAAGGTCTTGTAAAAAATATAAGTTCCACTGATGCTGCCATTCTTTTAAATAATAATATAATAATAATAATAATAATAATAATAATAATAATAATAATAATAATAATAATAATAATAATAATAATAATAATGGGAAAGTAAATCCACAGTAGTATGCCTGTGATTTTTTTAATATATACAGCAGAAAGCTTTCGATGACCTGTATGGTTCTCCTTGTCAATCTAAGATTGACATATATGAAAAAATAAATCAAACAGGCATATTACTGTGGATTTACTTTCCCATTTTATTGGACTCGTGTGACTGTGAGTTTTCTTTTAATAATAATAATAATAATAATAATAATAATAATAATCTGATTAAAATTCTTCCAAGTCATGGTTGTTTCGCTTGAACGAAGAGTGACGATATCAAAGACCTCTGAGCAATGCGTAATCACATAACGACGACCCCAATAACATCAAATACCTCCGATGTTTGCACACCAGGTGGTCTTGAAGAGAGGGCGCCGCCCTTTAAGACCTCTGCAAAGTCATAAGAGCCAAGGTTTTTGTTTTTAATAGTTGCATAATAAATCAATCTTGCGAGAGGAAGGCCACTCGAGTATATTGCACATAAATTATGTATTCAGTTTTCCTTTTGTGTTTCTCGAAAGAAAAAATTAGAGCATCTAAATGATTTGTTTCTGTGAAAACTTATTTACTTATTTAGGTTATGAATAATGTAATGAATCAAAATGTATAAATAAAATTGTATGTAATTTATATGTTTATATATGTATATATATGTATGTATACTGAGTGATAAAACACATAGAGAAACATTCTATTTCAAATAGAGAACATTATATATTACAAATAGAGAATAGAATCATATACACATAAAATAGAATATATATAGATATACACATAAATATTGCAATAATATATAGATAGAGAACATTACATATTTTAATATATATACATATATATTAATATAGATATATATATATATATATCTTATATACTCGTATATCAATGCATATGATATAATGATTCAATTATTCTTACAGTACATAAACAATGAAATATTAAAAAAAATTGTAATTTTAATAATTTTGTTGACAAAGAAAAATCTGAATATAATACGGTATGTGCAATATGCTCAAGAGCACACACGCACACACACACGCGTGCACACACATACACACACAAGTATGAACTACCCAATGACACAATCGAAATAGAACGTTTTAGGTCCTACCAAATGAGTCAGTCACTGCTGACGCCATAGAGCAAAAGACCTATTCAGAATTCAGTGCTTTTCCATTTGAAATCGTTCAATGACAAAACGCAGAAAAAAATTCCCCAGAGCATTTTGTGATGTACTCTGGCACTTAGGACAAAAGCTTTACACTTTCGTTTAATGGCATGCACCGAAATACAATAAAAGAGAGAGAGAGAGACGAGAGAGTGAGAGAGAGGAGAGAGAGAGAGAGAGAGAGAGAGAGAGAGAGAGATACGTTCCCCTACGCAGCAGGGAAAATGCCACCAAAAAAGTGTTTCCTGATTTATCGAAAGTATTTAAATGAAATGAGGAAAGCAGGTAAAAAATTAAAAGCAAAACTAATGTTACAAATATGTAAAAAAGATAAAAAACTAAACTAATGTTACAAATTATCTGCAACAAGGAACACAGTTATATATAATATAATATAATAAATATATATATATATATATATATATATATATATATATATATATATATATATATATATATATGAAAAACCAAAAAATATAAAAATATAGAAAACTGATGCGCAGATTTTTAGTTGCAAAAATATCGGATATTAGTTTACGTGACAAAATGACCTACTTGCCTATATAAAACCTTGAAAGTTAGTCGGTAGCAACGTATTATTGCGTATTACGGTTAAGGTTAACGTGTTCTAGGAATTGTTTTGATAATGAAATGACTGAGGACCTCACTTCAACGTGTCCTGGCAACATATATGATAAATAGCACTGAAAGGGGATCACTTTATTTAACAATTTAATATTCATATTCAGACTACGAAAAATTATTTTTTGCATACGGAGAATTAACACTCATATGTCTCGTACCACACGGAAATTCTACTATCATCTACAAAGGACATGAAGGCAACTTTAGTCATGAAGTGGTTTAGAAATAGGATCCAATGCGGGATAAATTTTAAATGCCAATTTCTCGCTGAGTTCACTTCGAACCTAATTGCCAACGATTACTTCACGAGCAAACTGGTTACAATATTACAACTAACCGTCAGACAATCAATAATCTCTCTCTCTCTCTCTCTCTCTCTCTCTCTCTCTCTCTCTCTCTCTCTCTCTTTGCATTTGTGTGTGATACTCTATAACGTTTTGTAGCTATTACTTCATAAAATATTCCATCCTCACATGACATTTTACACATTGTCTATTCACTTTATAAGAACCCATAGCTCAAGCCTTCTTCCTGGTTCATTTTTCATATGTACCCTTCTTTCTCTCTCTCTCCTCCCCTTTAAAGCTTCAATGAAGCTTGCGATAGTCTATAATGATTTGTAGATACTAATCATAAAATTAAACATGCTTACATGACACTTTAAATGTTTCTGCTAAAAAAAACCCAAAGTTCAGGCCGTCCCCCCTGATTTATAATGTACCTCTCTCTCTCTCTCTCTCTCTCCAATGCCCAATTCAAACGAGTAATGGTCAAACAATGACTTCAGAATCACGGTTTAGCCATCTGTCCGTCGCTTGCGTGCCACTCAGCGTCCTCCCTCCCTCCTACCCTCCCCGTTCCCGCCCCACCACCACCCTACCACCACCACCTGCACAGTACACAGAGGACACGGGACATGGATGCTAATACTTTGTCCTTTTACTAGCCAACAAACAGCTGGCGCTAAATACAGTAGCTAACAACGACAGGATGTACCGAATAAAGTGGATACATTCTGCCTTTTCTATTTCTCTGGGATTATTGAATAAATACTATAGTTAGCTGCTGGAAGTATTCAGTCAATTGAATCAATGAATTCTTTGATTTTCTTTTTCTCTCTATTAAACACTGACTAGCAACATTACATATTGCATTTTTCATTTTTTTTACACAAACATACTCTCTCTCTCTCTCTCTCTCTCTCTCTCTCTCTCTCTCTCTCTCTCTATATATATCATATATATATATATATATATTATATATATATCATATATATATATATATATATATATATATTATATATATATATATATATATATATATATATATATAAATATATGGTATATAATATATATATAGAGAGAGAGAGGAGAGAGAGCAAAGAGGGGGGGCCCTGTGCTTGTGAAAAAATCAAAACTGTAGTAGGTAATATTGCTAGTCGTAGTGCTTAACAGAGAGGAAAAGAAAATCAAAGAATTCTATTAATCAATTGACTGAATACTTCCAGCGGTTAACTATAGAATTATATATATATATATATATATATATATATATATTATATATATATATATATATATATATATTATATATATATACACACACACGAACATCATTAATGGACTACTAGAGATCAATCATCTAGAAAAAAAAAATCTCAACTAAAACTAAAAAAAAAAAAAAAAAAAAAAAAAAAAAAGTATCCAGCCGTACACCAACACCTTGCTCGTTAATCCTTCGTCACAAAGAAGTAAACCGAGATCATTTTCTTTTTCCAAATACAATATTAACGTATTTTTCTCATCAGGGTCACCTTTCCAACGTCTTTACAGGTCGGGATTAATTCACTGCCTTTCATCAGCAGAGAGGGGGTAGCCATGCCATTTTAGGTAATTGAGAGTCGCTTTCGAAGTTCGCTGTCAGTCTCTCTCGCTGTCTCTCTTGCTGGTACTCTCCCAGAGAGCCTTTCCCTGGATCACACTTTAATCCTGATTCAGCGGCTAATTAATTATCAAAAGGAACAGGTCGGCAAAAGGATCTTCGATGTAAAGGGGCGATGAATGTTGTCAACACTCAAACCAGGGGAATATGTAACTAAAATAATTTTCACGCTGGAGGGGTAGAAATGAATATCTATCTATCTATCTATCTATCTATCTATCTATCTATCTATCTATCTATCTAATCTATCTATATATATATATATAATATATAATTATATAATATATATATATATATATATATACACATATGGCCTTTAGGATAATGTCTGTTCGTATCTAAAAAGCATTTACAGACTCAATGTTTCTATGCATATGCTTAAATATATACATATGCATAAAACATATACATATCTCTATATTTTTTATTATATAAACATAGCTGTTTCAGAGGGGCAAAAGCCGCAAAACTGATTAATATAACAAAACTTTTTTTAATAAGCAAAAATTACTACCGTACATATATACCTCTGAGATATGCGTCCGTATACGAGTAGGTATTCATTAGCAATGGAACATGGAACCTATTTGTGAAATATTTCTTTACTCAAAATTTTGAAAAATAACAAACTGCTATATTATTTATAAAAAAAAGATCTTACGAGGCTATGAAAAGCACCGAACTGACTCCGTAAAAATAGCTCATACAGGAAAAATCCAACACATCGAGGAAATATAACGTAAAATATTCTTAAACTGAAAACTACAACGGTATTCCTACAACACCGTTTGGGCGACTTTCGCTCCAGGTAATGTTACGAAAAAAAGTAGTTGTAGAAAATCTGGCATTTCCTGTTCAGCCAAAGACGTGTGGAGTTCATAATATCCTTTCCAGCTGGTTTACGTATGCACGATATAAGTACAAATTGCGTTCATATCACCTATGCAATATATATGAAAGTTTATATTGTTTTTTTTTTTTTTAGCGTATCGCCCGGAGAATATTATGTCACACATATATAAATTTTATATAATTTGCAGGATATCTTTATGAACAAGACCTCATCATATCTATAATGTCCAAATAATTAATTTTGCCATAATGTTTTTACATTATCTAGATACGGTAATAAATTTCATGCATATTAATTTCATAAACTTATGATTACGTTTACAATAAATAAGTCTTCCAAAAGCTACATCATTTAATCATATGATCCTTTTATTAATAACAACATCTAAAACACAGTAGGCGGGTCGGCTGTATACTAAATCATTCTCGTGTCTTCTTAAGATTATAAAATATACGTATATCACATCGCTTTATTAGCACTAACAACCAGTGGCTATAAATCCGAATTTTTACGACGAACATCCTGAGAGAGAGAGAGAGAGAGAGAGAGAGAGAGAGAGAGAGAGAGAGAGAGAGAGAGAGAGAGCACCTCTAGGCGTGATCTCTACGCAGAGCAACTTTTTGTCAATTCGTCCTTAAAGAAACTATCACGGCATCTAAACCATCACATAGGACATAGGCTTATATAAGAAGGACAAAATACAGTGGACAGCATTACTATCCATTCGACCGAGTCAAGACACAAGCTTCGAATTCTGCAAATACAAAATCAAATACGCCACGTGTGATTCTTAAAAGATTTTTTTCATGAAGTGAAAAGTTGATTTACTAAACAAAAATTCTAAAATTACTTTAAATATAATATAATAAATAAACAAACAGTTAAAAATAAATGAAACAAAAATCTTCATAACTATCATAAGCTAATTGTTATTTTTATAATAACCATCCAGTAACAATTTCAGACTAATGATAGGGGCAATGTAACACGGTATACTACACTGAATAAGTGATATTTAATAATCAGATACACGAACTAATCACTAAAAACCATGCCATACATACCTTAATATATATATATATATATATATATATATATATATTATATATATATAATATATATATTATATATAATATATATAATATATATTTAATTTATTTATAGAGAGAGAGAGAGAGAGAAGAGAGAGAGAGAGAGAGAGAGAGAGAGAGAGATTCCATATATGATATCCAGCGAGGCATGGTGAGGGAAGGGGTTTGCGTGAGGCTGGGGTGGGGGTTGGGGGTTGGGGGGGGGTATATGACTTCGGTCAGAGGCCAATCAGGCGTATCACCGAACAAGGTCAAATACCGTGACGCTACATCAGTTTCCCCCGCCAGCAACTGCGGATTCCAATTACGAAGTTCCTCTCGAATTGCACGGTTGAACATCGGTATGTGGCCGAAAAGTACTTAGAAAAAAATACATATGGTGCGCACATACAAACACACACACATTATATTATATATTATATATATATATATATATATATATATATATATATATATATATATATATTATATATTTATGTATACCTGAATCACGAAGATTTGGAATGTGATGAATGCATAAATAAGGGCAAATTCCGTGAAGGAAAAAGTAAAACAACGGAGTGGTTGCTAGGCCTTTTGACAATCAGCCCCTTTTCCTTCGTGACACACACACACACACACACATATATATATATATATATATAATATTAAATTATCGCTCCTACAAAATTGGCGAAAGCTCTAGTGGGTAAAACTGAATTTTGTAAGTTCCTATTAATATCAAAAGTCTGGATTTTATTATGAATTACTCCTGATGCTCCTCTAATAAAAACTAGTATGCAACTGAAAATCTCAAAATATAAGCTCATCTTCAAAACAACTGAAGAAAACTAAAAATGTGTTTTCAAACCTCACAAAAAAAAAAAAACTCGAGACAGTTTAAAAACAAATGAATAAAAACTGAGATTCAAAACTCCCACTAACTATTCACCAGGTGTGTTTAACCAGCAAATGAGCAGAATCCGCAATTATGGTCATAACATTACCATCTACGATAACAAATTCTATTACCATTATAAAGTTACTCGAATGAAAAAAATCACCACTGGAAAAGTGTAAAAGTGGTAAAATCAGTTTTAAGGCAACAACTACCAGTTAGGCAAAGAATTTACCTGCAATCTGATAGTTATTTGCAAATATGAAAAGTTACAGAAATAATCACGACCACAACAATGGTAATTACCGAAAAACCAAAACAAAATTTTATTCTTCTTTAGACTAGAAAGCATAGGCACTACCACATGGCATCGCGGGTGCTTAAAGTTGTCCAAGTAAGAAGCAACTGAAGTAAAGAAATACATCAATATAAACAGCAACCTAAACAACAGTCTTTCAGAGATCTACTACACATGCGAAGACGCAAAATAAAAACAAGCAAGCAAAAGAAGCTATCCTCTATAGATCTAAGCTGTGTCTAGGACAACCAAATGACATCACTTCTCCGCAGCCTTCTATGTTGGCGACTGGGGAAAAAAAAAAATCCACCATAAAAATTCCCGTAAGTGGTTCCACAAACACAACAGCCACGCTCTGTGGAATCGTCCGACGCTTAATCAGCTTGCCATGTAGGGATGCTGCTGCTGTTGTTGCTTCCAGTGCGCAGGTAAAATTGTTCTTAAGGCTACAACATGCATCACCGAGGAATACTGTCAACTGTTCTGTCTCCCAAATGCTGTGAGATTCTAACTATATTTGTAGTACCTTAATGATGTGGAAACATGGCACAACTTCTGTTTCCAAAACACCATAATATTTTCTATCTAATGTGTTCACTAGAGAGAGAGAGAGAGAGAGAGAGAGAGAGAGAGAGAGAGAGAGAGAGAGAGAGAGAGAGCATAATAAATCTTCAGAGACTGTTCAGCAACCTTTTCGATATCCTTTGAATGATACAGCATATGGCATTTATACAACATTACTATTGAAAATGAAAAACAAATTGCAAGCAAATATATGAAGAGATGCAGTTTAATTCCTAAAAAAATAAATAAAAGTAAAAAATATATAAACCAGGGGACGGTAGCAGACTTATCTATGAATGTAACAGTCCGTGCAAGGCATGTATTTATTTAACCTACGCAAAATCTTCCTTAGAATAAAAAGACGAATCAAAAGACAGAACGAGAAGGTTAAGCACGCTCAACTAAATCTGTTCCCCCACATCATTCAGCAAAGAAGGTACAAAACGTGCCCAGGAAGCAACGTAGCCGGACTTGACATGACCACCGACTGAAAGGGTGCTGCTCTAGTCTTTTCCTTTCGCCGTATCATCCTTTTTTAAACTTCCTGCGATCTCCTTTCCCCCACGCCCTTGAGACTGGCTCCCTGTTGGAGCCTTTTCTGTTTGTTGTGCAGCTTCGCCTGAACAGGCAACCAGCGCTGGCACAAGGCCAGCTTAATCTTACACCAACAACAAGGCCTACTCAATCACACACCTACAACAAGGTTTACTTAATCATAGCGCAAAAACAACAATAAAGGACGTACTTTAATTCCTATTTTTTCGTGGAGTCTTCATGTTATGTTTAAGAATTTTTCATGGCGAAATGGGATTTGTGTATGAAAAACCAAGAACAGCAATGAAAAAGGACAAAACTGTACAAAGTTATTTAAACAAGAAAGACAAATGCTCTACACAATTAACGGAATAGAGTGAGAGTTGAAAAAAAAAAATTGTTTCTATTCATAAACATTCATTCATCAGATCACCAACAAATAATTAAATTACGAAAAAAAACCTCAACAGTTGTTTTAGAATCTTGCAATGACAGGTACAGTATTATACTACATCACCTATAAAGAAAAGCCGAAGAAACTAGCAGTACGGAGAGAGAGAGAGAGAGAGAGAGAGAGAGAGAGAGAGAGAGAGAGAGAGAGAGAGAGAGAGAGAGAGGCGGGTTGTACCTGTTATCTGCCTTTTGTGATCATCATTAATATCATCACCGCTATCATCACACGGGTGAAGCGGAGTCCCACGCCCTCTCAGACAACGATGGCAACACGTATAAAGACTGGGTCAAAAGACCACTTGATAAATTTGGAGGTCTTACAACATCAGATACGTGGGCAACCCAATTAAAAAGCTAGCGAAGTGGCAGGGCAACGTGGCTGAAATATTCTTAGAATAATCGAAATCTCGCCCTCAACTGAGGTCGTGGCCAAAGTTCATTCATTTTTACTGCTCATCAGGTTCACTGATTGACAGGTTATGAAAACATTCTTCGCGAATAAGTCAACAGGTCATTAACTCCAGCAGCAGGCCCTGGCAGGATACGTGACGAGGGGGAAATAAAAGGCACAGGAACGAGAGGATGTGATTAAAAATAGAAAAACTTTTTTTAAAAATCTTCCCCTTCGGTTAATACATTCTGAATTGTGCGATACAACGGGTTAGGACACTGTTAAGGCCGCCCATTAACTCTCAGTTATATTTGCGCAGCTACGCCTGCACAGTCGGCCTGTGCAAGCAAAACTGAACCCTCTAACGTTCGGTTACACCTGCGCAGTTATGCCTGTGCAGGCAAAACTGAAAGTATGGTAGGCTCAGTTATGTCTGCACAGGCCGACTGTGCAGGGTTAAATGATCAGATATAACTGAACGTTAGTGGGTTCAGTTAGGCCCGCACAGGCCGACCGCGCAGGTATAACTGCTTAGGTATACCTGAACGTGAGTGGCGGCCTCAAGGTATAACAATTCAATTAAAATCACAAGAACTAGAAACACTTCCTGTGTTTTGGCGTGATATGGGAATAATGCCAACCAAATACGTGCAATGAATGGCAATGCTTGTTTGCAATGGCTTGTACATATATACATTTTTAATTGCTCCAGTTTCGCGAACCTTCCCTCTATTAAAACAATCTATTCGGCAGTATAGCTGCTGCTTGGATGGAAGAAGCTTCGCTAAGGGAACCATCCTGGATACGTTCATTTTGAACCTCCTATTAAGAAAAAAAAATCATAAGAATAATGAAGCAATGAAAATTGTTAATACGCCCTCGACTAACTCTGAAGATAAAATACCTAATTCCATTATTAAGCACATTTAGGACAACACATAAACTGAGAGAGAGAGAGAGAGAGAGAGAGAGAGAGAGAGAGAGAGAGAGAGAGAGAGAGAATATATAACATAACATTATTTTAAATAAACGCAAGTTCTCTCTCTCTCTCTCTCCCCCTGTATATATATATATATATATATATATATATATATATATATATATATATATATATATATATATAAAATAGAACAGTCTATAGAGAGAACACTTATCTCAGTAATAACACCCACTCTACGACGCTAATAACAAATACCAGAAATGTATTTATATCTGTGTATCAATGAGAATATAAAACATGGACTAAAGACATTAAAACCTTAACATTACATGGACGCCAATTAGCATTATATTCATTACTCGATGTTGATGATTCTCGGGGGGGAAAAAATTGGTAAATATATTCTCTCAAGACGATAACGCCAAACCAACACCTTAGACCACCTGCTGCACGAACAGAAACAAGCACAAAAAACACGGACACACACGTACACACACACACAAAAGGCAGCTGGGGCGTTCTCAACTATGTAACAGATAGGTTACACCCATATTCAACACCGCGTGTTAACCTTAAACCTCACGATACTGAATTAATCTGAATCTTGGTTCTTCTTTGGCGAATGTGTGTGTGTGTGTTTTTTTTATACAACGTTATTCGTGCTCTCTCTATCTCTTCCTGTATCTCGCTTTCATGTTGATAGTAAATTTTCGATAAACAGTAAGGTCCCAGAAAGGAAAAGACTGTCTGCCTTTTAGACAGATATTATGGGGAGATGAGAATTTGACCTTCCTCTGCAGCATAAGAAAAATAAAACGTCTATAAACATCTCGAAAAGCTACGCGACATTTTAAAGGCACACAGAGGGAACAAATTCGGTGATTTCACGAAATAAAAGGTGAACCTACAAGGTAATACTGTAAGTAAAAAAAGAAACTGACAAAAACTGAGAATCGTGAGCAACAAAGCAATAAGAGCAAGGCTGGAAAAACCAAGGTCGAAGTAAACTACATCTTATTTTACTTGTTCATGTTTACACCTTCACCGCCCGGCAATAACATGCCACTGTGAATTTAGTAAAAAAGTATACGTATAAATTAAAAACAAGTTGAAATTCCTTTGCTTATGCTAAAAGGGTAACGGTCCACATTTATTTCATATTTTTGATGTTAAAGGGCTAAAATGATCAATCAAGAGAGCTCCAGTTCAAAACAGAATATTTATCGTGAGAATAAGGAATTTAACTTCCCTCTTCATTCAAAGGCTGACTGGATTAAAGCTCCTTACAAGGTGAAGAGGAGAGCGGAGGGAATCTTCCTCATTGAAGGATCGAAATGAACTCAACATTGCAAGATCGCGAATCTGAAACTTCCATCTCATTGCACGAGTGAGGACGTAAATCTCACCAAATTATCAGGAATGCAGGCTGGGAGGTCTCCATTCCTAAAATGGGCCAGGGGCTGAAACTCCCAATCTATTATGCAGGTGAGGGACTCAAGCTTCAGTTATAGTGGTGAAGAAAGGTCCTGAAGTTTCCTGTTCATTAAGAGGATAAATGTGTGGTCTTACTCTGTTCATTGAAGAAAAAAAAAGGAAAAAAAAAAGAAAAATAAAAGCGCGCACACACACACCGAAACTTCTGAAGCCCACTTTTCCTGAGCGAAAGTTCCCTATGTACTACCATGAAATTAGCCCAGGAATTGAACTACAGCATGCCTTACCTCCAACGAACAATGAATTTCCATCGGTCAGAAACGGGTTTACTACACAATTCAATGGTCCGAGAAACAGTACAATTAACGGAGATATTTCCATTTGTAGGTGGAAGGAATGGAAAGGGGGAGGGGTGGGGGGTCTGACGGGGGGAGGGGTGGGGGGGATGAGGAGCGGTAAAGGGAAAGGAGGAGATAAGGTAGAGTTGTGAGTTCTCTAGTCATTTCAATACTTCCTTCACCTATCCTTCTCACTCGAACTCTATTCGGGTATCGAAGAGAAGAGAGAGAGAGAGAGAGAGAGAAGAGGAAGGAGAAGAGAGAGAGAGAGAGAGAGAGAGAGAGAGAGGCGTCGCTCTGAGAAGAGCCTAGAGAATACGAAAATAATTCATGTAAGAGGACGGGACAATATCATCATTAGTGGTTCATATCACGACATATCCACTACTGCAGAGACAAATTATGGCGTCGATTGACTGGCTGCCTTCCTGACCTGTCTCTTCGTTCTCTGTTGTATCGTTTGCTCTCTCTTTTCCTACATTCTATTCGTCCAATTCTTCTAAAGCTTTCCCTTTCTCTTTACACTTTGTTTCTGATCTTTCACTTTCCTCTTCTTACATCTATAAAGTTGGTCTACACCCATAGAGAGAGAGACAGACAGACAGACTGAGACAGAGAAAGAGAGAGAGAGAGAGAGAGAGAGAGAGAGAGAGAGAGAGAGAGAGAGAGAGAAAATCACACCGATACGACCATTACTCTTTATCAAAAACTCCCTGAGGAAGTTTACCCTACTGTTTATCTTGTGAGTAACGCGTGCTCGCGTGCGCACGTGTATGTACACGTAGCAGCAGCCTATGCGCTGAAGCCAACGACCTAAGCGCACATGACTGGCACCTAATGGGATTTACCATCTCTGTCATGGGTCTCCACTGCCCAATTCACCCACGCTCCTTGAGGTATAGTGTCCTGACATTTAATCTTTTCTTGCTGGAAAATTAAATTGCCTTTTGCGGGATAGAACGGAACCAGTTGCACGGTTGATGGGCATGGAAAAATTAGTTTATAAAGAAATCGAACGAGAGAAAATTAGGAGGAAGCAAATTTGGTTCGTCTTCAGGTGTCTGTTCCTTACGTTGGACGTTTTCTGCCCGAGTTCCTGATGAGACGTGGGAGTGCCCGTGCATTTCCGTTGGCATGCTACCGGGTACACAAGTACATTTTTGCTCTTATGAAACAGTCAATAACGCTGAAATAGATACGCTACTCCAAACCTTGATAGGTCTCTCTCACAAAGGGTGTGTGTTCGATGTGTTATCCTTTTCACTACAGGTTGGGGATGAAGGAAACACCGAAATACTAAAAGTAGGTCTAATGTCTAAGTGAAGTACACAAAATCACAGAGGTGCAAATTACTGGTTTGTGCAAACAAGGAATACAGAGCGGTGCCGTACTGGCGAAACATGACTGCCAGACGGGCGATTCAGTCATTACATATCGTACGTTATAAATGAATACGAATGTTAAAGAATGCGATACATATACGTAAATGTTTATATATCGTACTGAATGTTTCTTTCATTTACCTACACAAACCACACTACTTGACTGGAAAATAAGATGTTAATTTCTAACTGAGAAGAAAGAATTTGCTGCTGCTTTCTCTATCAGGAAGAAATGACAAAACTCATCTTAAACTTTCATCCTCCCTTTCTTCGTATAAAAACGAGGCAAAAGGAAATAAGAAAATATAATAAGAATTCTGAAAGAGGGATAACGGCGAAAGAAAGAATAAATCCTTTGCAAGGATCAGCTAGAATAACTTATCCAGGAGGAGGAGGAGGAGGAGGAGGGAGGAGGAGGAGGAGGAGGAGGAGGAGGAGGAGGAGGAGGAGAGAGAGAGAGAGAGAGAGAGAGAGAGAGAGAGAGAGAGAGAGAGAGATTAATTTGAAGTTTGCAGTTTTGCTATTATTCCACGTATAAAACTTGCTTATATTTCTGTGCAATGTTTTTCACACCATCCTGATGTACACCAGTAATGCGGACAAAACTTTCACAATCCGTTGCAATCAGATACTCGACAAAAAACAGAAAGGGACATAATACGCACACACATGAATATACGACTCATGAATATGATCATGAATATTATAAAACGGCACGAAAAGCAAAAATCTACAGGCGAGACTTAAAATGAAGCAAATATCTATAACTCTTCCCATCTCATCGACAGAAAATTGATGAAAGTCAATTAACTATTCGAATAAATTTTTTGGAAAGAATATCCTAATTTTATTACTGTAAGAGATTTCAAAACCATTTGTTAAAGACCCATTCAAAAGGAAACCCTGTATTTACTGAACTTTGATATGACTGCTTTCAAATGTATCAATGTCAAATATCCTGATTTATTAGTTATTGTAACCCAAATAAACCTCGCCCACAGACAAACCCCTTTCAAACCCCCTGTTAGTTCTCTTGGGTATTTAGTATACGATTGTCACATAAATATGCTAACACAATACCATACAGCATAATTTTGGCGATGAAATCAAATAGCCATTACATTCAGTGTAAAAAAAATTACATAGTTTTCGATAATTAAATTATATATAAATTAATCTTCAAGCATAAC